>NC_079198.1:77040543-77366616 GCF_029499605.1 Hyla sarda
GAGGCAGAGAAGTTCTCTGAGGCAGAAGCTAAATCATAGATAGCTGCAAGTAAAGTCAGTAACACATCTGAAGGTGTGGGTGAAGAGAGGCCTAAAGGAGCCAAGAATTCTCAGCCTACAGATAAGCCTGTGAAGGTTGGTGCCCCTAAAGAAATGGCTAATGAGAAAGCAATGTCCTTAAAAACAGGTCACTGTGATTGAGGATGGAGCCATGGTAGAATCCCTGAGAGGCGCTGGATTTGTTCCAGAAAACACCAAAAGAAAGTCTGCAGAAGTAGAATTTGGAGAAAAGTCCCTCTCAAGGAGAAGATGGACAGGTGTATTAAAGGGAAGCCTTCTGAAATTGTGGAGAATGTATTAGAAGTCCTGCAAATGGGGGATACAGGCTTGGTTCACCACCAGCAAAGTTTGGGCGATACCGCTGACAGAAGAAAAAGCCCTGGAGAAGTTTGTGACAAATCAAATCACTGTAACTTTGCTCATCTCTAGTCTGGGCTCTCCCTAGAAGACAGCAAGTTGGCTGTAAAGGGGGGGAGGCAGGGGTCCTTGTGCGGAGCACACAGCCAGGCACTGTGAGTTACCCCCAACAGTGAAGTGGACAGACAAAGAGTCTTAGTACACACAGCAAGAGGCTGCAAACGCTGTGTGTGTGAACAGTGGGTAAAGGTTGCTGAAAGTGTTTTTGTTAGCTGGCAGAGAGAAGCTCTCCAGCTGGTAGGGGGGTCATCACTTGTATAGTATAGACACTTTTTACAAGGGATAATGTTTGGCACGCTGGGATGAAGCCACGGCGTCTTCCCATGGCTAAGTGTTCATATTAATGCCGGCAGGCATCTGCCAACAACCAGGGATACTTTTATACCGCTTTACTTTGGTGTGAATGGGCAAAAAAATGGGCAAGCAGGAATAGTTACCATATGTTACTGCATGTCTCACTAACTGAGCCTTAAAAACACTTTAAAACTACTTGAATACATTCTTAACAGTGTTAGACAGGGGTTTAGAGCTGTTAGGCAGTGTTATAAACATGTTTAGGGGCTTACTTCACGCCAAACCGAACTTGCAACTTCCGAAAAGTTTGCCGAGTCCAGCAAACTGAACTTTTCATAACTTCGCTCAACTCTATTAGTGAGTAACATATGATTTTATTTTTTAAATGGCATATGACAGGTACTCTTTAAGTCTTGTAAGGTATGAATTGTGGCATTCGTGGATCAGATTTTTTTTCAACACATTCCAGAGATGCTTGATGAGATTGAGATCTGGTAAATTTTGAAGGCCAAGTTTTAAGCAATGTAATTCATATGCATTATATTAATCTTTTAGATGCCTACTCCAGTGGTACAGCCTGCCATAGACTGACTTTACATAGTTACATAGTTAGTATGGTTGAAAAAAGACATACGTCCATCAAGTCCAACCAGGGAATTGAAGTGAAGGGTGTAAGGGGATGAGGGAAAGGGATGTAGTTTTATAATTCTGCATAAGCATTAATGTTATTTTGTTCCAGGAATGTATCTAACCCTGTTTTAAAGCTGTTAATTGTTCCTGCTGTGACCAGTTCATGAGGTAGACTGTTCCATAACGGTAAAGTCCTGACGGTAAAGAAGGCGTGTGACCCCTTTAGACTAAACTTTTTCTTCTCCAGACGGAGGGAGTGCCCCCTCGTCCTTTGGGGGGGTTTAACCTGGAACAGTTTTTCTCCATATTTTTTGTATGGGCCATTTATATACTTATATACGTTTATCATATCCCCCCTTAAACGTCTCTTCTCATGACTAAACAATTGTAACTCCTTTAATCGCTCCTCATAGCTAAGATGTTCCATGCCCCATATTAGTTTAGTCGCGCGTCTCTGCACCCTTTCCAACTCTGCAGTGTCCCTTTTATGAACAGGCGACCAAAACTGAACAGCATATTCCAGGTGAGGCCGTACTAATGCTTTATAAAGGGGGAGTATTATGTCCCTGTCCCTTGAGTCCATGCCTCTTTTTATACATAGAAAAAGGTACAATGTTTGGGATGTACTCAATCTGGTGGACGACGAGAACTACTAGTCAGGGTATAATCTCCTTTCTACCCCAATGGAATAATGTATAAAATATGAAAGATAGATTGACTGGTTCTCAAGGTCTTAGGAGGAAAAGATGGTATACGTATGTGAATGTAGTTATGAGTGTGTTAGGTAATTGATGAAGTATTGTTGGTGGTGTAATATAGATGGATTTGAACTGATGAATTATTGGTAGTGTAGTGTAAATGGGTTATTATCAGTTTGAAGGAGTGGTTACTGTAATTAAATGGTGTATAGATGTAGTGAGATGAGAGAAGAAGAAAGAAAAAAGGGGGGGAGACAAAAGAAAAGAAAATGAGTGTAGTGTAAATAAGTTATTATCAGTTTGAAGGAGTGGTTTTTGTAATTAAATGGTGTATAGATGTAGTGAAATGAGAGAAGAGAAAAGAAGAAAGAGAAGAAAGAAGAAGGGGGAGACAAAGAGAAGAAAAATGAAGAAAACTTGGATAGATAAAAAATTGGTACAATTTATTATAATGAATAAAAGGGAAAAGTGCTGGGCCCTAGCACTTATACTTTCCAGTATTTACAATAAAACAAAAGTAACAGTAGTCAGCAAATAATCAGCAGAGTCCATAGACTTAAGCACTAATCAAACTGTATTATATATATAATCTCGGTGCTTCGACCGTGTAACAGTTCACCACAGTTCAAGCGACGATATAATAGCCATATATATGATATCCACTGTGTAGAAGTAGCAGCGGTACTGCGACCGCAGAAACAAAGTAACAGTCCAATAATATTGCGGGCGTGACTCCCAATATGCCAGCCGACAGCGGGGGATATGATCGCGGTGATGTGTCCGCGCTGACAAATTGCAAAGTCTAAGCCGATCGCCGGGGAATATGATTGCGGTACTGCGACCGCGTTGGTAATGTGCAGAGCGAGGAGGCCATGTGAGAGCAGTCCCACAGTGGGTCGCAGACTGGGAGGCTCCAGCGGCTGCAAGGCTAAATTTTGCAGGTAAGGGGAGAGTAGAGGTGGTACTATGTACCTCTTACCCTATACCTCCGGTGCCTCGGCAAAGTCCTTCCCTGCTCCGGTAGTGGAAAGCTGTCCGTCCTCGCTCTGGTGGTGTAGCGGCTCCCTGCGGCTGTGGCTATAAATGAGCTTCTCCTCGTGGTGTTTGAGCGCATGTGAGGTCACGGTCGCGCTGCGATGATCCTCTGTATTTGTCTTTCCCTCGTGGTTGAGCTGGTTGCTGTAGTGCTTGTAGTAGCGTCTATTGGCCTAATCTGCTGAACGACTAGACGCGTTTCGGACCTCCTGGGTCCGTCCTCAGTAGTAACTTAAAAGATAACCATATTGGGTCTTATATACTATCCAAGTTAGGGATAAGGGAAAATGTGGCAGAGAAAGTCCAGAGGTGGATCCATCCCAATAGGAAAACCAGAAATGGATCCAAGAAGATGGAGTGAATGGATACATGAAATGATAAAAAGATGTTGTAAAAAGGTTTGATACATATATAGTTGGGAATGTATGATGTGTAGATATATGATATGTGAGGATATGAGATGTGTTGGTATGTATCTAATTGTATTAATTTAGAATCAGTTGGATGCATAATTCAACAGAGACAGTATTTAAATATATAATATAAATATGATGTAATAATATGTGAATGGATGGATACTATAAAATAAATGAATATAAATATAAGTAACATATAAAAACTTGATATAATCATAAAATTATGTAAAAAATATATTTAAAAAAAAATATCTATGTGTTTGCAAAAAGCACACAAAGTATAAAAAGTTTTTTAAAATGTTTTTCTTATTTGGTTATGTAGAAGGAAGACGGCGAAAAAATGGTTAATAGTGGTGTAGTAATAGCCAATAAAAATGTGTCAATAAGAATATAAAAATTTAGAAATATAATAAAATACAATAAAAAATAAAAATATAAATATATAATAAAAAATAATAAAAATATATGGATGTTACTGTTGACGGAAACCAAAAATCTCAAGGTCTGCGTTTAGTCCAAATGGTGCCAAGGTTTGGAGATCATATATTAATTTGCTTTCCTGTCTGGACATTTTTCTAATGTGGTCCCCTCCTCTCCAGTCATGTTTCACCTTTTTGATTCCAGCGAAAGTAAGTCCTGCTGGGTTTCTATTGTGTTTTTCTTTAATATGTAATAATAATGAATGATTATCAAAACCAATTCTGATATTGTGAATATGTTAATGTATTCTTTTTTTAAGGGTCCTCTTTGTCTGTCCTATGTATTGTAGCCCACATGGACATGTAATTACATATATTACAGAAGTGCTGTCACAGGTAAGGAGTTCCGTTATTTTATGCTCCAGGCCGTTGGATTTGAATGTTATCTTTTCTGTTCTCTTCGGGAAATCTGTGGATCTACAATTTGTGCATTTTCCACAACGGAAAAAAACTTTCAGTTTTAATCATGTCTCTGTGGATTTTTGGGTTTCTTCAGTCACGGGTTGTTTGGTGGTTGGGGCTAATTTTAGTCCCAGGTTTGGTGCTTTGGTATATATTATCCTGGGTTTGTCTGTTAAAATTTAATTTAGAGCTTTTTCCTGTTGTAATAGATCCCAATGGCGTTTTATAATATTTTCAATTTGTTTGTGTTGAACAATCAAAACGCCATTGGGATCTATTACAACAGGAAAAAGCTCTAAATTCAATTTTAACAGACAAACCCAGGATAATATATACCAAAGCACCAAACCTGGGACTAAAATTAGCCCCAACCACCAAACAACCCGTGACTGAAGAAACCCAAAAATCCACAGAGACATGGTTAAAACTGAAAGGTTTTTTCCATTGTGGAAAATGCACAAATTGTAGATCCACAGATTTCCCGAAGAGAATAGAAAAGATAACATCCAAATCCAACGGCCTGGAGCATAAAATAACGGAACTCCTTACCTGTGACAGCACTTCTGTAATATACGTAATTACATGTCCATGTGGGCTACAATACATAGGACGGACAAAAAGGACCCTTAAAAAAAGAATACAGGAACATATTCACAATATCAGAATTGGTTTCGATAATGATTCATTATCATTACATATTAAAGAAAAACACAATAGAAACCCAGCAGGACTTACTTTCGCTGCAATCAAAAAGGTGAAACATGACTGGAGAGGAGGGGACCACATTAGAAAAATGTCCAGACAGGAAAGCAAATTAATATATGATCTCCAAACCTTGGCACCATTTGGACTAAACGCAGTAACATCCATATATTTTTATTATTTTTTATTATATATTTATATTTTTATATATTTATATATTTCTTTTTTATTGTATTTTATTATATTTCTAAATTTTTATATTCTTATTGACACATTTTTATTGGCTATTACTAAACCACTATCAACGATTTTTACGCCGTCTTCCTTCTACATAACCAAATAATAAAAACATTTAAAAAAACTTTTTATACTTTGTGTGCTTTTTACAAACACATAGATATTTTTTTAAAATATATTTTTTACATAATTTTATGATTATATCAAGTTTTTATATGTTACTTATATTTATATTCATTTATTTTATAGTATCCATCCATTCACATATTATTACATCATATTTATATTATATATTTAAATACTGTTTCTGTTGAATTATGCATCCAACTGATTCTAAATTAATACAATTAGATACATACCAATACATCTCATATCCTCACATATCATATATCTACACATCATACATTCCCAACTATATATGTATCAAACCTTTTTACAACATCTTTTTATAATTTCATGTATCCATTCACTCCATCTTCTTGGATCCATTTCTGGTTTTCCTATTGGGATGGATCCACCTCCAGACTTTCTCTGCCACATTTTCCCTTATCCCTAACTTGGATAGTATATAAGACCCAATATGGTTATCTTTTAAGTTACTACTGAGGACGGACCCAGGAGGTCCGAAGCGCGTCTAGTCGTTCAGCAGATTAGGCCAATAGACGCTACTACAAGCACTACAGCAACCAGCTCAACCACGAGGCAAAGACAAATACAGAGGATCATCGCAGCGCGACCGTGACCTCACATGCGCTCAAACACCACGAGGAGAAGCTCATTCATAGCCACAGCCGCAGGGAGCCGCTACACCACCAGAGCGAGGACGGACAGCTTACCACTACCGGAGCAGGGAAGGACTTCGCCGAGGCACCGGAGGTATAGGGTAAGAGGTACATAGTACCACCGCTACTCTTCCCTTACCTGCAGAATTTAGCCTTGCAGCCGCTGGAGCCTCCCAGTCTGCGACCCACTGTGGGACTGCTCTCACACGGCCTCCTCGTTCTGCACACTACCAACGCAGTCGCAGTACCGCAATCATATTCCCCGGCGATCGGCTTAGACTTTGCAATTTGTCAGCGCGGACACATCACCGCGATCATATCCCCCGCTGTCGGCTGGCATATTGGGAGTCACGCCCGCAATATTATTGGACTGTTACTTTGTTTCTGCGGTCGCAGTACCGCTGCTACTTCTACACAGTGGATATCATATATATGGCTATTATATCGTCGCTTGAACTGTGGTGAATTGTTACACGGTCGAAGCACCGAGATTATATATATAACACAGTTTGATTAGTGCTTAAGTCTATGGACTCTGCTGATTATTTGCTGACTACTGTTACTTTTGTTTTATTGTAAATACTGGAAAGTATAAGTGCTAGGGCCCAGCACTTTTTCCTTTTATACATTATAATAAATTGTACCAATTTTTTATCTATCCAAGTTTTCTTCATTTTATTTTCTCTTTGTCTCCCCCTTCTTCTTTCTTCTCTTTCTTCTTTTCTCTTCTCTCATTTCACTACATCTATACACCATTTAATTACAAAAACCACTCCTTCAAACTGATAACTTATTTACACTACACTCATTTTCTTTTCTTTTGTCTCCCCCCCCTTTTTTCTTTCTTCTTCTCTCATCTCACTACATCTATACACCATTTAATTACAGTAACCACTCCTTCAAACTGATAATAACCCCTTTACACTACACCACCAATAATTCATCAGTTCAAATCCATCTATATTACACCACCAACAATACTTCATCAATTACCTAACACACTCATAACTACATTCACATACGTACACCATCTTTTCCTCTTTTTATACATGACAATATCCTGCCGGCTTTGGAAGCAGCAGCCTGACATTGCATGCTATTCTGTAGTCTGTGATCTACAAGTACACCCAGATCCTTCTCTACCAGTGACTCTGCCAGTTTAATCCCCCCTAAGACATACGATGCATGCAGGTTATTAGTACCCAGATGCATAACTTTACATTTATCCACATTGAACCTCATTTGCTAAGTGGATGCCCAGACACTTAGTCTATCCAAGTCATCTTGTAACTTATGCACATCCTCTATAGACTGTACTGTGCTACAAAGCTTGGTGTCATCTGCAAAGATAGAAACTGAGCTGTTAATACCATCCTCTATATCATTGATAAATAAATTAAACAACAGCGGGCCCAGTACTGAACCTTGGGGTACACCACTAATTACCGGGGACCAATCAGAGTACTAATCATTGACCACCACTCTCTGGGTACGATCCATTACCAGCAGGTGAGTTATAGCGGGCACCTGACAACTGATAGGCACCTCGCAATTACATAACAGGGGTGCCGATCGGACCACTAGACACCAGATATGTGTGTCAAAAAGTGTTTAAAGGGGAACTCCAGTGAAAAACCTTTTTTCTTTTAAATCAACTGGTGGTAGAAAGTTCAACATATTTGTAAATTACTTCTATTAAAAAATCGTAATCCTTCCTGTACTTATTAGCTGCTGAATACTACAGAGGAAATTCTTTTCTTTTTGGAATGCTCTCTGATGACATCACAAGCACAGTGCTCTCTGCTGATTCTATAATAATAATAACGCTGTATTTATTGTTGTCCTTAGTGGGATTTGAACCCAAGTCCCCAGCACTGCTAACCACTGAGCCACCATGCTGTCCTTAGCATATGTTTGCTAAGCATAGTTGCTAAAATGGACATAGATGTCAGCAGAGAGCACTGTGCTCGTGATGTCATCAGTGTTCCAAAAAGAAAGGAATTTTCTCTGTAGCATTCAGCAGCTAATAAGTACTGGAAGGATTAAGATTTTTTAATAGAAGTAATTTGCAAATATGTTTAACTTTCTGGCACCAGTTGATTTAAAAGAAAAAAGGTTTTCACCGGAGTACCCCTTTAAATGCAGTGATCGCTACCCACTGAGGTATTTAAACTGTGAAATGACAAGCATCAAAGTGATCTCCAATGTCAGTCCTTAACGGCTGCTGTTGGCTGCAGATAGCTTCCAAGTGCGCACCATACTCCCTCACCCAACTCGTGGCATAAATCTATGAGATGAGGCTGGGTTCACATCACGTTTTTGCCATACTGTTTTCAATCCGTTTTTCTAAAGAAAACCTCATAGCAAAAACACGGAGGGAACAGTATGGGAAAAAGTAAACCGTATGCATTTTTAAACTGTATACTGTTTTTAAAAGTGCATACAGTTCTGTCCGTTTTAAGAAAAAACCCATACATTTTTGATAATTTTGTCCAATTTTAATGGGAGGGGTGTTGGATGGGGACTTTAGGATGCAAATGCGCATGTGCAAAGTAAAAACCGTACACGGTTTCCCTTATGGAACTGTATACATGTGCGTTTCAAAAACGTATGAGGTTGCAGTACGGTTTTTAACCCCTTAATGAACAAGCCCATTTTCACTTTAAGGACCAGGCCAATTTTATTTTTGCATTTTCGTTTTTTCCTCCTAGTCTTCTAAAATCCATAACTTTTTTATATTTCCATCTACAGACCCATATAAGAACTTGTTTTTTGCGTGACCAATTGTACTTTGTAATGAAACCTCTAATTTTACCATAAAATGTATGGCGAAACCAAAAACAAATTTTTTTTAGGGAGGAAATTTAAATGAAAACCCAAATTTTGCACATTTTGGAGGGTTTTGTTTTCACACTGTACACTTTACGGTAAAAATGACATGTGTTCTTTATTCTGTGGGTCAATACAATTAAAATGATACCAATGGCTAGATACTTTTATATTTTTGTACCGCTTAAAAAAAAATCTAAAACTTTTTTTTACAAAATCAGTAATCTAAAATCGCCCTATTTTGACCACCTATAACTTTTTCATTTTTCCGTATATAGGGTCGTATGAGGGCTCATTTTTTGCGCCGTCATCTGTACTTTTTTTGATACCGCATTTACATATATAAAACTTTTAGATCATTTTTTATCATTTTTTTTAAATAAAATGTGACAAAAAAGCAGCATTTTTGGTCTTTTTAAATTGTTTACGTTTACGCCATTCACCGCAAGGGATCATTAACATTATATTTTGATATTTCGGACATTTACGCACGCGGCGCTACCAAAAATGTTTATAAAAAAATGTTTTTACGCTTTTTGGGGGTAAAATGGGAAAAACTGACAATTTTCATTTTTATTGGGGGAGGGGAATTTTTACATTTTTTTTACTTTTTATTTTTGCATTTTTCTACTTTTTTTTTTTCACACTTTTTATGTTCCCATAGGGGACTATCTATAGCAATCCTTTGATTGCTAATACTGTGCAGTGCTATGCATAGGACACAGCACTGCTCAGTATTATCGGTGATCTTCTGCTCAGGTCTGCTCGATCGCAGAACAGAGCAGAAGATTCCGGGAGACGGCTTGAGCTAGGTAAGGGGATCTCCAGCTGTCATGCTGGATGATCGGATCGCCGCGGCAGAACTGTGGGCGATCCGATCATCCAATCAAAGTGCCACAATGCCGCAGATAACGCAATCTATATTGATCACGGCATTAGAGGGGTTAATGGCGGACATCCGCGCGATCGCGGATGCCGGCCATTACGGGCGGGTCCCCGGCTGCTGCTAGCAGCCGGAACCTGCCGTGTATGACGCGAGCACCCTTCCGATGCTCGCGATCATACACAGGATGTAAATGTACGTCCTGGTGCGGGAAGTCACACCAAACCAGGACGTACATTTACATCCGTGGTCGTTAAGGGGTTAAACCTGAGTCAAAACCGTGGTTGACCACGTTTTTGTCTCCGGTTTAAAAACCGGAAAAACGGATTGAAAACAGCATGGCAAAAACGTGATGTGAACCCAGCCTGAGTCGGGAAGGGGCTAAACTATTTTGCCCCCTTCTGACAGCAGACTTTTATTAGTAGTCTGATGCTAGTATGGCACGTGGCCTTATGGCAGTAGGGCCGCTGCCTGGTATGCTCTAGCAGTTGAAGTCCAGCTGCTGCCCCTTAGAGTGGGATAAAGGGTGAAAACCTAAAAAGGATACTAAGACTCTGTTCCTGAGTTTTGCCCTTAGTCAAACCGCTGGTAACACAGTGGGTCCACACACGTTAAGGCATTACAAAGAGACTGTTCATTTGCCATATCTCACCCCTTGACAGGAGCCATTGTCATGAAATAATCAATGTTATTCACTTCACCTGTCAGTGGTTTTAATGTTACAGCTAATCAGTGTATTGTGACATTTTCAAAGCCAAGTTCAATTGTAGTGACATACAGTATGTATAAGAGGCTGAGTGACATTTCCTGAAACTGCTAACAATGATGGTCAATTTTATGTATGCAAAATACATTTTAAACAGCTATAAATGATAGTTTTATTACTTATCATTGATCTTTTTGTGTTTAGACACCCAGACACAAAATATAACAATTTCTTTATTAAAAAAAATTTTCTTATAGGATATGCTACATGACTCAAAGCAAAACCAAACACAATTTTAATGTATTTAGTCATATTTGCTTTCCCTTATCTCTACATCAAATTCTCTGCAGGATTTTCTAGATTCAGGAACCACTCTGGAGGAAAGAGGACATAAAAAGTCAATGCTGATGGGGAGAAAACTTAAAGGGGTTATCCACCATAAGGTGATTTTAGTAAGTACCTGCCAGACAGTAATCAACATGCTTAGGAAGGATCTGCACTTGTCTTGGGGCTATATGGCTATGTTGTGAGATTAACACTGTGACTAGCTTTTTGTGAACTGGTATTTCCTGTTTCAGTTTTCATTTTTGCCTACTAATCCCATAATTCCATTTTTCCTCCCTCCCACACATCAGCTACCCCACCCATTGAAACATAAATGAGTTTAATCCATTCAAAAGACCTGTGGTTTTCAGTCAGGGTGCCTACAGCTGTTGCATAGTTGCAGATTGATCCCTCCACCCATTGAAGCAGACAGGCTACCTGTCATCAGCTGACTAGTGAGTCAGGTCTCGGCTGCATTGCAACCTGGGAAAAATCTGAGACAACAGTAATTTTGTATGCTGGTAAAAATAAATATTGGGGTGAATATCACAGAAGAATTGTGAGGAAACCATCACACACAGGTACAGACACTATATTATGAACTACATTAACTTTACAGCCCCTGTAGCATAGTCAAATAGAAAAAAAAATCCTGGAATATCCCTTTTAATTATATGGGCAAATGCACAAACACATATGTGAACTACATGTGGCTATATACACTTAATATGCAGAGCTAATTAAAATTTCTAGCGAGCATCCTCATTTTTAGCAATTTAAAGGGGTTGCTTTACTGCAATAATCTATGTCCATGTGCACATGGACAAGATAGATGGGAGACTCCTCATCAGGAACACACTTGTAGCATTGGCTCAGCCCAGTAAGAATGCAGGCTAGTGTAAAGTACCTATGGACAGGCATGGCCTTGCAGTGCCACAGTTGACCAGTCATAGGCTCAATGAGTCCTACAGGAGCACCCAAGTTCCTGAGGGTTACTGCAAACTGCTTTGGGGCACACAGGTAGTGTAGATTTTCCTTGGAGAACTCCCTGTTGAGGGTGTCAGGCATAGCAGTAGTTGGGGTGCCCTGATAGTGATGTGCAGAATAAATCACTAAACCCAATGGGCTAGAATAGGTGGAGGTAGTCTCTCTCCTTTAACTTGATTCAGTTGAATTGGTAGACGGTTCAATTGCTTAATAAAGGGCAGCAGTATCTTTCAACTTTTTGACTGTACTTTAGGTGCTACTGGTGTTGCCATGAAACAACCAGCAGATGGTGGCAAAACACTCTTAGTAGACAATAATACATTACAAATGCAAATAACATATATACAGGGCTGTTGTTACAACTAGCGCTCGGGCCGGACACGCTGGCTGCGAGCGCTCTCCTGCCCCATCCTCCTCTTCCGGCGGTGCCACAGTTCGCTTTGTGGGACACGCACACAAGTGAACGTCAGGCCTTTACTCACCACCTGCTTCCTCCACTGTCCCAGGTCACCGGCGTGTGTGTACCCGCTCTCTAGGGCGTGCATCGGCTCTCTGCGATTTAAAGGGCTAGTATGCCCTTAATTGGTTACTGCTGCTCGCTTACACTGTCAGCAATTCCTCTTTCCCCTTGCCGGATCTTTGTGCCTCGCTGCCTTAGAGAAAGCATATCTCCAGTGTGTTCTGCTATTCCGTGTACCAGTTCCTTCAGCTCCGTTCCCTGACCTCGCTCCAGTGCTGCCTGTCCTGACCTTCCAGCCTATCCCTGACTATGAGTTTGCCTCATCCTCTCTGTACCTCGTTACACCTCGTCAGCCTGTGTGGATGAGTCGTATCAGGGGTAGCGACCTGGGTGCCGCCTGCTGCTGCTAGTCCATCACGCTTTGCAGCGGGCTCTGGTGAAAACCAGACTCTGCTCCTTAGCTCCTTAAAACTTAGACTCTGCTCCTTAGTACGGCCCACACCATCATCCACACAGGTTCAGAGGATCCACTTCACCACTGCCATTACAGCTGTATTTGCCATAAAGCAACTACAGGCCTGTGCCTAGGGCAGCAACATTGAGGGGGCAGCCCTTCAATGAGTCAAGAAAATTATAAATTCTCTCCTTTTGGTGGAATCCACATGGGTCAGAAGTGCCACAAATTTAACCTGCAGATTTGCAGCCACAGCCGCTTGTTATTTAGTGGATTTATGATTTATTTACATTCTGTAGATAAGGGTGGGATCCACAATGAATCTGCAACAAAATACATCTGGAATGCATATTGTCAGCACCAGCAGAGTTAACATGTGCTCACAAGGTGTTGTTGCAAGGTTGCCGGGTTACGTCCTGCTGTCTGAGTGGCTAGCTACTGATTGACCACATGTGCATCTCCCTATATTACCAGGCATCAGACACTGGGAAGATGCCTGTGAAACTGTTCATTATCTGAGTAGCTAGCATTTCCTTATTCCCTTGTATATCTGGCTGTCACGATTCGGCTGGCTGGAGGTGGATCCTCTGTGCCAGAGAGGGATTGGCGTGGACCGTGTTGGTGGACCGGTTCTAACTTGCTACTGGTATTCACCAGAGCCCGTCGCAAAGCGGGATGGTCTTGCAGCGGCGGTAGCAACCAGGTCGTATCCACCAGCAACGGCTCAACCTCTCTGACTGCTGAAGATAAGCGCGGTACAAGGGAGTAGACAAGAGCAAGGTCAGACGTAGCAGAAGGTCAGGGCAGGCAGCAAGGATCGTAGTCAGGGGCAACGGCAGGAGGTCTGGAACACAGGCTAGGAACACACAAGGAAACGCTTTCACTGGCACAATGGCAACAAGATCCGGCGAGGGAGTGCAGGAGAAGTGAGGTATAAGTAGGGAGTGCACAGGTGAACATACTGATTAAGCCTGCTGCGCCAATCAGTGGCGCAGTGGCCCTTTAAATTGCAAAGACCCGGCGCGCGCGCCCTAAGGAGCGGGGCCGCGCGCGCCGGGACAAGACAGACGGGGAACGGGTCAGGTACGGGAGCCGGGATGCGAATCGCGAATCGCATCCCGGCTGGGAGAGATATTGCAGCGCACCCGGTCAGCAGGTCTGACCGGGGCGCTGCGAATGAGAGGATGCTGCGAGCGCTCCGGGGAGAAGCGGGGACCCGGAGCGCTCGGTGTAACACTGGCAACTTGACTTCTGGCTTCCCATCTGACTTCTCTTTTGTTAAAGCGATTCGGCACCTCTTCTCACTCCTGGCTAGACTCGGTTTGACTGACATTGACTTTATGTGTGTATGTTTAGTTTGTCTTTGTTAGTTGCTTGTTTCCCTGTTGCTCCTGACAACAGACAGGATTGTATTTTATTGTGTTGACATTTGACTCCCCTCACTTATTTAGGAAGGGATTGTTGACCAGTTGCCGGCCTATCATTTAGGATAGGCGGACAAGTAGGCAGGGATAGGGGCGCTGGTGAGCTTAGCGAGCACTCCTTCCCTGCCCATACGTGACATTTTCACAGGCCCAAACTACTACCTGCATCTGCTATGATGGAAGCAATGACTGCTATAGTAGAGCAAATGCAGGGATTAACCCAGTTAGTGCATTCTCTTGCTGAGAGGGTTCAGGCTCAGGAGACAGCTAATGGTCAGTCAGTGGTCTGTCCTCCAGCTGTTTCAAGTGACCCTAAAATTAATCTTCTTGACGGTTTTTCAGGTGACCGAAAAAAAATTGTTGTTTTCAGAGAGAGTTTTAAGCTATATTTTCGCATGAGACCACAGTCTACTGGCACAGAGGACCAGAGAGTAGGACTTATATTGTCTTTGTTGCAAGGAGACCCTCAAGAGTGGGCTTTCTCCTTACCTTCCTCAGCTCATGAATTTAGTTCAGTGGATGCTTTCTTTTCTGCTTTGGGCCTTCTTTATGATGAGCCAGACCGTGCAGCCTTTGCAGAATCGCAGCTAGTCAATCTTAAGCAGGGAAAGAGAACAGCAGAGGAGTACTGTGCTAATTTTCGGAAGTGGTGCACGGCTTCGGGTTGGAATGATCCAGCCCTTAGGTGTCAGTTCAGACTAGGATTATCTGACGCTATTAAGGATGCTTTTGTAAGTTATCCATCACCTGACTCATTAGAACAAGCCATGACATTAGCTATATGTCTTGACAGACGTATGAAAGAAAGAAATCGAGAGCGGACTTTTAATTCTGTTCCTCACTCTCCTTCCTCCATGTTTCCATCTTTTCCTGTTCCTCATGTCTCTGCCGAGGAACCTATGCAGAAAGGGAAATTTTCCCCTCAGCAGAGAAAATCCGTTCAGAAGAAAAGCACATGTTTCTTTTGTGGAGACGAAGGACATTGGTTCCAGAATTGCGTCAAACGCCAGCACCTAAATGACAATCAGGGAGGTCATTTAGGCGCACAGGTACCTTCGAATTTATCTTCAAAAATTTTGTTACCAGTGCAAATAGGTTTTCAAAAGAGAAAAATATTTGGTAAAGCTTTTGTTGATTCTGGTTCTGCTGCTAATTTTGTGGATCTAAAATGTATTAAGTCTTTAAATTTACCTTTGAGACGGTTGGAGGACCCAATTCCCATTTCTGGAGTGGATTATACACCCTTGAAAGGGGGTTGTGTCAGTTTTTCTACTCCCGAAGTGGGATTATTGGTCGGTTCTATGTATTTTGAAAAAATCACCCTTTTTGTTCTTAAAAATTTGTCTGTAGATGGGATTCTGGGTTTACCCTGGTTAAGAAATCATAACCCTGTTTTTGATTTGACCTCAGGGGAACTTATCAAGTGGGGATCTGAGTGTTCTAACAAATGCATTACCGATTCTCTTGCTACTCTCGGTGTGGGTAAAAGTATTCAACCCGAATTTATTTCAGATTTTTGTGACGTTTTTTCTGAGGAGGCCTCCTCTGCTTTGCCCCACACCGAGATTATGTCTGTGCTATTGAACTTTTACCTGATGCCTTGTCTCGAAGTTTCAGCACTTCTCAGCCTATAGACTCTAATCCTGAGACTATTCTTCCAGAAGGTGTGGTTATCTCTGCAGTATCTGCCGATTTAACATCGGAAATTTTGAGTAATCAAGGTTTGGTTCCTCCAGAGACTCCTAGAGGCAAAATCTTTGTACCTAATCAGTTTCACCTCCGAATAATCGAGGAATCTCATTGTTCACCGTTAGCAGGTCATCCTGGTATCCATGGTGCAAGGAGATTGCTTCAAAAGAAATTTTGGTGGTCAACCCTGAACAGGGATGTGAAAGCTTTTGTTGCTTCCTGTCATGTGTGTGCCTGATCTAAGACTCCTCGGTTTCATCCTGCAGGGGAGCTGTGTCCATTATCTATTCCTAAGAGACCCTGTACCTATACTGATAGGGATAACCCTGAGGTCAACACCACTATGAGTAAACTGTGCACAGTTTGGGCTCCGGTTCAGAAGAATCTGGAAAACGCCCAAGTACTACAAAAGAAATCGGCCGACAAGAGACGTACTTGCGGCATAAAATTTAAAGTTGGTGATAAAGTGGGGTTATCCACGAAAAATCTTCGTCTCAAGGTTCCGTCTAAGAAACTGGCATCTAGGTTCATTGGACCTTATGAGGTAATTGAAGTTATTAATCCTGTGAGTTACAGATTAAAATGACCATCTTCTTTTAAGATTCATAATGTGTTCCATTGCTCCTTGTTAAATGTTCCTACTCAGTCTCCAGTCCCGGGTCTGCCTCCTCCGGTTGAGGTTGACAGAGAGCTTGAGTATGAGGTCGCTAGAATACTGGATAGCAGAAGGGTACAGAATTCTGTCCAGTACTTAGTTAATTGGAAAGGTTATGGTCCGGAGGAGAGATCGTGGGTTCCGGCCTCTTTTGTCCATGCGGCCACTTTAATTAAGAAATTCCACGATTCTCACCCAGACAAACCTAGACCCAGTTTTAAGGGTCTGGTCGCCCCTCTTTAAAGGGGGGTGGGGGGGTACTGTCAGCACCAGCAGGGTTAACTGGTGCTGACAAGGTGTTGTTGCAAGGTTGCCGGGTTACGCCCTGCTGTCTGAGTGGCTAGCTACTGATTGACCACATGTGCATCTCCCTATATTACCAGGCATCAGACACTGGGAAGATGCCTGTGAAACTGGTCATTACCTGAGTAGCTAGCATTTCCTTATTCCCTTGTATACCTGGCAACTTGACTTCTGGCTTCCTATCTGACTTCTCTTTTGTTATAGCGATTCGGCACCTCTTCCCACTCCTGGCAAGATTCGGTTTGACTAACATTGACTTTATGTGTGTATGTTTAGTTTGTCTTTGTTAGTTGCTTGTTTCCATGTTGTTCCTGACAACTGACAGGATTATATTTTATTGTGTTGACATTTGACTCCCCTCACTTATTCAGGAAGGGATTGTCGACCAGTTGCCGGCCTATCATTTAGGATAGGCGGAAAAGTAGGCAGGGACAAGGGTGCGGGTGAACCTAGCGAGCACTCCTTCCCTGCCCATACGTGACACATATGCTTTTTGCTGCATATTTAGGAAGGTCTGCATGCAAAATTCCAATGCTTGTGGAATCGCCCTAAAGGGGTATATTAAGTATGAGTGCCTAGGGCAGCATAAGCTGTAAATACGTCCCTGTATAAGGAGTAAATGGGACAAGGTATATAACACAGAGCAAAGGGTGGTGGGTGGGAGAGGGTAAACATCTCTAACAACTGACAATAAGTAGTGTGACAATGCAACTTTATTGTGCCAGAGCAGAAAACCCCTTAAGTAATTTCTGTTTTGACGGACCTGAGAATTACACACATTACATAGATATCCTTCATTTGACATTCTCATTTTTCTCACCGCATTTTTAAAGTTACAAGGAAAAGTGGACTTTGGAGTGGAATTTCCTTCCTTAGCCAAATATACCTAATAGCATAAACCTACATCAGCTTAGTTTCACATTAAAGGGGTACTCCGGTGAAAACCTTTTTTCTTTTAAATCAACTGGTGGCAGAAAGTTAAACATATTTGTAAATTACTTCCAGTACTTATTAGATGCTGAATGCTACAGAGGAAATTCCTTTCTTTTTGGAACACTGATGACATCACGAACACAGTGCTCTCTGCTGACATCTCTGTCCATTTTAGCAACCATGCATAGCATATGCATAGCAGATGTATGCTAAGGGCAGCATGATGGCTCAGTGGTTAGCACTGCTGCCTTGCAGTGCTGGGGACTTGGGTTCAAATCTCACTAAGGATGACAATAAATAAAGCATTATTATTATTATTATAATAACGTCAGCAGAGAGAACTGTGGTCGTGATGTTATCAGAGAGCATTCCAAAAAGAAAATAATTTCCTCTGAAGTATTCAGCAGCTAAGTACAAAAAGGATTAAGATTTTTTTAATAGAAATAATTTACAAATATGTTTAACTTTCTTCCACCAGTTGATTTAAAAGAAAAAAAGGTTTTCACCGGAGTACCCCTTTAACCCCTTAAGGACCCAGCCATTTTACACCTTAGGACCCGGCCATTTTTTGCACATCTGACCACTGTCACTTTAAACATTAATAACTCTGGAATGCTTTTAGTTATCATTCTGATTCCGAGATTGTTTTTTCGTGACATATTCTACTTTAACTTAGTGGTAACATTTTTTTGATAACTTGCATCCTTTCTTGGTGAAAAATCCCAAAATTTGATGAAAAATTTGAAAATTTTGCATTTTTCTAACTTTGAAGCTCTCTGCTTGTAATGAAAATGGATATTCCAAATATTATTTTATTTTATACACATATACAATATGTCTACTTTATATTTGCATCATAAAATTGACGAGTTTTTACTTTTGGAAGACACCAGAGGGCTTCAAAGTTCAGCAGCAATATTCCAATTTTTCACAAAATTTCCAAAATCACAATTTTTCAGGGACCAGTTCAGGTTTGAAGTGGATTTGAAGGGTCTTCATCTTAGAAATACCCCACAAATGACCCCATTATAAAAACTGCACCCCCCAAAATATTCAAAATGACATTCAGACAGCATTTTAACCCTTTAGGTGTTTGACAGGAATAGCAGCAAAGTGAAGGAGAAAATTCACATTTTCCATTTTTTACACTCGCATGTTCTTGTAGACCCAATTTTTGAATTTTTACAAGGGGTAAAAGGAGAAAATTTATACTTATATTTGTAGCCCAATTTCTCTCGACTAAGCACATACCTCATATGTCTATGTAAAGTGTTCGGTGGGCGCAGTAGAGGGCTCAGAAGGGAAGGAGCGACAAGGGGATTTTGGAGCGTACGTTTTTCTGAAATGCTTTTTGGGGGGCATGTTGCATTTAGGAAGCCCCTATGGTGCCAGAACAGCAAAAAAAAAAAACACATGGCATACCATTTTGGAAACTAGACCCCTTGAGGAACGTAACAAGGAATAAAGTGAGCCTTAATACCCCACAGGTGTTTCACGACTTTTGCATATGTAAAAAATTTAAAAAAAAAATTCAATAAAATGTGTGCTTCCCCCCAAATTTCACATTTTTGCAAGGGTTAATAGCAGAAAATAGCCCCCAAAATTTGTATCCCCATCTCTTCTGAGTATGGAGGTACCCCATAAGATGACCTGAAGTGCACTACGGGCGAACTACAATGCTCAGAAGAGAAGGAGTCATATTTGGCTTTTTGAGAGCAAATTTTGCTCGTGGGCATGTCGCATTTAGGAAGCCCCAATGGTGCCAGGACAACAAAAAATACCCACATGCCATACCATTTTGGAAACTAGACCCCTTGAGGAACGTAACAAGGAATAAAGTGAGCCTTAATACCCCACAGGGGTTTCACGACTTTTGCATACGTAAAAAAAAATAAAAAATTTTCACTAAAATGTGTGTTTCCCCCCAAAATTTCACATTTTTGCAAGGGTTAATAGCAGAAAATACCCCCCAAAATTTGTAACCCCATCTCTTTCGAGTATGGAGGTACCCCATAAGTTGACCTGAAGCGCACTACGGGCAAACTACAATGCTCAGAAGAGAAGGAGTCATATTTGGCTTTTTGAGAGCAAATTTTGCTCGGGGGGCATGTCGCATTTAGGAAGCCCCTATGGTGCCAGGACAGCAAAATAACACCCACATGGCATACCATTTTAGAAACTAGACCCCTTGAGGAACGTAACAAGGGGTACAGTGAGCATTTACCCCCCACTGGTGTCTGTCAGATCTTTGGAACAGTGGGCTGTACAAAATTTTTAATTTGCGCAGCCCACAGTTCCAAAGATCTGTCACACACCAGTGGTGTGTAAATTCTCACTGCACCCCTCATTATATTCCGTGAGGGGTGTAGTTTCCGAAATGGGGTCACATGTGTTTTTTTTTTTTTTGCGTTTGTCAAAACCGCTGTAACAATCAGCCACCCCTGTGCAAATCACCTCAAATGTACATGGCGCACTCTCCATTCTGAGCCTTGTTGTGCGCCCCCAGAGCACTTTGCGCCCACATATGGGGTATCTCCGTAGTCGGGAGAAGTTGCATTACAAATTTTGGGGGACTTTTTTCCCTTTTACCTCTTGTCAAAATGAAAAGTATATGTTTACACTAACATGCTGGTGTAGACCACAATTTCACCTTTTCATAAGGGGTGAAAGGAGAAAAAGCCCCCCAAAATTTGTTAGGCAATTTCTGACGAGTACGGCGATACCCCATATGTGACCCTAAACTGTTGCCTTGAAATACGACAGGGCTTCAAAGTGAGAGAGCCATGTGCATTTGAGGCCTGAATTAGGGATTTGCATAGGGGTGGACATAGGGGTATTCTACGCCAGATTCCCAAACAGTGTGCCTCCAGCTGTTGCAAAACTCCCAGCATGCTTGGACAGTCAACGGCTGTCCGGCAATACTGGGAGTTGTTGTTTTGTAACAGCTGGAGGCTCCATTTTGAAAACAGTGGCGTACCAGACGTTTTTCATTTTTATTGGGGAGGGGAGGGGGGCTGTGTAGGGGTATGTGTATATGTAATGTTTTTTACTTTTTATTTTATTTTGTGTTAGTGTAGTGTAGTGTTTTTAGGGTACAGTCACACAGGCGGGGGGGTTACAGCGATTTTCCCGCTGCGAGTTTGAGCAAACTGCAGCCTGATACTCGCTGTAAGCCCCCTGCCCATGTGAATGTACCCTGTACATTCACAAGGGGGGACCTCCAGCTGTTGCAAAACTACAACTCCCAGCATGCACAGTCTATCAGTGCATGCTGGTAGTTATAGTTTTGCAACAGCTGGAGGCACACGGGTTGGGAAACACTGAGTTAGGAAACAGACAATGTTTCCCAACCAGTGTGCCTCCTGTTGTTGCAAAACCACAACTCCCAAACATTCTCAGGCATGCTGGGAATAGTAGTTCGGCAACATCTTTAGAGCCAGATGTTGCCGAACTACAACTCCCAGCATGTTTGGAGTTGTAGTTTGCAACATCTGGAGGACTACAGTTTGCAGACCACTAATACAGTGGTTCCCAATCTGTGCCCTTCCAGATGTTGCAAAACTACAACTCCCAGTATGCCAAAACTGTCCAGGCATGCTGGGAGTTGTAGTTCTGCAACATCTGAAGGGCCAGATGTTACAGAACTACAACTCCCAGCATGCCTGGACAGTAAGGGCATGCTGAGAATGTGTAGTTTTGCAACATCTGGAAGGGCACAATGGTCTCCAAGCTGTGGACCTCCAGATGTTGCAAAACTGCAACTCCCTGCATGCCCCGGCGCCAAGGGCTGTCTGGGCATGCTGGGAGTTGTAGTTTACAGGGTCCTATTACAGCAATGCATGTCGCTTTACGGCGACGTGCATTGCTGTAAAGGGCCCGACCGCGGCTGAAGATCTACTCACCTGTCGCCGCTGCCGCCATCTTCATCGCCGGGATCCGGGTCTTCAGGGACGAGGTAAGTACCGGGGCCGGTCCCCAGCACTCCCCCGTCCCCCGCCGCGTTCTCCGGTCTTCCTCCCGTCCTCTCCGGACTTTCATGGGCCGGGCAGGACGGGAGGAAGTAACCGCCCCCCCCTCCTGCGATTGGTCGGTTAACTAACCGACAGATCGCAGGGAATAGGAGGAGGTGGCAGGCTTGCCACCTCTCTCCTATACGTTAGCATGGTCCTGGCTGTCTGTGACAGCCGGGATCATGCGAAATTACCGGGCGGTCGGGTCCCAGAGACCCGATCAGCCCGGTATCGCCGCAGATCGCAAAGGCGATTTCCCTTGCGATTTGCGGCGATCGCCGACATGGGGGGCATACATGGCCCCCCTCGGCGTTTGCCCTGGATCCCTGCTGAAGGATTTCAGCAGGGATCCGCTTCCGATCTCCGCCGGGTGAGCGGCGGAGACCAGGAAAAGACATGACGTATGCATACGTCATGGGTCCTTAAGACCCAGGGTGTGAAGACGTATGCATACGTCATGGGTCCTGAAGAGGTTAAAGGGAAATTGACATCAGGGTCACTAAATGTACATGTATAAAGTGCAGGTTACCCTGTTTCTAACACTTTTTACTGAATAAAAATCAGTGCAGCTGTTCAGGAGAACTTCCTCCTGTATTTGCTTTTTAATCTTGGTATTTTCTTCCTAAGGTTACATTTACACCAAGTATTTTTTGAGCGGAATTCAGCTTTGGAGTTCCGCTGCAAAAAATATAGTGCAGCAGTCTCCCATTGTTTTCAATGGGATTCTGCTGTACCACTTACACTACGGAATTAACAGATGGAGTTTCTGTACAGAATATTACGGACAGAGATTCTGTATGTGTGAATGAGCCATAACTGCACTCGAGGTGGTTGCTGCCTTATGAGCAATGATATTTCCCACCTGCTCTGGTGATGACCCAGCCCATTCAGCCGATATCTCCGTCCCTTCACGGACATGGTGTGGAAGAAGAATATTTATGGATGGGATTGAGTTATAGGCCAAATTAGGTAGGGCAGAAGAAAGCATTGGTCATAGAGTAAAAGCTGTATCAAGTGCAGTCAAGAAGAAATTACCATATTAGCCTCAAGGTTAATATCTCCTGAATGGCTGCACTGACTTTCACCCAGTAAGAAGCACTAGAAACAGGGTCATCCGCACTACCTCTACATCTCATGGTCGTAAATGTTGGCACCCCTGAAATTTTTCTTGAAAATGAAGTATTTCTCACAGAAAAGGGAGGAAAGGGACGAAAAAAAGCAAACTGGACATAATGTCAAACCAAACTCCAAAAATGGGCTGGCCAAAATTGTCACCCTTTCAAAATTGTGGAAAAAAAAAAAAAGATTGTTTCAAGTAACAGGTTTGGGCAATATAAAAATCACACCTGAAAGCAGATAAAAAGGAGTAAAGTTCACTTAGTCTTTGCATTGTGTGTCTGTGTGTGCCACAGTAATCATGGACAACAGAAAGAGGAGAAGAGAACTGTCTGAGGACTTCAGAACCAAAATTGTGAAAAAAATATCAACAATCTCAAGGTTACAAGTCCATCTCCAGAGATTTAGATTTGCCTTTGTCCACAGTGTGCAACATTATGCAACCCATGGTACTGTAGCTAATCTCCCTGGGCGTAGACGAGAGAGAGAAATTGATGAAAGGTGTCAATGCAGGATAGTAAAGATGGTGGATAAGCAGCCCCAAACAAGTTCCAAAGATATTCAAACTGTCCTGCAGGCTCAGGAAGCATCAGTGTCAGTGCAAGCTATCCGTCGACATTTATATGAAATTAAACACTATGGCAGGAGACCCAGGAGGATCCCACTGCTGACACAGAGACATAAAAAAGCAAGACTACATTTTGCAAAAATGAACTTGAGTAAGCAAAAATCCTTCTGGGGAAATGTCTTGTGGACAGATAAGACCAAGATAGAGCTTTTTGGTAAAGCACATCATTCTACTGTTTACCAAAAACTGGGTGCCTTGAATGTGTGCAAGGCATCATGAAATCTGAGGATTACCAACGGATTTTGGGTTGCACCGTATAGCCCAGTGTCAGAAAGCTGGGTTTGAGTCCGAGATCTTGGGTCTTGCAGCAGGACAATGACCCCAAACATACATCAAAAAGCACCTAGAAATGGATGGCAACAAAGCGCTGGAGAGTTCTGAAGTGGCCAGTAGAGATGAGCGAACTTACAGTAAATTCGATTCGTCACAAACTTCTCGGCTCGGCAGTTGCTGACTTATCCTGCATAAATTAGTTCAGCTTTCAGGTGCTCCAGTGGGCTGGAAAAGGTGGATACAGTCCTAGGAAAGAGTCTCCTAGGACTGTATCCACCTTTTCCAGCCCACGGGAGCACCTGAAAGCTGAACTAATTTATGCAGGATAAGGCATCAACTGCCGAGCCGAGAAGTTCGTGACGAATCGAATTTACTGTAAGTTCGCTCATCTCTAGTGGCCAGCAATGAGTCCAGATCTAAATCCCATTGAACACCTGTGGAGAGATCTTAAAATTGCTATTGGGAAAAGGCGCCCTTCCAATAAGAGATTTGGAGCAGTTTGCAAAGGAAAAACAATGTCAGTCCACAGGGTAACCAACTCCCGTTGCAACAAATGTCTCTTAGAGGGGGAGTTCAGCCCTTTAACCTCCAGGGAGATGTACTTGACCATGGTGGATGATGAAAGAAAGAATACTGCCAATTAAGAAACATACAAGAGTTCCCGAAAGGGTCACTATGGATCGATGAGAAGATGACTGGAGAACCCGGACCTCAGAGAAGAAAAGCAAGGAGGAGCACCTAAAGAAAGAAAAGGACGGAAAAGGAAGGAAACAAAGGGAGACATAAGGGCGGACAAACAGACAACAAATCAACAAGACAACAAAAGACAGAATACAAAACTTTACAATAAAGTGAACCATTGACCAATAAGCCAATGCGAAGGCAAAGACCACCAGAGTGGACCAGTAATGAAAGCATGGGCAGTCCATTGCTACAGCCTCAAGGGGAAAGTATGGAAGTACACCACCAAAGAACGACCATCAGAAAGGCAGACACCCTACCCCGAGGCCACAGCAAAATAACACAGGTGAACTAGAAAAATAAAAAAATAAACCATTGGTGACCAAAAAATGCAATAATACAATATCGAAGGAGATATGCAAAAAACAAAGTCAGACAACATGGGAAGTAAGTCCCATGCCATTCAGGAAGAAACCAGGGACTAAGGAACGTCCCGGTCCTGAAGCATCATAAAGGGGACACAGAGTCTCAATCGACAACTCAGGGGGGAGCCCGAGGGAGGGTCCCAGAGTCACGAGGGGTTGATTTCCTCTGGGATCCAGGCCGGTGGGGCCTGACAGGCTTCCACACAGGAGGTGGAGGAGGAGGAGACGTCAGATCCCAGTTCACCACCTGAGGCACCGGCAGTTCCAAGGTAGAGCAAAAAGCTGGTAGATCAGAGAAGGAACGTAAAACAGCAGAGCGTCCCTCTCTACGGGTATGTAGAGCAAATGAAAAGTTCATCCTATAAGGCACTTGGTGAGAGCGGAGGACCGCCAGGTGGGGTTGGAGCATTCGTCTTTTCCTGAACATCAGCCAGGACAGATCCTGGAATAGTTGAGTAGGGGCCCCGTCAAATTCAAAATCCCGCAGAAATCGAGCTTTAGCCATGATAGCCTCCTTGACTTGGAAATCGTGCACACAGAAAACAGCACGTAGTGGATTTAAGGCGGAGAGCCCTATGAGCTCTGTCCAGTTTGATCTTACGAGAAGGGGGCTCTCCAAGTATAAGGTTAAAGATGGCTTCCAGGGTGACAAAGAGATCCTCTTCGCGGGTCACTTCCGGTAGTCCCCACACATTACGTCTTCCCCTATTATCCAGGTCCTCTACGTGAGCATGGAAATCGCAAAGAAAGTCAGTTTGGGAAGCAATTGTAGAGTGGAGCTGAGCAATATATTCCCTGGTTGTATCATGAGCTTCCTCCAGGCCTTCCACCTGGTCTGAAACATGCTGGAGATCCGGGCGTAAGGATGAGATTTCCGCCCGACAGGTATCTTTAACTTCAGCAATGAACGAGCGTAAGTCTTCCTTAGACGGAATTTGGGAGAGGAGCTGTCCTAGGTCAGAAAAAGCAGATGAGGGCACAGAAAGGCCCGAGCAGGGCAGATTGGAATCTGAGAGGGCATCCCAGGATGTTAAAACAGACATGGAAACTGTAGGTGCCACAGGCTGGAGGAGGGTGAAGCATCCCCTGAAGAAGCAGGCGGGGGGGGTCCAGTAGACATCATGCCACACAGCCTAATCCTCTGCGGCTTAGGGGTGCTGTAAGGCGTGTAGCAGGCAGCAAGGTCCAGAGGAGCAGAGAGAGGGGGTGCAGGTGGATCAAGGCCAGACTCTGCCTGTGTAAGATGCACTACGGAATTGAGTCCAGGACCCCCGGCAGGAGATACAGGTGAGGGGGGGGGGCTGAGCAGTCTGGAGCAGCTGCAGGCAGCAATAAGCCTATGTGAGGAGGAGACATGCCTCGCACCAGGGAAGCCCAAGATGGCGGGCCGTATGCTTGCTGGGAGAGGAGGGAGAAGGGGGCACTTGTGGGGGCAGCTGAACGGCAATGCGAGGATTGGCAGTCTACACAGAGAGGCTGTTATCTGCACTCACCGCCGGGTCCTGATGCACAGCAGCCGTAGGGGACTCTCCGGCCAGGGCAGCAGCAGGGAGCCGGGGTTCCAGAGTCTGCGCAGATGCGCTGCACAGGGAGGGCTTGGTCGTGGCACAGGGCACAGGCAGAAAAGCAGAGGCAGATGGCAGCAGTCGTGGGGAAATCCCAGGGATCTCCGGAGCCGGGAAGCGGCAGGCAGGAGAGTCCACCGCCCAGAGCAAGGTATGGCCTCCAGAGCGGGAGTGAGGACCCTGCGCGGGACCAGTAATGGCGGGGAGGCGAGGAGGTGCAGAGGCCGGAGGTGTCCACAGGAAGCACAGGATGCCTCCGGGTGGGGTGGAATTCAGCCGGGCAGTGGAGGAAGGTGTTTTAGCCCTCCGGGAGGTCCTCCCCACTGAAGCAGCCATAATGTGCGGCCATCTTAGTCAGCGCCAAGCCACGCCCCCCTGTCCAGCCCATTTGTGGAGTTTGGTGTGACATTATGTCCAATTTGATTTTTTTCCTCCCTTTTTTGGTTTAGTTCCAATACACACAAAGGGAATAAACATGTGTATAGCAAAACGTGTTACTGCAATCATTTTCTGTGAGATATACTTCATTTTCTTGAAAAATTTGAGGGGTGACAACATTTACAATTATGACTGTATATATTCAGCTTAGTGTGAGGGACCCTGCTGTCAGTTTCCCTTTAAGAGCAGCATATGAGTTACCAGACTATAGAAATCCCCCCATAGTTTCTAGTATTTAAATTCTTACAAGTTTTAGTGCAAAAATATGTGGGTGAGACTTAAAGGGGTACTCCGGCCCAAATACATCTTATCCTCTATTCAAAGGATAGGGGATAAGATGTCTGATTGCGGGGGTTCTGCCACTAGGGACCCCACAATCTGTCATTGTGCACCCACCTTTTTGAGCTCTCCGCAGCGCTGGAGGCTCCGAGTGTGTAGAGCGACGACCACAGGGCCGGAGTACCTTGGCTTGACAGTGGCGGGACCCCCGCGATCAGACATCTTATAAGATGTATTAGGGCCGGAGTACCCCTTTAAGGGGAAGAGACAGGGTGGAAGAAAGCTGTAGCTGCAGCCAAGAGGGAATAAACATCCTAGAGACACTGGCTCTTACATATAACGTCACCTTCATTAAAATAAATGAAGCTCCATTCTCAGTTGTACAGTTTTGCTCCCTTGTAGACATAATGGCTACAAAATGTTCATGAGATTTGTAAGATGGATCTTTCCGCAAAGACATGTTTATGACTCATTGGTTGAAATGTTGCTTAACGTAGGCTTTGTGGAGGAGGCGACAGTCAACCGGCTGTATAGATTGCAAGCTCTTGAAATCAGGGATTTCATTTTAATCACAGTGCATTTTAAGAAAATTGAAAGGGTTCCTGACTTGCAAGCCTAATGAGAATGCGTTCTGTTTTCTGTGATATTTTCTCATTTAGCAAAATACAAATTTCCCTATAGGATGATTGATACAATATATGCGGCAGAGCAAAGGGGATATATTTAAATCAATGGCACCACTGTGATTTACTGCAGGACAGCAATAAATCAAAGAAACAAATAAACTGAGAATGGCACAGCTAGCAACGTGGGTGTACAGTGCTGCATGTGAATTTCATGCCGCTGCTAGCTTAAACAGTTTTGTAATAGGAGCGTCTTTTCGAGTTTCAAAATCAGGACCAAAAAAAAAAATAGAGATATGCTGTATGAGACATTTTAATTAAATATTGTCTGGTCACATAAAAGATTAAGAAAATACATATAAAAGTCTCCTAAAAGAAAACACCCGGGTGAGGGTTAAGAATCAAAGTAGGGTCATAACTTCATAACTGACAAATCTGATAAAGAACTTCATGCCAAGACTCCTTTCTGTTGTGCTCCACAATGGTATAGGTAGGTGCTTTCTAAACGATGCAAGGACTTAAATCAGAAATTAAATCAGAGTCAAAGAGAATCACATAAGAGGGAGATAGATCAAATGCACGAGAAAGAAAGCTGAAGAGGGCAACATTAAAGGGATCTGATCAGTACTCTGCACTCTCCTGATGTAGCTTGGCAGATCTACAGAAGCAGATGTCTTACCTAGTCAGTGATGCAGATCAAAGGAAAGAAAATCAGGAAAGGATATTTATATTGGAGTGAGAGTCACATTAGACAAAGCTAAGATAGAGAGTTATTGCCAGGAAGAGTCGCCTCACTACCGTTCTGTCAAGAGGAATCACAGCTGATTGAGACGTTTGAAGGAGAGACACAAGTGTATTGGTATTCACATATATAATACAATCACACGTGTTTTGCTATTTCTAGGGTTTATTAAATAGCTGTAGCTGAGATGAGAGATGCAGTTGAGCGGACTTTGTCAGCTCATTGCTATATTAGACAGGTGACAAGTTGTTATGATGCACTTAAAGGAGTAGTCCAGTATAAAAAAAAGTGTCAGATTGTAGTGGGTTTGGGGGAGGAGCCTAGCCACAGACTGAGATGGACGCGTGAGCCTGCAGCTCTCCTTCCTAACAAGTTCCCCGCACCTCTTTCACCCTTCTCATTAGCGTGAATATGGGTAAAATTGGTTGCGGAACCTACGGGACTGGGGAAGAACCAGGCCAATATGGCTAAATTCCTCAAAAAGAAGAATGCAAGCTCTCCAGCCAGGCCTTCCAAGATGGCGCCTGTGACTTCCCCTCACCAGGCTTTTGAGGGCGCAGCAGACTGAAGATGATGACGGAGCAGCTCCAGCGGTAATCACACAGCACTTCCTCAAGACCTTTATGAAGATGGCACTCACTGAAGCATAAAAGCCGGTGATAGCTTACTTGACTGAAATCAAGATGGAGGTACACACCATCGGCTACAGGACAGAGGCGCTTGAAGTGACGTGCTCCGGAGTGGCAGCACACTCTGAAATGCTGGCGACTAGGCAGAGTAAATTGGTGACCCATGTTAATAATGCATCGAAGATCAAGAAAACAGAAGCCGCAGGAAAAATGTCAGATTTAAAGCTCTGCTTGAGTCATGGGCACCGGAGACTCTACGGACGGTGGCCATGGACATTTTCAATCGCATGGGACCAGAAAGAACTGGGCAGGTTACTATAGAGAGGATACACAGGGCACTGCGCCTCAAACTTAAACCCTCAGAGCCTCCAAGGGATGTGATATGTGCACTTCTTTCATATGTGGACACTCCGTCCAAGCTGCGAGAGACCACAGACCGCTCCTGTATGGGGATGCTGAAATCGCAATGTACCAAGATATCTCTTCCACCACTTTGGCAAAGCACAGGCTCCTTAACTAGTTTAGGACCCAGGGCATCCTGACACTCTGGTACTTAAAGGAGTAGTCCAGTGGTGACTCAGTGGTGAGCAACTTATCCCCTATCCTAAGGATAGGGGATAAGTTGGAGATCGCGGGGGGTCCGACCGCTGGGGCCCGCTGCGATCTCCTATATGGAGCCCCGACAGCCCGCGGGAAGGGGGCATGTTGACCTCCGCACGAGGCGGCGGCCGACACGCCCCCTCAATACAACTCTATGGCAGAGCCGAAGCGCTGCCTTCGGCAATCTCCGGCTCTGCCATAGAGATGTATTGAGGGGGTGTGTCGGCCGCCGCTTCGTGCGGGGGTCGACACCCGCTATCTGGGCCGAGGGCCGGGGCCCCGTACAGAGAGATCGCAGGGGGCCCCAGCGGTCGGACCCCCCGCGATCTCAAACTTATCCCCTATCCTTAGAATAGGGGATAAGTTTTTCACCACTGGACTACCCCTTTAAGCACCCAGGACGTACCTGTACGCCTGTGGGAATTTCGGTCCCCGCCGCACTGGTGTGAATTCAACGGTGATTTGCGTCGATCGCCGACATGGGGGGGGGGGGGCATGTCGGTGATCGCCGCAAATCGCGGGTGAATTCACACCCGTGATGTGCGGCAATTCCAGGTCATACGGGTCTCCGGTGACCCGGAAAATAAGGTGGTCGGGGTTGTCCAAGACATCCACAATCCCCCTGAAGGGATAGGAGTGACCCCCCTGGGCATTTGCGCGGGGTGCCTGGATGTCAGCAGTCACCACGATCCATTCCCCGCCCGGCGTGCAGCGGGGACCGAAATTCCCACAGGAGTACAGGTACCAGCCTCAGCGCAAGCTCCTAGCGGGAAACTTACTGTAAACCCACCAGTGCGAATGTACCCTAAAAACACTACACTAAACTAACACATAATAAAGGGTAAAACACTACATAGCCCCCCCCCCTTACACTGTCTCCCTCAGTAAAAAGGAAAAAGTATTGTACAGCAGTGTTTCCAAAACGGAGCCTCCACCTGTGGCAAAACAGCCACTTGGAAGGCATGCTGGGAGTTTAGCAACAGCAGTTAGGGCTACTCTACGCCAGTGATTCCCAATGTCCACCCCTATGCAATCCCTAATTTAGTCCTCAAATGTGCATGGTGCTCTCTCACTTTGGAGCCCTGTCGTATTTCAAGGAAACAGTTTAGGGCCACATATGGGGTATTTTCGTATTCGGGAGAAATTGCACTACACATTTTGGGGGGCTTTTTTTCCTTTTACCCCTTATGAAAAGGAAAAGTTGGGGGCTACACTAGCCTGTTAGTGTAAAAATAAAAAAATACAATGACCCTAACATGCTGGTGTTGCCCCATACTTTTAATTTTCACAAGCGGAAAAAAAGGAAAAAAAGACCCCCAAAATTTGTAACACAATTTCTCCTGAGTACGGAAATACCCCATATGTGAACGTAGAATGCTCTGCATACGCATAACAAGGCTCAGGAGTGAGAGCGCACTATGTACATTTGAGGCCTAAATTGGTGATTTGTAGTGATGAGCGGCATAGGCCATATTCGAAATTGCGATATTTCGCGAATATATGGACGAATATTCGTCATATATTCGCTAAATTCGCATATTCGTTATATTCATTTTTCTCGCATATGCAAAAATATATTCGCATATTCGCGAATAATGAGCCCTCCCTTCTTTAATGGTATATGGAACTGTGACTAGTGCCTTAACTCTGTAATTTTTCACCCAGTGAAACAAATAGGCCCATTGTGGTTTATGGGGATCTCATGGCATTTAAAACAGTAAGCTAAGCCGGACCATCTTGGCAGCACGGTGGATGGGAGACCGTCCTGGAGTGGGACAGAGTTTTACAGTGTTGTAGTTTAACTTTACTTTCCTGGAAACGCTGCTGAGTTGCCCATAGCAACCAACCAGAGCACTTCTTTCATTTTTCACAAGGCCTCTGCAAAATGAAGGAAGCGATCTGATTGGTTGCTATGGACAAATCAGAAACTTTTCCTCTGGACAGGTTTTGATAAATCTCCCTCTATGGGGGAGATTCATCAACACCAGTGTAGAGGAAGAGTTGTGCAGTTGTCCATAGTAACCAACCAGATTGCTTCTTTCATTTTTGATAAGGCCTCTGAAAAAAGAAGGAAGCAATCTGGTTGCTATGGGCAACTCAGAAACGTCCAGGAAAACTGCTGAGTTGCCCATAGCAACCAATCAGATCGCTTCTTTCATTTTGCAGAGGCCTTGTGAAAAATGAAAGAAGCGATCTGATTGGTTGCTATTGGCAACTCAGAAACTTTTCCTCTGGACAGATTTTGATTAATCTCCCTCTATGGGGGAGATTCATCAAAACCAGTGTAGAGGAAGAGTTGTGCAGTTGCCCATAGCAACCAATCAGATTGCTTCCTTCAATTTTGAAAAGGCCTCTGAAAAATGGAGGAAGCAATCTGGTTGCTATGGGTAACTCAGCAGCTTTTCCAGGAAAGTAAAGTTAAACCACAACACTGTAAAACTCAGTCCCACCCCAGGACTCGATCCCGTGGTGGTCTCCCATCCACTGTGCTGCCAAGACAGTCCTGCATAGTTTACTGTTTTACATGCCGTGAGATCCCCATAGACCACAATGGGCCTGTTGGTTTCAATGGGCAAAACTTCACAGAGTTAATGCACTAGTCACAGTTCCCTATGGCATTAAATAAGGGAGGAATCAATATTCGCGAATATGCGTATTTATTTTCGCATATGTGAAAAAATATGAATATTCGTAATTACGAATATATAGTGCTATATTCGCAAATTCACGAATATTCAATATTCGCGAATAAAATTGAAATTGCGAATATTCGCGAGCAACACTAGTGATTTGCACAGGGGTGGCTGATTTTACAGCGGTTCGGACATAAACGAAAAAATAAATAAATACCCACATGTGACCCCATTTTGGAAACTACACCCCTCATGGAACGTAACAAGAGGTATAGTGAGCTTTAACACCCCACAGGTGTTTGATGAATTTTCATTAAATTTGGATGGGAAAATGAAAAAAATAATGTTTTCACTAAAATGCTGGTGTTACCCAAAATTTTTCATTTTCACTAGGGAAAATAGGAAAAAAGCCCCCCAAAATTTGTAACCCCATTTCTTCTGAGTAAGAACATACCCCATATGTGGATGTAAAGTGCTCTGCAGGCGCACTGCAATGCTCAGAAGGTAAGGAGCGCCATTGGGCTTTTGAAGAGAAAATTTGTCTGGAATTGAAGGACACATGTGTTTACAAAGCCCCCGTAGAGCCAGAACAATGGACCCCCCCCCACACACATGTGACCCCATTTTGGAAACTACACCCCTCATGTAATGTAATAAGGGGTACAGTGAGCATTTACATCCCACAGGTGTCTGACAGATTTTTGGAACAGTGGTCCGTGAAAATGAAAATTTGCATTCATTTGCACAGCCCACCAAATACTCACTGCACCCCTTATTAAATTCTGTGAGGGGTGAAGTTTCCAAAATGGGGTCACATGTGGGGGGTCCACTGGTCTGGCACCACGCGGGGCTTTTTAAACACACATGGCCCCTGACTTCCATTCTAAACAAATTATCTTTCCAAAAGCTCAATGACCCTCCCGCTCTTCTGAGTATTGTAGTGCGCCAGCAGAGCACTTCATGTCCACACATGGGGTATTTCCATACTCAGAAGAAATGGGGTTACAAATGTTGGGGGTAATTTTCTCCTATTACCCCTTGTAAAAATGTACAATTTGGTTAAAAACTAGCATTTTAGTGAAATATATTTTTTTTTCATTTACACATCCAACTTTAACAAAAAGTCGTCAAACACCTGTGAGATTTTAAGGCTCACTGTACCCCTTGTTACGTTCTTTGAGGGGTGTAGTTTCCAAAATAGTATGCGATGTGTTTTTTTTTTTTTTCTCTTTTGGCACCATAGAGGCTTCCTAAATGCAATATGCCCACCAAAAAACATGTCAGCAAAATTTGCTTTCCAAAAGCCAAATGTGACTCCTTCTGTTCTGAGCATTGTAGTGCGCCGGCAGAGCACTTGGCGTCCACACATGGGGTATTTCCATTCTCAGAAGAGATGGGGGTTACAAATTTTGGGGGACATTTTCTCCTATTACCCCTTGTAAAAATGTAAAATTTGAGGGAAAACCAGCATTTTAGTGAAATAAAAATAATAATTTACACATCCAACTTAAACGAAAAGTCGTCAAACGCCTGTGGGGTGTTAAGGCTCACTATACCCCTTGTCACATTACTTGAGGGGTGTAGTTTAAAAAACAGTATGCCATGTGGTTTTTTTTTTTTTTTTTGCTGTTCTGGCACCATGTGACATGCCCCCCAAAAACCATTTCAGAAAAACTCACTCTCCAAAATCTCACTGTCTCTCCTTCCGTTCTGAGCCCGTTAGTGCACCCACAGAGCACTTGACATACACATATGAGGTATTTCCTTAATCGAGAGAAATTGGGTTACACATTTTAGGAAGATTTCTCTCTTTTTCCCCTTGTAAAAATTCAAAAACTGGGTCTACAAGAACATGCCGGTGTAAAAAATTTTGATTTTGAATTTTCTCCTTCAGTTTGCTTCTATTCCTGTGAAACACCTAAAGGGTTAACAAACCTTTTGAATGTCATTTTGAATACTTTTAGGGGTGCAGTTTTTATTTATGGGGTATTTCTAATACCTTGAAATCCACTTTCAAACTGAGCTGGTCCCTGAAGAATCTCGATTTAGAAAATGTTGTGAAAAATTGGAAAAATGCTGCTATGCTTTGAAGCCCTCTGATGTTTTCCCAAAGTAAAAACATGTCAACGTTATGATGCCAACATAAAGTAGACATATTGTATATGTGAATCAATATATACTTTATTTGGAATATTCATTTTCCTTATAAGCAGAGGGCTTCAAATTTAAAAAATTCCAAATTTTAAATTTTTTCATCAAAAAACATAAAGTACTAAACATAAACCACTAACATAGACTATGTCACGAAAAAACAACCAGAGAATCAGAATGAAAGGTTAAAGCATCCCAGATGTATTAATGCTTAAAGTGACAGTGGTCAGATGTGCAAAAAATGGCCGGGTCCTACACTGAAAATTGGCTGGGTCCTTAAGGAGTTAAACCGCTGCTGGAGAAGCTAAGAGAAAGACATTTTACCTATGCATGCCTTTTCCTATTTGGACTCTCTGTCAACTTGAACGGCAGGAGGCTCACGGTCCAGTCACCAGAGGACCTGAAGGCGGTATCGTCGGCCCTTGATATTGCACTGACCTGGCTCCTGGTTGCCGATATGCCGCAGCTGCCCTCACTCCCGAGACAGGACGAATGGATGCAGGTATCCAGACAGAAGTCTAACAAGCTGAAGAAGACACCTGTTAAAAGGACGGCTGTCACCTCGTTGAAGGACTTTTGCTGTGAATCTGATTTGGGCACGGTATTCAGGTCATATTGAGATGTATGACCTCCTATACGTCAGTAGCTAGTCTCTGTTTTGTACTAGTGTGTTTTCGTACTTCTTCATTTTTCAGTGGCCAGTATACAATTAAGGCTACTAGTAGTTTACTGCTGCTGCTGATGCTACGATCCAGTTATCTTAAATAGCCATGTTGCTCTATAGTTAGTTATATTTTATAATTGTGTTCTTGGTATATGGTCCTTTAGTAATGATATATTTTTAATGGTTGGTAGGTTTTATACTGAAGTAGAGCGCTCTTCCCTTGATATGTATATCTCTTACACACACCCTCTCCCACTCCCCCTCTCAATTCTCTCTTTCTCTGCTGTTTAACTTATCTTTCTCCCTCTTTGCTTCGGTGTTCCTTTTAATGTTCTCTCCATTCACTTCTTGAAGCTCTACCTCTAACCTCCCCCCCTCTTCCCCTCCCCTTAACCCCCCTTCTCCTTTGCTTCCTCTCTGCCCTCTACAATTTCATTACATATGCACTCTACCTACCCCTCTCATCCCTTCCCCCCACTTCCCCTACCCCCCCTCTTTCCTTTTGTACCTCAAATCTTCATCTTCTAACATGCTTCTTGGGCCTTCCTCCCCCCCCCCACACCTTGCCCTCCTTCACCTTTCCTTACCACACGATCTACCTACTCTCTAGCCCACCTAGCGGGGTGCTGAACCCGTGTTTCACAGGCTGGGACCCAGTTTATTTATCTAACCATACTCCTTTACCCCATTTTTACCCTCATTATATTACCATGACAGTACACTTCAATTGAGGGATATTTTGTCAACTACATATAATCTTTGTTTTTCTTATTACCCATTCTTTTTCTAAACCTACTTTTAATCCTTGTTGATACCGTCCCTTTTTTTTTACTTTTACCCTCCCTCCTCCCCCCCCTTTCACTCTGACTCACTTTGTTCCCATATATTGAGCTACATTGGGGTGTTAATTAGAGATGAGCGAACTTTTCAAAAATTTTATTCGGCCGATTCGCCAAATTTTCCTGAAAAGTTTGTTTTGATCAGAATTTTTCGCTGAAAATCTATGTTAAAAAATGCTATTTCTAGCCTACATACAGCCTCTATAGGGGTATAGAACACTTTGCTGCGTCGTAAAACGCATATGGAGTGTGCTGGGGTAGTGAAATAATATTGTTATTCAGAATAGCATGCAGATCACCGGCATCGCTCTTAGAATCACTGCAGCACAGCAGCACAATGACAGAGCCTGGTGGTGGCATCAGTGTCAGGAGACCATATAGTGACTGAATGACATAGTGTGGACATAGCGTGGCAAGAGGAGACCATTTAGTGGCTGAATGGCACAGCGTGGAGTTGGCTGATGCACTAGTACACTACACACCAGGGCTTCACAATCCCCCCCCCCAAAAAAACAACACAATATATGAAATTTTTGACAAAGATTTCTCAATGGTAGCACCCGCTATCATAAAGTAAGAAATTTCCAGACCCAGGCCCCACCTCTGCGGCATCAGTAACCCATATATTGCCTGTAGGACACAGACTGGAGTTGGCTGATGCACCAGTACACACCAGGGCTTCACAATCCCCCCCAAAAAAACAACACATTTACTATTCTAAACCCAACTTCTTTGTCGGGTTTTTTTGGCGCATCTTTGTCTGCGACATGTTGCAGACATCGTGCGCCAGTCTGCGACACGATGCAACATTTTTTCCCGACGGACCCGATGTGGATTCTCCCAAACCCGAAAAAGGGGCGGAACCCGACATTTCTGAGCTTTCCCACGTATTTATAAATGTTTCCAACCCAAATTTGTTGAATTGTTGTGGATTTTTTCCCGACAACTCAGAGGAGTTGGAAACCAAAACCAACAAAACCCAGTGCGACAAACAGGATGCAACATAATAATGAATATCAGGGGAAAAAAGCAGTCGGGTAAGAAAGCAAGATAGACTTACAACCCGATTTTCTAAGTAAATGAGGGCCAATATATGAAATTTTTGTCAAAGATTTCTCATTGGTAGCACCCGCTATCCAAAAATATGAAATTTCAAGACCCAGGCCCCACCTCTGCGGCATCAGGAACCCATATATTGCCTGAAGGACACAGCCTGGAGTTGGCCGATGCACCAGTACACACCCGGGCTTCACAATCCCCTCCAAAAAACAACAACATTTTAGAATTTTTTTAAAGAAATACCTTTGCGTAAGAACATGCACATATCCAACAGTTCACAAGACTCTATAATGCAGGATGGTGGACCACTCAAAGACATTCTTCTCAAAAATAATAAACCACACAATGTTTGAAATTTTTTTACAAAAACTAATTCAATATGTGTGTAAGCGCATCTGTCTCCAAAAGATCAGATCACCAAAGGACTTTTTTTGCCCAAAATGATGAAGCAGAGTTAATCCCTGTCTGTATTTATTTAATTTTTTTTCATTAAAAAATCACATGCAACAAGCGTTCCGTTGTGTAACGATTAGCATTCTGGAAAATTCAATTTAATTACTGATAAAATTATCAGTAAATAAAAAAAAAACACTACCCAAGAGTGTTTAATTACCCCATACATTGCACCAGGAGCAGTCAAGAGTAGGCCTCAGCAGTACCCAAGAGGCTTTAATAACCCCTACCTTTGCACGATCAATTGCGAGATCAAGCAATACCAGGTGTGTTATGCCCTCTGATTTCCGGGGCCGCAGGCGCGCTCCACTGAACGGATTAGCGTGTCTCTATCTTTCATCGACCGGTGCTAGTAACCCGCTAACTCCCGGAAAGGTAAGCTGCCGCGAAGCAGGTTGTCTCCCCCGGGCACGTTTGGCTCCAAAATTTCCACTACTGCCACACCACGCTGACTGCCAACCGTGCTACCGCCTTGCTGACTCAAAGGCAACCTGCAACTCTCTTATCCCGATGATGAACTCCCTTCTCCTGAGATCGAGCAATAACAGGTGTGTTATGCCCTCAGATGTCCGGGGCCGCAGGCGCGCTCCACTGAACGGATTAGGGTGTGTCCATCTTTTTTTGTAGCACCCGCAATCCAAAAATTTTTAATTCACAGACCCAGGCCCCATTTATTGCCTGAAGGACAAAGCCTGGAGTTGGCTGATGCGCCAGTACACACAGGGCTTCACAATCTGCCCCAAAATCAACAAAATTGTATACGTTTTTTTTTTTAAACTTACAACTTTGTGTAAGCACAAGCGTATATCCAACATTTCAGAAGACTCTATAAGGCAGGACGGTGGACCACCCAAAGACTTTCTTCTCAAAAATAATGAACCACATAAATATTGAATTTTTTTTTTTTTTAAATTGAAATTCCTAGACCCAGGCCCCACCTCAGCTGCATCAGTAACCCATAGATTGCTTGAAAGACACAGCCTGGAGTTGGCTGATGCACGAGTACACACCCGGGCTTCACAATCCACCTCAAAAAAACACAATTTTTTTTAAAATTGTCTGACAAAATACCTTTTTTGTTAAAACAAGCGCATATACAGCAGTTCAGAAGACTCTAAAATGCAGGACGGTGGACCACTCAAAGACATTCTTCTATAATATAATAAACCACACAATATGTTCAAATTTTTTTAAATAAGTGAAACTCCAAGACCAAGGCCCCACCTCTGCTGCATCAGTAACCCATATATTGCCTAACGGACACAGACTGGAGTTGACTGATGCACGAGTACACTACACACCCGTCACCCGGGCTTCACAATCCACCCCAAAAAAAACGCAAAATTTTATCGAAATTGTCTGAAAAAATACCTTTAAAAAAAAAAAAAAAAGCGCATATACAGCAGTTCAGAAGACTCTATAATGCAGGATGGTGGACCACCCAAAGACATTCTTCTCAAAATTAATAAACCACACAATGTTTGAAATTTGGTTATCTCCAAAAAATCAGATGGCAAAAGGATTCTATCTGCCAAAAATGATTAAGCAGAGTTAATCCCTCTCCATCTATTTTTTTTTCCATTAAAAAATCACACGCAACAAGCGTTCCGTTGTGTAACGGTTAGCATTCTGCTAAATTCAATTTTATTACTGATAAAATTACCAGTAAATTTAACAATAACACTACCCAAGAGTGTTTAATTACCCCATACATTACACCAGGAGCAGTCAGGAGTAGGCCTCTGCAGTACCCAAGAGGCTTTAATAACCCCTTACCTTGCCCGATAAATTGCGAGATCGAGCAATAACAGGTGTGTTATGGCCTCAGATGTCCTGGGCCGCACTAGCGCTCCACTGAACGGATTAGCATCTCTCTATCTTTCAAGGACAGGTACGTGTTGCATGCTGAAACCAGTTTGTGATAGGGATCTGTGATTGCAATTATTTAATCTTAAAACAAGGAATTACCAGTGAGTGAGGGGTCATAAGCTGGCGTTTATTAAGTCCCTGCCCTTTGTACACATCGCCCGTCGCTATAAGCGATTGGATTAGTTAGTGAGTTGGTTAGTGAGGTCCTCGGGTCGGCCCAGGCGGGGTAGGAGAAGGCCCTGGCAGAGCGTCGAGAATTTAACGATCATTGTTGAAATTTGCATTAAGCATGTATTTAGCTACTGCTAAACATCCAAAAATGTAAGGCCCAAGGCCAGAGGCACCAGGGAGGCAAGTAGTTCCTGAAAGGCACAGAATGAGTCTGGAGCATGCATTTGCAATACCCAAGAGGTTTTCATAAACCCTTACATTTAAAGATCAATGTTTATATTTGCATTAAGCATGTATTTAGCTACTGCTAAACTTGAAAAAATTATAGGCCCAAGGCCTGAGGCACCAGGGAGGCAAGTAGTTTGTGAAAGACACAGAATGAGTCTGGAGCAGTCATTCACAGTACCCAAGAGGGTTTCATAACCCCTTACATTTAAAGATCAATGTTGACATTTGCTTTAAGCATGTATTTAGCTACTGCTAAACTTCAAAAAATGATAGGCCCAAAGCCAGAACCTTCAGTTTTCCCCATATTAGGAGCATAGTTGTCCCCCAGATTAGGCAGCATAGATGTCCCCCAGATTAGGATCATAGTTGTCCCCCAGATTAGGCAGCATAGATGTCACCCAGATTAGGAGCATACTTGTCCCTTAGATTAGGAAGCATAGATGTCCCCCAGATTAGGCAGCATAGTTGTCCCCCAATCAGCGCGGGCCGGTCAGAGCCAATCAAAGGGCCGTATGTGTCAAGCGGGCCGTACAATCTCCAGGTCTGCCCCAGAGGGTTTCATAACCAACCACAATAGAGAAAATGTTGTTGTAGGAGCATGGTCAATCTACTCAGACCCATCTGTCATTGGTGGCTGGAAATCCTGGCTGATCCATCCCTGATTCATCTTGACAAACGTCAGTCTCTCCACATTTTTAGTGGACAGACGAGTTCGCATTGGGGTGACTATGGCCCAGGCCGCACTAAACACCCGCTCTGATGGCACACTACTGGCCGGGCAGGACAGCTTTTCCAGGACAAACTCCGCCAGTTGCGGCCATAAATCGAGTTTGGCTTCCCAGAAGTCCAGCGGATCTTCAACGGTTGTTGGCAGGGTCATGTCGAGGTAAGCCATCACCTGCTGGTTCAGGTCCTGCTCCATGTCCACCTGCTGCTGATGAGTAGCTTCACTATGCGGCTGAAGTAAGCTACTCATCAGCGACTGTAGACTCAGGCTGCTGCTGATTGAGCCGTTACTGCTCCTGCCACCCCTCCCCTGAGGGAGCTCAGAGGGCCCCCCGAGTCAGACCTGCGAGTGGATGGACCATGTGGCTGATAGGCATCGGCCAACCGACTACGTAGAAGCTCCCTTAAGTAGGTCAGTTTGTCCTCCCTCTCAGTGAGTGTAAAAAAGGCCCCCATTCTGGGCCGGTAGCGAGGGTCCAATAAGGTGGAGATCCAAAAGTCATCTCGCTGATGAATTTTGACAATTCGGGGGTCACTACGCAAGCAACTCAGCATGCATCGTGCCATTTGTGACAGTGACTCACTGGGACTACCTGCCTCCATCTCCACTGCATACTGCCACGGTGTGCCTGGGTCCTCTGCCTCGCCTCCCTCGTAATAACCCTCCAGCTCCTCTGGCTGCTCCTGCTCTTCCCCTCCTGTCCAATGACCAGAAACACAGGCCATTTCATCCACCGTAAACTGTGCTCCGCTCTGCCCCTCATCATCCTCCTCCAGTTCATCCCCCACAGGACTCATGTAGCCTTCTGAGGTAGACGCAACATCTCCATTGCCGTGACCTGCCATGTTTTCAATAATTTTTGGAGTAAATGTAGGAGTGGAATTACGTAGTTCATGGCTTCCTGAAAGGGCCTCAGCAAACGGCAGGTGTCACGTATGAGCTGCCACTCGTTCACATTGAAGTTACACAGGGGAGTACTCCTATCTGCTTGTATCATCAAAAAATCCGTGATGGCTTTTCTTTGTTCGTGTAGTCTGTCCAACATATGGAGGGTGGAATTCCAACGTGTGGCAACGTCACAAATGAGACTATGTTGTGGGATACCGTTCTGACGCTGCAGCTCAAGCAAAGTGTGCTTGGCAGTGTATGAGTGGCTGAAGTGCATGCACAGTTTCCTTGCCATTGTCAGGTCGTCTTACAAATGGGGTGAAGACTTGATGAACTTCTTGACAACCAGATTCAACACGTGCCATGCGGGGCGAATGGTTCACACTTCCTTTTCGCAGCGCGGCCACAATGTTCTTCCCATTGTCGGTCACCATGGTTCCCATTTCCAGATTTCGTGGAGTAAGCCATACTCGGATTACTTCCCTAATGAACTTCAGCAGTTCCTCCCCTGTGTGACTCTGTTCGCCAAGGCAAACCATGTGATGGACGGCTTGACACCGCTGTGCCCTACACACGTGGTACGATGAAGGGCCACCGAGATTTGGATGTGCAGTGGAGGCCGAGGACACGGGGGGGGGGGAGGAGGCGCACACTGTAAAAGGACCAACTGCCTGGGAGCGAGAGCATGGAGGAGGAAGCAGTGTGACCTGTCCAAGTTGCTGCTGTGGCTGTGCAGGAACAACATTTACCCAGTGGGTCGTAAAAGACATGTATTGTCCCTGCCCGTAGTTACAGCTCCACACATCGGCGCTGCCGTGCACTTTTGAAAACACAGACAGGCTCAAGGACTGGCTCACCTTCTCTTGTACAAACTTATGCAGGGCTGGTACTGCTTTCTTCACAAAGAAATGACGGCTTGGGACTCTCCACCTTGGCTCGGCACAAGCCATCAATTCCCTGAAAGCTGCAGAGTACACCAGTTGGAAAGGGAGGGACTGCAACACCAGCAACTTGGACAGGAGCACATTCAACTTCTGTACCGTTGGATGAGTGGGCGCATACTGTTGTCTCTTGGACATGGCTTGGCCGATCGATTGTTGGCGGAATGGCTGACTGCGAGCGGAGGAAGCAGGAATGCAAGAAGGATGGTTTGACACAATGCTCCCTTCGGCTGAGGTGGTGAAGCCTTGGCTGGATGACGGAGGGAGCGGATGGCCACTGGGTGATGCGGCAGGCTGGACCACTACCTCGGAGCCACGGTTATCCCAGGCCGCTTTATGGTGGCGAATCATGTGTTGACGCAGGGCCATGGTGCCGAGATTGGGACACTGGCCACGCTTCACTTTCTGCCCACAGATTTTACATGTGACTAAGCTATGGTCCTCCGGATTCTTTATGAAGAACAACCACACCGCAGAGTAGCTGATTTTCCCACCCTTTGTTCGCACTATTTCACTGCTATTGGCGCCGTCTCCAGGAACCCCTGTTCCACTACCTCCCTGAATGGTAGCTTGCCGCGAAGCAGGTGGTCTCTCCCTGGCACGTTTGGCTCCTGAATATCCACTACTGCCACCACTACGCTGATTGCCAACCGTGCTACCACCTTGCTGCCTCATAGACAAAGAGCAAATCTCTTCAGATGATGATGAAGCCCCGGCTTCTGCACCCGGCTCTCAATTGCGATCGGCTTCATCATCATCAAAAGATGTGTGCACGTCACTTATGTCCTCCTTGTGTTCCACAACAGTGTCTGCCTCAGGACCCTGAGCAATTGAAACACCGCCTCCCACGTCACTCTCCGCATCACTACTTGGCCGCCTTGCGGAGCAAGGGACGCATGTCTCCTCACATTCTTGGCTGCCCATTAGCTGCTGACTGTCCTCTATTACATCGTCCTCGCTAAAGAGTGGAGCTGAACCCAAAGCATGAGATACTTCTTTGGGAGAGGGAACAGCATAGGACAAAGGCAATGGGATTACAGGGACTGCTCCCGGGCCATGCCAACTGAGGGTTGTGTCTGAGGAACCCACCGACTCTTGACTGGGGTTGTCAGATGTCGCTTGTGATGATGGGGATGAGTGTGCAAACAAATTGACGAGGAGAGATGGGTCGACGACACGACCGCTGGGTGTTAACGGGAGCTCAGGCCTATTGCTGCGACTCCTGCTGCCACTCGCCCCAAGTCTTGTGCCAACTCAGCCTGACGTATGTAGGCCTCTGCCCCTTCTCTGCGCATGTCCTGGCACTTCCCTGCCTGACATACGTATTGCGTTTATGAGCGTATAGAACAGCAGCAGGCGATTACTTACGGCTGTCCTTTCAAAGTATATAGGCCCTAGACAGAATAACAGTTACTAAATAGTACACTACTTGGTTGTATGTATGCCCTTTGCAATGATGAGCGCACTGTTAAGCGTATTTGTACGCAGGAAAAACTTTTTTTTTCTTTAATACACCGGCAGGTATATAACGTGTGATATAACACTTAATTTAGCACAGAGACAGAAAAAAAGGTGGTATATGGTACACTATTTGCTTGAATTTAGGCCCTTTGCAATGATATGGCCACTGAAAAAGCGTATTTTTACGCAGGAAAACTTTCTTTTCTTTAATACACCGGCAGGTGTATAATGTGTGATATAACACTTAATTTATCACAGAGACAGAAAAAAGGTAGTATATGGTACGCTCTTTGCTTGTATTTAGGCCCTTGGCAATGATAAGGCCACTGTTAAGCGTATTTGTACTCAGGAAAAAAATAATTCTTTAATACACCGGCAGGTGTATAACGTGTGGTATAACACTGAATTTAGCACAGAGACGGATTAACAGGTGAAAAATGGTGAAAAGGCACTAAAGTCCACACTTATTTCTGAACAGCAGCAGGACCCAACAGTGCAGCACCACCCCAAAAAAAATCCAGGGATTAAACCCTAAATTGCACTCTGTCACACAATTCTGAGCAGCAGAAGATTTGTGGAGAAAAAAAAACTCAATAGAGCTGTAAATGAGGAGATAAGATGCTTCAGAAAGTTCAGGCAGCTTGGAGATCTGTATGAGGCAGATGACAGTTATCTGCCCCTCTCTGCTGCAATGATCAATAATGTGAATAGGAGGTTTAGCTAATAACGATTCTTCTCAGAGTAACTGCACAGCACTCTGCACTCCTGCCTTTCCCTAATGCTGATGTGACTAGCAGTTGGCGTGTAACGGTGTGGTATGAGCTATTCACACACAGTCCCGTCCTCTCCATCTGAGTGCATAGATGAAATGAAGTGAGGCAAGATGGCCGCCGATTATATAGGGGCTGTGACATCACAGGGGTCAGTGAACACTGATAGGCTGCATCTCACATGTGATTCAGGGTCAGCCCGCCTACCTTAATTCCCGCCGTTGTTTCCCGCCCTCCCATAATCCCCTGCCCCATGTACTCACATGTGGATCCGCCATCTTAGCTCTACAATAGCCTGGAACGCTGTAAAATGGAGTTTAATGAAGCGATTCGTGCGATAGAATCGCGGTGATATTCGTATTCGTTGCAAATCAAATTTTTCATTAAATTCTTAACGAATTCGGGTTCGTCAAGTTCGATTCGCTCATCTCTAGTGTTAATGTCAGACATTGCATTCCTATCATTTAATGTGCGGGACATTAAAACCCCAAATAAGGGCCACCATGTTCTTGATGTCATTAGAAAACGGGGAGCCTCGGTGTTACTTCTACAAGAAACTCACTTCAAGGAGGGTAGGCTCCCAAAGCTACTTGTGAGACATTTAGATAGATGGTATCACTCATGTTCTGAATCCTTGGCCTCCAGGGGGGTTTCTATTGCATTACACCGCTCAATTCCCCTGAAGGTTCTTGACACATTTAGGGACACTGACGGGAGGGCTGTATTCCTGAAAGTTCAACTTCAGATGACTAAATTTACCATAGCAAACATATACACACCAAATCAGGGTCAGATCGCATGGTTGTTGAAAACTCCAGATACACTGTCCCTGTTTGCTGACGATCCAATTGTCCTAGGAGGTGACTTTAATGTCACTATGAACCCCATATTGGATTCGACATCTGGTAAATCACATCTCTCGCACAGAGCTATTGCCAAATTACTGTCTAAACCAGTGATTCCCAACTGCAGTGCAGCGGCACACTTGTTTGGCACTGCTCGTGGTGCCCCGGGATTTTGCTGTGATTTTTAAATATTTTTTTAAAATATCCCGCCCTTGCCTGCGCACTTATGACAGGCTGCGCAAGGGGGAAGGGAAGCCTGTGTGCGCACTGCACACACAGCACCCCCCTGCGCCCCCCTGCGTCCCACTGCGTCCCCCTGCGTCCACCTCCCCCCTCTACCTTGCGGCGAAGTGAACCGAAAATGTTGCCCTGGGGCGGAACAAGCTTCATCTGCGCCGGACTACGGTGCCTGCCGTGGTCCTGCAAGCTGCGCGGGCTGGCTTACTTAAGGTACCATACCCTTTCCACCCTTCTGTTACCCCTTCTCAACCCTGTCCAAACCCCCCCGTCACCCATGTCCACCCGCCCCATCACCCATGTCCACCACCCCCCTGTCACCCATGTCCACCACTCCCCCTGTCACCCATGTCCACCCCCCTGTCACCCATGTCCACCCCCCCTGTCACCCATGTCCACCCCCCTGTCACCCATGTACACTCCCCCGGTCACCCGTGTCCACCCCCCCTGTCACTCATGTCCACCCCCCCTGTCACCCATGTCCACCCCCCCTGTCACCCATGTCCACCCCCCTGTCACCCATGTCCACCCCCCGTTGACCCCGTCACCCCTGTTCACACCCCTGTCCACCCTCCTGTCACCCATGTCCACCCTCCTGTTACCCATGTTCACCCTCCTGTCACCCATGTTCAACCCCCTGTCACCCCTGTCCACCCCCCTGTCCAGCCCCCTGTCCACACCCATGTTCACCCTTCTGTCACCCATGTCCACCCCCCTGTCACCCATGTTCACCCTCCTGTCATCCCTGTCACCTATGTCCACCCCCCCGTCACTCATGTCCACTCCCCCTCTCACACATGTCCACCCTCCTATCATTCCCGTCACCCATTTCCACCCCCCTGTCACCCATGTCCACCAACCCTGTCACCCATGTCCACCCCCCCGTCACCCATGTCCACCCCCTTTCACCCATGTTCACCCCCCCGTCACCCATATCCACCCCCCCCGTCACCCCTGTCCATCTCTCGTCATCCCTGTCACCCATGTTCACTCTCCTGTCACCCCTGTCCACCCTCCTGTCACCCCTGTCCACCCTCCTGTCACCCTCCTGTCATCCCTGTCACCCATGTCCACACTCCTGTCACCCATGTCCACCGTCCTGTCACCCATGTTCACCCCCCTGTCACCCATGTCCACCCCCCTGTCACCCATGTTCACCCTCCTGTCATCCCGGTCACCCATGTCCACCCCCCCGTCACTCATGTCCACCCCCCCTCTCACACATGTCCACCCTCCTATCATTCCCGTCACCCATGTCCACCTTGTCCACTCCCCTGTCCATCCCTGTCACTCATGTTTACTCCCCCGTCTACTCCCGTAGTCTACCCTGTCACCCATGTCCACGCTCCTGTTCACCCAACTGTCCCTTTGTCACCCAGTCCACCCCTCTGACCCCCTGTCTCCCATGTCCACCCTCCTGTCATCCATGTCCACCCCCACATCCAACCCTCTGTCCCCCCTGTCACCCATGTTCACCCTCCATTGTCCACCCCTCTGACCACATTCCTGTCACCCATGTCCACCCCCTATTCACCCCTCTGTCACCCCTATGCCCCAGTCATCTATGTTCACTCTTCTACATCCATCTGTCACCCTTGTACACCTCCCTACACCCCTCTGTACACTCCTCTACACCCATCTGTCAACCATGTACACTCCTCTACACCCCTCTGTCACACATGTTCACTCTTCTACACCCATCTGTCACCCTTGTACACCTCCCTACACCCATCTGTACACTCCTCTACACCCCTCTGTCAACTATGTATACTCCTCTACACCCTTCTGTCACACATGTTCACTCTTCTACACCCATCCGTCACCCTTGTACACCTCCCTACACCCCTCTGTACACTCCTACACCCCACTGTCACCCATGTACACCCATGTACACTCCTCTACACCCCTCTGTCACCCATGTACACTCCTCTATACCCCTCTGTCACCCATGTACACTCCTCTACACCCCTCTGTCACCCATGTACACTCCTCTACACCCCTCTGTCACCCATGTACACTCCTCTGCACCCCTCTGTCATCCATGTACACTCCTCTACACCGCTCTGTCACCCATGTACACCCCTCTGCCACTCATGTACACTCCTCTGTTACCCATGTGAACGTCGCATCTGAACGTCCAATAGCAGGGATAGGAGGGGTGGCACCCCTGCAATCTCTCTCCTATCCCTTCAGGGGGATCATGGGTGTCTTGGACAACCCTGATCCTTCTTATTTTCTAGGTTGCCGGGTCACTGGAGACCCATATGACCCAGAATCACCGCAAATCGCCGGTGTGAATTCACATGGGGGGGGGGTCTCGGGACCCCATGGGCATTTGCACAGGATGCCTGCTGATAGATATCAGCACTCATCTCGGTATGCCCTGGGTCCTTAAGTACAAGGGAGCAAAGACGTACCTGTACGCCCTGGGTCACTAAGTGGTTAAAAGAGAGAGGCAGAGCACTATAACTTCCTTGTTAATTAAGATTTCCATGCTGGAAATGTCACATAAACGAACTCACGCGGTGGCAGTGCAGGGGGAACTTAAAGCCCTGAGGAGCTTCTGAATTATTTGCAATTGAAGTCATCCAGAGCCTACCTACATTACAGACACACATATGCCCACGGGAATAAAGGAGGCAAGCTTATGTCCACTCTTCTTTAAAAAAATCAAAGACTAAAAATCATATACACTCAATTAGATCTGCCGGGGGAACTCCTCAGAAATGGCTAAATTTTTTAGGGACTTTTACCATTCTCTTTATAATCTGAGGGAGGAGGACTCTGTGCAATAGATAGAGGAAAGGAAATGCCTCACAGACGAGTTCCTTGACAAGCTTCATCTCCCTGACCTGACTCTTTCCATGGTGCAGGAATTACTGTCGCCAGTGAAAACGGAGGAGGTGGGAAAGGTTCTTGATTCGATCCCACCTGGAAAAAGCCCAGGCCCAGATGGCCTCCCTCTGTCTTATTATAAGATATTTAGGGAAATATTCCAGCCTAGATTGACTGAGTTTTGTGCGGCACTCCACCAGGGGGAATCGTTACCCAAGCAGACACAGGAGGCTCATGTCACTCTTTTAGTGAAGGAGGGGAAGAATCCGGAAGAATGCAGCAGCTACAGGCCCATCTCCCTTCTTAACCCCTTAAGGTCTCAGGGTTTTTCCGTTTTTGCACTTTCATCTTTTCCTCCTTACCTTTTAAAAATCATAACCCTCTCAATTTTCCACCTAAAAATCCATATTATGGCTTATTTTTTGCGTCGCCAATTCTACTTTGCAGGGACATTAGTAATTTTACCCAAAAATGCACGGCGAAACGGAAAAAAAAATCATTGTGCATCAAAATCGAAGAAAAAACGCCATTTTGTAACTTTTGGGGGCTTCCGTTTCTACGCAGTGCATATTTCGGTAAAAATTACACCTTATCATTATTCTGTAGGTCCATACGGTTAAAATGATACCCTACTTATATAGGTTTGATTTTGTCGCACTTCTGGAAAAAATCATAACTACATGCAGGAAAATTTTTACGTTTAAAAATGTCATCTTCTGACCCCTATAACTTTTTTATTTTTCCATGTACAGGGCGGTATGAGGACGCATTTTTTGCACCGTGATCTGAAGTTTTTATCGGTATGATTTTTGTTTTGATCTGACTTTTTGATCGCTTTTTATTCATTTTTTAATGGTATAAAAAGTGTCCAATTTTTTGGACTTTGGAATTTTTTTGCGCATACACCATTGACCGTGCGGTTTAATTAATGATATATTTTTATAGTTCGGACATTTAAGCACGCGGCGATACCACATATGTTTATTTTTATTTACACTGTTTTATTTTTTTTATGGGAAAAGGGGGGTGATTCAAACTTTTATTAGGGAAGGGGCTAAATTACCTTTATTAACACTTTTTTTTAACTTTTTTTTGCAGTGTTATAGGTCCCATAGGGACCTATAACACTGCACACACTGATCTTTTACACAGATCACAGGCGTGTATTAACACGCCTGTGATCAGTGTTATCGGCGCTTGACTGCTCCTGCCTGGATCTCAGGCACGGAGCAGTCATTTGCCGATCGCACACCGAGGAGGCAGGTAAGGGCCCTCCCGGTGTCCGGTCAGCTGTTCGGGACACCGCAAATTCACCGCGGCGGTCCCGAACAGCCCGACTGAGCAGCCGGGTCACTTTCACTTTCGCTTTAGAAGCGGCGGTCAGCTTTGACCGCCGCTTCTAAAGGGTTAATACCGCACATCGCCGCGATCGGCGATGTGTGGTATTAGCCGCGGGTCCCGGCCGTTGATGAGCGCCGGGACCGACGCGATATGATGCGGGATCGCGGCGCGATCCCGCTTCATATCGCGGGAGCCGGCGCAGGACGTAAATATACGTCCTGCGTCATTAAGGGGTTAACCTGGAACTTAAGATCTGGCCGAAATTGCTCTCCTTACGCACTAAAAAATTCCTCCCTCATTTGATTGGCAATGAGCAGTCTGGTTTTGTACCCGGGAGAGAGGGCCGCACGAATACTTGGAAACTACTGACCAGCATTCATGAAGCACAAACCACTAAAAAAAAAACTAGTCCTTTTCGGTGTAGATGCTGAGAAGGCTTTAGATAGGGTCATCTTGCCCTTTATGAAAGCAACACTCTTGAAATTTAATTTCCAAATGGCCTTTGTGGAGACAATATTTTCACTATATTCTTGTCCAACAGCCTCTTTATTGGTAAATGATGTAATCTCTCCTCCTTTCTCTATCGGCAATGGGACCAGGTAGGGCTGTCCTTTATAGCCAACCCTTTTTGTCTTGGAGATGGAGACGTTACTACACAGGGTGCGCCAGATGACAGAGATCTTAAAGTCCTAGCTTTTGCGGACAACTTACTTTTCCTATTGACCCCATGGGAAGCTTGCCCTGCCTGGCCCAGATATTTGAGGAATTTGGACGCATTTCAAATTTTAAGGTTAATGTGACCAAGTCGGAATTGCTGAATATCTCGGTTCCCGATACGCTTGTAAGTAAAATAATGCAACTTACACCATTTCCGTGGGCTAAGTCCTCGCTAAAATATCTGGGGGTCCACAGACCTACCATGGTTACGAGTGTATACGACCTAAATTACAAGCCCCTATTAAACGACATCAGCCGGTTGCTAGCGGACTATGATCTTCCCATTATATCGTGGTTTGGCAGGAAGAATGTCATCAAATGTTATGTACTTCCTAAGCTTCTCTACATGATGAGGATGCTTCCTATAGCTCTTCCATTATCATTCTTCAAGCAAATTAAATCGTTATTCTCTAGATATGTCTAGAAAATGGGCAAACCTAGGTTGGCTCATAGATTGTTAGCTAGATCTCTTGCGGAGGGCGGGATAGGTCTTCCCGATGTTAGAACAACTTACAAAGCTGTTCAATTGCAAAAATGGATGGACCTAGTGGCCCCCCTAACTCCTCTTCATGATCACATCCAATCTAAGACAGTCTAATACACTCCACTAACCTACTACATGACGTATGGATGCCTCCTTGTGTGAGATATAGAGCAGACTTTAAAATATATTTTCTACCAAGGAGTGATGGCGACATGATAAGAACTCTCCCCGTTCCTTGCTCCTCCTGTTTATCTTTTACTTCCTTCTAGCTTGATACCTGCAGCTGTGGGTTGGCTTGCTCCCTTTTTCCAACCAATGTGGGACAGATTGCATAAAGTCAAAGTCACCCAGTTGTTCAGGGATGGAGTGGTGCCAACCTTAGAGACTCTGAGAGCGCTGTTACCCTACAAAGATATTCCTTCCTACACGTAAACCACTTTGTCTCCTGCTGTGCCACCTTTTTAGCAAAATATGGACCGCTATGAAAACTGACTAAGTTTGAGGAGCTCATCCTCAATACGGAACCCAGCAAGAGTAAATTTTCGAATTGCCTATCGCTCATCTAATCTACACAAAGCCAAACTCCTCCACACTTTGTAGATTCATAGGCAAAGGAGTTAGGGTTGAATCTGTCGGACACGGATATAGCATTAGTACTCCGTCACTCTCACGGATTCTCCCGCTGTTAGGCTTCAGGAGGCCCACTACAAGGTGGTTTCCAGATGGTACAAAACGCCAGAATTTCTATACACTCACAAACTGTTCGCAACTAACCTTTGCTGGCGATGTAAATCGCACGTAGAAACCCACTCACAAATTTGGTGGACCTTCCCGGTCATAATGACCTTTTGGAAAGAGGTTAATAGAATAATTGACTCTATCAGGGAATTGAGGATCCCACTCTCACTGGCCACAGTGTTATTGGGCTTGCCATCCTTGAGTTATACCCCGGAAAAACACTCTTTAATGGCCTACTTGGCAGCCGCAAAATCCATAATTCTGCTTCATTGGCTCCGAACTGAACCACCCTCGGTGGGGGAATGGCTTGCTAAGGTCCACCAAGTGTGTAGATTTGCATCATAGAGCACTGAGAACTCATTACAAATTCTTAAAGATTTGGAAGCCCTGGTTACAGTCTGAATATTGTAAAAGACAGGTGGCATCATGTGATATCATATTATCTTCTTGTTTGACATTGATCGTGACAATACACTTGCATCCTCCTATCCTCTCCTCCCCTTTCTACACCACCCCTTCCCTCCCATTCCCCATTAGTTCTCTGATGACTTTATTGATATCAGATTATTGTTGGCATTTTTTGTCTTTACATAAGCTTTATGTTTTGCAGCTGCGACTGCCTTAATTGCTTGTTTTGTATGTTCATTTTGTAAAATGAATAAAAACATTTGACAAAAAAAAAAAAAAAAAAGGTTGTGGTGGGTTCATGTGTCTCCGACTCTCTCCTAGCGATTTGAGGGGGCATGTCAGCCACATCTTTGTGCCGTTGTCGAAACACTTAATTCATGCCGGGGCACTGGGAGGGAGATTGAGGGAGGTGTTGGTCCCAGCAGTTGAACACAGGGCGATTACTTATCCCCCTATCCTGAAGATAAAGGATACATTTTTTAATACTGGATAACTCCTATATGACTTACATTAGATTATAATGCAAATATTACTATCATTATTCTAGCCTCAGAAGTCCCCTTTACACCATGTATAAAATACAGATATACCTCCTACAACCTATCAAAACACTAATACCACAGGGGCACCCCCAGAGCAGCAACAGATACATCCCTATGACAGTGACAACTGAAATGCCACCCCTATATAACAGTGACATCCAGTTTGTCTCTTCTTATATTCTTGCTGATTCTGTTGAACAGAATCTCTGATACTTCTGAATTCACCTCTACAACCTACCATTGTTGATAACATCTTTATCCTTATGCATCTTCACACTTTAGCTGCAGACTGGGACAGTGTAGTGTAGCATACCAGCAGGAGTTTGCACATGTTATTACCAGGCCAGTTGAAACTTGTAGCTTCACACCAGGGTAGACTTAGGTTCATGGTTGCTGGAGAGGAAGCTTGACCCTGAAGATGGTAGAAAAATTGGTTAACTCTATACCAACCACGTGGCACAGTACTACAACCTGTTGATGTAGCAGATCGTCACACAAATGTTAATATTACAAAATGAAATGAATCCTACAGAGTTAATAAATGTTGCTAATGATAAGGAATTCAAATAGATGAAATAAATAAACTTTGTAATATACTTGAAATTACAGTAGCTATGATTAATCCATGCTAGACTTTAATTTAGTAAAATAGGGAACTAACCCAGAAAAATTGTCAGCTGTCCTGAGAAGTGTTATTTAGTAAGACTTTATTTTGGTATTAACGCCTCATAACAATCATTTTTAATGGGTTGCTTGCTTTTATCAATCAGACAGTATTGAGTTTATCTATTGCCCATTTATGCATATAGAAAGATTAACTTCCTAATGAAGTTAGTAAAAAGGGAAACCAAGTCAAAAGATTGTTTCTGTTGCTTTAAAAATGTCTAGCTGAGATATTACTTATGGTGTAATCTTTCTAGTGATGCGCTCAACTAAATATAAAGGAGGATAATTCCTTAAATAAACAGCTCATTTTTGAGTACTTGTCTGTGTACTTCATGAGTTTAAAGGGGTACTCCGGTCAAAACCTTTTTTCTTTTAAATCAACTGGTGGCAGAAAGTTAAACATATTTGTAAATTACTTGTATTAAAAAATCTTAATCCTTCCAGTACTTATTAGCTGCTGAAGGCTACAGAGGAAATTCCTTTCTTTTTGGAACACTGATGACATCACGAGCACAGTGCTCTCTGCTGACATCTCTGTCCATTTTAGGAACCATGCATAGCAGATTGGGTTCAAATCCCACTAAGGACAACAATAAATAAAGTGTTATTATTATAATAACGTCAGCAGGGAGAACTGTGCTCGTGATGTCATCAGAGAGCATTCCAAAAAGAAAAGAATTTCCTCTGTAGTATTCAGCAGCTAATAAGTACAGGAAGGATTAAGATTTTTTAATAGAAGTAATTTACAAATATGTTTAACTTTCTGCCACCAGTTGATTTAAAAGAAAAAAAGGTTTTCACCGGAGTACTCCTTTAAGCTCATGGCTGACCGGTCACACCTATAACTTGATTTAGACCCACACAGGTCACCCCAAAAGTAGACATTTTCGTATCAACAAAGATAACCCTTGTAATTACAAATTGAAGATTTTAAGTGATTATTGAATTTATTTTGGGGGAAATAAGCTATCCACACCTTTATGGTCCTGTGTACATAAGTAACTGCCCTACCTACCTCACATTGTTTGAAAAGCTGAGTTTAGGAAGTAGGCCAAAAAATCTCAAAACAGCAAAACATTTTGTGATCCAAAGAAAATCAGAAACAATTGAGATACAAACTGCCTGACATTTATCAGTCTGGAAATTATTAAAAATGTATTTCTAAAGCTTTGGGACTCCAGTAAACCACAGTGGGAACCATTATCCTCAAATGGATAAAATTGGGAACAGTGGTAAACTTTGCCAGAAGTGGCCAACCTAATAAAAATTACCCTGAGGGTCCCTTACCTTTTCAACATGGGTGGGAATCAGACCTTGGACACCAGATTCCTGACAATGACTGGCAGAAAGCCCTCGTCAACTGTCATAGATCCTGTCATAGAGGCGCAAGAAATCAATTACAAGATACTTACCAGGGGGTATAGAGTCCCTGCCCTGCTTGCGTCCTTCTATCCGGGACTTGCTAATACGTGCTGGCCTTGCCTTGCCTCCACGGGTACTATGCTACATATCTGGCTAACCTGCCCTCTGCTGTCAGACTTCTGGTCCAACGTCTTCAATATCCTCACCCATATCTCCTCCATACCAGTCCCCCTCACTCTGGAAATTGCTCTGCTATCCATATTCCCACCAAACTTACAGAGAGGCTCCTCCCGTCTTATCTCCTTCTTGCGGCGAGGACGGTGATTCCTCGACTATGGAAGTCCGCGTCACCACCCTCCGTCTCCTCCTGGTTTCAGGAAGTTACGCGAATCCACAGAATGGAGGAACTCCTAGCTGATTCTCCCCCTTGGCGGGCAAAATATGAGGCCACCTGGTCTCCCTGGCAGTCATTTCTCTCCTCTAAGGAATATGAGACCGTAGGAATACTCCCCCTCTCCCGAGGCCCTATCTCCCCCCCCCCCCTCCCCCCCCCCTCGCACACACCTGACTCCACGCCGCCCCTGCTCCCCAAGGCCACAGCTTGCACACTTACCTGCCATGGACCATTGGAGATTGCGGAGGAGTGGATCCCAACGCCTGACGCAGTGTGTATACGGTTTAGTGATTTTCCTGCATGCACCCTCCCTTCTTCCCTTTTCCACTCTCTTTCTTCCCATTCCTTCCAATCCTCTTTCTCTCCCTTTTCCTCTCTTTATTCTCCTCCTATAGTCGTGTTTGAGATCACTCACCCTGATTAACCTTCTCCCGATATTGGTTCTGCCACACATCCTATCAATCCACCACATGTTCCTCTGTGAGCTCAACGTTTGCACTCTTGCAACTAATGGTTATTTCTTTATCTTACTGCTTATTGGGTGCACCATTGATTTTGCACGCAGATGTTCCATGCTTTATTAAGACATCAGCTTGTCTGTACTGTTTTACTTATTTTGTCCCTGCGTGGAGTTTATTGCTGTGTTCTCACCCGATTATTTAGCACCTATGCCTACTGTGTTTTATGTGATTCACTTGTTTTGGATACTTTACTTAAAAAAAAAAAAATACCCTATTCTTTTCAAACTCTTTGAAAAGGGGCGAGGTCTCAGCATGCTACCTGCAGTAGATTTTTGCCGGTGGAATTTCCGCTGTTGAAAATCCGCCACAGAACCCATTGAAGTGAATTGGGTCTGTGGCGGACTTCCAACAGCGGAGATTCCACTGGCAAAAACCTGCTGTGGGAAGTGCGCTGAGACCCCGTCCCTTTTCAAACTCGCAGTGGGAAATCCGTTGCAAGTTTGAAAAGAAATACGCCCGTGTGAACGTAGTCTAAGTGTGCAAAGAAGACATATTCAAAAGGTCACCAAAGAACCCATAACAACACTAAAAAACTGCAAGACTTTTGGGAAAATATTCTGTAGACAAATACTTTTTGGAAGGTATGCATCCATCTACATATTGAGTAAAAGTAATACAGCATTTAAAAAAAGGACATTATACTGCTGCTTGAGGACCTGAACAACTGCTGTGATTGATGAAACCACAAATTCTGCTCTCCACAACAAAAAACAAAAAATAAATAAAATAAACCTGGAGAATGCCTGGTTGTGACATGGTTCTGCAGCAGGACAATAATCCAAAACTAATCAGCCAGCCAATCTCTGAGTGGCTTAGAAAACTAAATTTAAGGTTTGGGAATGGCCTAGTCAAAGTCCGGAATAGGAGCAGGAATATTAGAAGAATTAGTCAAATCTGCTAAATGAATGAATTAGCAAAAATATTTAACTTTACATGACCAACCAGGTAAACTAAGTAAGTTGAGATGGGAATACCCCTTTACACTATTGTACATCCTGTGTGCATTGTGATATCTCACTGACTCTGATTATACAGCGGGGGGGGGGGGGGGGAGTATTTAGTCAGCCCCCAGTTGTGCAAGTTCCCCCACTTAAAAAGATGAGAGAGGCCTGTAATTTTCATCATAGGTATACCTCAACTATGAGAGACAGAATGGGGGGGGGGGGGGGGGGGAATACAGGAAATCACATTGTAGGATTTCTAATGAATTAATTGATAAATTCCTTGGTAAAACAAGATTTCTGGCTCTCACAGACCTGTAACCTTTTCTGTAAGAGTCTTCTCTGTCCTCCACTCGTTACCTGTATTAATGGCACCTGTTTTAATTTGTTATCAGTATAAAAGACACCTGTCCACAATGTCAAACAGTCACACTCCAAACTCCACTATTGCCAAGACCAAAGAGCTGTTGAGGGACACTAGAAACAAAATTGTAGTCCTGCAGCAGGCTGGGAAGACTGAATCTGCAATAGGCAAACAGCTTGGTGTGAAGAAATCAACTGTGGGAGCAATTATTAGAAAATGGAAGACACACAAGACCACTGATAATCTCCCTCGATCTCGGCTCCATGCAAGGTCTCACCCTGTGGTGTCAAAATGATCACAAAAACAGTGAGCAAAAATCCCTGAACCACATGGGGGGACCTAGTGAATGACCTGCAGAGAGCTGGGACCAAATTAACAAAAGCTACCATCAGTAACACACTACGCCGCCAGGGACCCAAATCATGCAGTGCCAGACGTGTCTCCCTCCTTAAGCCTGTACATGTCCAGGCCCATATGAAGTTTGCTAGAGAGCATTTGGATGATCCAGAAGAGGATTGGGAGAATGCCATGTGGTCAGATAAAACCAAAATAGAACATTTTGGCAAAAACTCAACCCGTCGTGTTTGGAGGAAAAAGAATGCTGAGTTGCAACCAAAGAACACCATACCTACTGTGAAGCATGGGGGTAGAAACATCATGCTTTTGGGCATAATGATGACCAGGACGACTGATCCTTGTAAAGGAAAGAATTAATCGGGCCATGTATTGTGAGATTTTGAGTAAAAACCTTCTTCCATAAGCAAGGGCATTGAAGATAAAACATGGCTGGGTCTTTCAGCATGACAATGATCCCAAACACACCGCCCAGGCAATGAAGGAGTGGCTTCGTAAGAAGCATTTCAAGGTCCTGGAGTGGCCTAGCCAGTCTCCAGATCTCAACCCCATAGAAAACCTTTGAAGGGAGTTGAAAGTCTGTGTTGCCCAGCGACAGCCCTAAAACCTCACTGCTTTAAAGTAGATCTGCATAGAGGAATGGGCCAAAATACCAGCAACAGTGTGTGAAAACCTTGTAAAGACTTACAGAAAATGTTTGACCTCTGTCATTGCCAACAAAGGGTATATAACAAAGTATTGAGATGAACTTTTGTTCTTGACCAAATACTTATTTTCCACCATAATTTGCAAATGAATTATTTAAAAATCAAGCTGTGATTTTATGGATTTATTTTTTCTCATTAAGTTGAGGTATACCTATGATGAAAATTACAGGCCTCTCTCATTTTTTAAGTGGAATAACTTGCACAATTGGTGGCTGACTAAATAATTTTTTGCCCCACTGTATGTTCTCAACCAGCTCTGCATTGTTAGAAATGAACCAGGGCCGGCGGTGCATATAGACAAAATAGGCAGCCGCCTAGAGCTCACTCTTGATGGGGGCGCCGCTCTGCCCGCAGCAATAAAGTTAGCCAGCATTCGAAGCACCTGCCCATCCAAAAAAAACTGCCACCCCAGCAGTAAGGTGATTACATGAGGAGGAGGTTCATTACAGTGTGTCACCCCAGTAGTAAGGAGATTACATAAGGAGTAGTAAGGCAGTGCGTGTCAAAGGGCGGAGCCAATGGGCAGGGTCAAGGGGCAGCAAAATTAGTTTTCGCCTAGGGTGGCAGAAATCCTTGCACCAGGCCTGAAATGACAAGATCCAACAGAACATCATTTCTTGTTGGGTTCTCCACAAACCGGCAAAACATATTCTGCAATCAATTAAAAAAAGATTCTCCCCTTTAGCAGGTTTAGCTGAAACCTGACCCAATCAATATCTGGATAGTTAAAATCTCCTATTATTACCACTGTACCTGCCTGGGCAGCCCTCTTTATTTGCGCATGCAGCTGACCTTCTATCTCCTCAGTGGTGTTGGGGTCTATACATTGTAAAATTATTTTTTTTACCTCTAATTCTACACACAAGGACTCCGCATCATCACAATCATCACACGCTGATGAACCTTTCATACCGACTTTTATTTCACTTCTGTTATTGAGTTATTGGGGCTACATTTGTTTTCACCACTGGTTTGTAACACATAGATCTCCTTTTACACTGTTCTTAACCTCCCCCACAGGTCTCTTCTCCACCCACCACTATGTCCTGACTAATCTCTTACCTGCCTTCCTGCTTCTTCTGCTGCATTGTCCTCTCTTCACATCCCTAGTTAAAATACTCTGCCTCCCCTTTTAGGATTCTCTCCCCAGCACAGCGGATCCCCTTCCATTCAGGTGAAAATTATCTGCAGAATACAGTTGAATCCCAATGACAAGTAATCCCGGTGCTCTAAAAAAAAAAAAAAAAAAAAAAAAAAAAACATCTCCCTTACAAGATTAAGTCCAAGTATATTACTTCCTAAGCTCCCGCTGTCTTTCCTGCAATGCACATGGTAAAGGCAGTGTTCCAGAGAATAACACTTTAGAGATCCTTCCCTTTAGCTTGGCACCTAATTCTCTAAAATTATTTTTAAGGGACCTCCAACTACTTAAATTTTGTAGCTGGTTCCCACATCGACCAAGAAAGAGGGATCATCCCCAATCCTCCCAAGTGATTTTTCAACCTGTTCCACCACATACACCGTACGCTGGCACCAGCGAGACAGCAAACCATTTGATTGAGGTGGTCCTGGCAACAAATAATTTCATTTGTCTTCCTGATTATAGCATACCCTACAGCCATTCCCCACACTACTAGTTTGAAAATCCTCATATACCACTTCATTTAACCATGAGCCACCCATGATCAAGTAATATGACCATACGAGTTAGGTTTACATGGGTTGACGTTGCTCATCTGAAACTGTTTATGTGGGACTATGTGCTTTGTAGGCAATTTTGCTATAATCATAGTTTATGGGTAGACCTTCTGCCAGTGTTGATCTTTTGGCTGTCATGATCTTGACAAATTTTATAATCCTCCCAGTTAACTCCTCCCATTATAATAAATCAACTCCTCCTCTATTTTAATATTTTTAGTTTTCTAACTTTATATTGCTTTGTATTTTCTTCTCACTCAGCTCCATAGACTGGGAAGGGGCGTTCCCTGGCAGGTATGACATCATATGAAGCCCTGCTGGGAAGAACTCATTTTTTTGCTACACACAGACAGAGCAGTTCAGAGATGGCCTGTGATTGGCTGAGGTTGGCACACACACCTTAGCTCTTTTAACTCTACTTATAGTCTATACAATCTGCTGAGCCGAGGTCCCCCCTGCATTTTCTAACTTTTGTCTTTGACAGGAGACAATTTGTAAGCAGGACCAGAAGGAGGACCCCTGGTGGTCAAACATTTAGGGGTTATTTAACACACAAAGTTACACAATTGTATTGAGAAGTATATTAGAAAAGTAATTCAAATAGGCTAATCTATAACATATCAATTTTTATTACCTATGAAAGGTACAATTTAAGCCCTGTTATTCAGTACTTTCTTCTACCGCTGCCTTCCAAAGGATTTGCCTCTTGTCTTCTCCCCTATGTTTTTGAGCTGGCACTGTAAATTATACTCATTTCACTTGGGTTGTTGTTATGAGATGGAAACCTATATTCTTTATATAGACATAACATTTAAGAAATTACTCTTCAAAATATAGAAGTCTGATGTATCTGTATGAGATACATTTATAAACATGAGGAACGAGTATGTTCCAAATTTTATTCAAAGTTTTCTAACATAAACATTTACTATAAATATGAATCCCACCCGCTTCTCCTGCTGTCTGGGATGGTCCTGTAACTCTTGTCAGACCCTCACAGTCTCCCCGCTGTTTACAGAGCTTGTTACTTCTGCCATGTGATAAGGCAGACCACATCTTTACAGAGTTTCCATGGAAACGGGGGATTTCAGAAGTTTTCCCTGTCATTTTGAAACATTATTGCTGTTGAAGTCCAACATCTGTTATATCTGAATGTCGAATTTCATGATATTGTTTATTTTGGATTATTTTTAGATTTCTTTTCTTCTTACAAGTGTATAAAACAGGTTGCTAAATTTAAGAGCTGATATGGAAAACAGAAACTTCTGCACAAATAGCTAAAACTGGGTTTTATGCACACTGTACTTTTATCTGTGTCTTTTATGTGGCCACGTTTCGAACACAATATAGAGCACATTCTTGTTAAACATCAATGGCAGGGAATGCTAGGTAAAAATAGATGGTACTTTGGTCTCCGAGTATACCTGAAAATATACACCACATAAACAGAAAATGACAACCACAAGACACAAAATATATGATCGGAAAAACATTGTGAGATAGACTCAGAATCCTGCTAACTAGCAAACAGTGCTATACTGTCGTTGTTTGGGAATATGTTTATGAAGTACATGGTATTGATTAATATGATATGACTAGATACTGATAGAAATCATATCTCACATGAAGAATGAAATACATAACACAACATTTTTTATCTTTGCCTAATCGATCGTGAATTATTACCGCGCACTGGGCTGTAGTTATTGGGACAGACTGCACTGTATGGCTGAATGCTTATTGCAACAGATGACACTGTATTTGACTATACTTATTGCAAGAGATGACACAGCACTGTACACCACAATGTGCTCATTGCAAGAGATGACACCATACTATATTAATTGTATAAGAGCAAGGAAAAATGTCCAGTGCAGCCAAGACTCGAATGCTAGTGCATTATTGTAGACACAGCAACACACAGGAAGAAAGCAGTGACTCGTTTCGATCGGCTAAGCGATCTTAATCATACTGATAGTATGATTAAGATTGCTTAGTCGATCGAAACGTATCACTGCTGTTTTCCTGTGTGTTGCTGTGTCTACAATAAAGCACTAGCATTCGAGTCTTGGCTGTTATGGACATTTCTTCTTGCTTTTATTGGATTACTATCAGCATTGTTCGGGCTGAGTCCGTGTCGCAGCTGGCGGATATTGGAGGCGTGAGCTGGATCTATTTTATGTGTATACTAATTGTAAGAGATGATGTAGTGGCCATTGGGTTTTAAGTGTATGGGGGAGATGTTGTAGCCCAGGGGTAGATGGTGTTAACTATGGTGCTAAATATTTGTGATGCCAGGGCATGGTTTTACCGAGAACCACTTGAACGGTAGCACCGCAAGTCCAAGTTAGGCAGGGCAAATAAGAGTTCAAGGCCAGGTTAGGGTTGACAGTAGCTTTACTGAGGTAGACAGATGGTAAAGTCTTTACAGCTAGGCCAGGATCCCAGAGAGGGAACCTCGCAGCTTACTGGCACTTGCAGTCACTTTGACAGACTTTTAGACAGCCACGCTGACTGTAATGGACTTGACTTGACTGAAGACAGTGACACCAGACAGAGATGACTTGACTTACTGACTTGTGGCTGTAATTTAGGCTTGAGGCGTCCAGATGTGCTGGACCCTGGCTCTGAGACGTCTGTACTGGAATTGACCACAGCAGAGAGCGAATCACAAGAAAGAGATTGCAGTACCTCCCCCTCTAATAAAGGGGGACTGAGCAAGGAGCCCATAGGCTAGCTGCGGGTTATCTGGTCACCTGGTGTTCTCTGGTTAACAAAACATGTGACTTAACATGTGACAACTATTATCATGTGATCAATAACCATGTATACCATAATATACAACTATACAGATTATAGGGGTACAGTGAAGGTAAGCCCTGGGGACATGCAGGGACTCAAGCTGATAGGACTGTGAGATGCATGTCGATGCATATCCTGTACTGGGACATCACAATGACACTGTACTGTACTCATTGCAAGAGACATTTATACTGTACTCATTGAAAGTGATTACACTGTACTGTACTTATTGCAAGAGATAACACCTTATTGTACTCATTGCAAGAGAATACACCGTGCTGTACTCAGTAAATTATCCTTTTAGCCATTTACTTTATGAATGGCTTTTGGCACCGCACTCTCTGTTACCTATAGATCACAATTAACAGGCATCAGCAGGGCACATATATGCCATGTTTCCCCTGCAACACTGTGCCCTCTTACTAAAGAATGCTGAAATCAATTAATAAATATACATTTATTTTTATGGTTACTTTTAGGATAAGATGTTGTTAAAAAAAAGTTAGTAAAAAAGTACTTACTTATTACTTATTAGGCAGATCATCAATGTGGCCAGTGCGCTCTGGCCGTAATGACGGGCAATACAGAGGGGCGGAGCCACGACGTCACGCTGCTTCATCCCCTGTATCGCCCGTCATTACACACAGAGTGAACTCACTCTGTGCAGCAATGATACCGCAGTGCCGCAGCGGCGATCCCGGGGGTCCACAGCAGCGGGACCCCGGCGATCTGACATTTTATCCCCTATCCTTTGGATAGGGGATAAGATGTCTAGGGGCGGAGTACCCATTTAATGTTTGTGTAATGAGAAAGGGATTGGGAAATGGAGGTAAGCAGGGACCTAGAAGCCACTGCAATGGTAGTGTTATGTCCATTTTTCAGTTTTTTGTACATTCTGCGTTGGGTCCTGTTCAGACATTGGCCCTAATTTACTTAGAAAATAGGGTTGTAAGTCTATCTTGCTTTCTTACCCGACTGCTTTTTCCCCCTGGTATTTATTATTATGTCGCATTCCTGTTTGTTGCACGTGGGTTTTGATGGTTTTGGTTTCCAACTCCTCTGAGTTGTTGGGAAAAAATCCACAACAATTCGACAAATTCGAGTTGGAAACCTTTCTAAATACGTGGGAAAGCTCAGAAATGTCGGGTTACGCCCCTTTTTCGGGTTTGGGAGAATCCACATTGGGTCCGTCGGGAAAAAATGTTGCATCGTGTTGCAGACTGGCGCACGATGTCTGCGACATTTCACAGACAAAGATGCGCCAATAAAACCTGACAAAACAAGTCGGGTTTAGAATAGTAAATGAGGGCCATTGTTTATGTCTGAACAGATTCTGTGTTAATACTCCCTGGGATGGGAAGAATTAACCTTCCGGACTTAAGCACTAGGAGTGAATATAAGCCCACTTCATCTGATCCCATTGCTGTTAATTACACCTGTTACTCTAACCATGTTTGCATTATGTTCTCAATGCCTGTTTTAATACGTATCCTGAGTTATAACCATGGTTATCTGTCGATTTTAGCTTGCCTTGTTTTAGTACCTTTATCAGCTTTTAGTATTTTGGTATTGTTTGTTCTGCTTTGTGTTTCCTGAGTCAGTATTCACTCTGTGTGTTTTGTCGGTCATGTTTTGACCTTGTTTGATCCTGGATCTCCTAGGATAGAATCCTGTTCTAAGCGTTGTGCTAAACCGTCAATCTAGGAGTGAGTTAGTCTTGTTTTTGTAAATGTGTTTGCTTATATTTAGGGTTTTTGTTTCCTCCTAGGCTAGTATCCTGATCACTCGGTGGAGAGTGCCCGCTAGCTAGGAGTGTATTTGGCTTTTATATTGATGTTTCTCCATGATTGGAGTGGGGTGTCCAGTGTGTTCCTCATTCTTAGTCCAGTGTAAACAGTGTTCTTGATTTCCTGACGTGTTAGTATGCTATTTTATGCCTTGCTATTATTTATATATATTTTTGTTGGTTATTATATTCCCCTTATGTTCCTGATTTTTCCTGACATGTACAATGTGGTCTGTTTTCTTAATATTTACGCCCATGCCCTTTAGCGTGGGAGGGGATCGGCCCCAGTTGTCATTTACCACTAGGGTGTCTAGGCAAGCAGGCAGGGAGAGTGTAGAGTGGTTTTAGGGACAGCTTTATGGCTCACTAACTCACTTTTCCCTGCCCCCAAATCATGACAGGTGGTGATGGGGCCGGTAATGTTAGTGCTACTTTTTAACAAATACTAGCCCAGTCTACCCCATTTATTTATTATTTACTTATGTATTATTTTACTTCATGTATTATTTCAGTTTATCCTACTTGGAATACCTCCTCTATAAACTAGAAAGAAAAGTTTCTAACAAAACAGCCTTTCCTGTGGTAGATTTCTCATCTTATTTAGGGTCAGATAAATGATCAAATGTTGTACTACATTTCTCTTGCAGCCACTAATAAGACAGTCCCAATAATCATGTGGACTATATACAAGGTAAAGGTAGATATGCTTTTCTAGGATATTAACAAAAAATTGCAATAATTATAGTTTTGGAAACACTTTAAATGGGCACTGTCAGATTAAAAAAACGTTTATATGTTGTTACTGATAAACATTAGTGTTGAGCGGCATAGGCCATATTCGAATTCGCGAATATTCGCGAATATATGGACGAATATTCGTCATATTCGCGAATATTCGCATATTCGTAATATTCTCGTTTTATTTTCGCATATACGAATATTCACGTGTGCGAAAATTAACAAATGCGAAAATTTGCATATAAAAAATTAACATAAGCGACAATTCGCATATGCGAAAATTAACATATGCAATTTTTCGCATATGCGAAAATTCGCACACCACTATCACACAGTAGTATTAGAGCCTTCTTACACCACATAAGCTGGAAACAGAGAGGGATGATCACTGTGATGTGTACTGTGAAAAAACAAACAAAAAAAAAAACGAATATTCGTAATTACGAATATATAGCGCTATATTCGCGAATATTCGCGAATATGCGATATTCGCGAATAAAATTCGAATTGCGAATATTCGCGAGCAACACTAATAAACATTAAACACCTTTTGTAATGTGGTAGTTTACATTTTTTTTCAATATTTAATAAAGAAAATGGCCCCTGAAAATCCCAACACTAGAGGTCTCCATACCTACTGGGACACTAACCAGTCCTGCAGCAGCATCAGCTTATCCTTGAGTCATGGACAAGGCTGCATGAGCAGGTGCACCAATAACCTCCCACCACTACAAGAGAGGGACATGCCCCTTTCCATCACACACCAATCACCTCCCACCACCACAAGAGAGGGACACACCCCCTTCCATCGCACACCAATCACCTCCCACCAATACAAGAGAGGGACACACCCCCTTCCATCACACACCAATCACCTCCCACCACCAAAAGATAGGGACACACCCCCTTCCATCACACACCAATCACCTCCCACCACCACAAGAGAGGGACACGCCCCCTTCCATCACACACCAATCACCTCCCACCACCCCAAGAGAGGGACACGCCCCCTTCCATCACACACTAATCACCTCCCACCACAAGAGAGGGGCACGCCCCCTTCCATCACACACCAATCACCTCCCACCACCACAAGAGGGACACACCCCCTTCCCCGAGAGGATTTCTATGAACTATGAACTAATGAAAAGATGTATTTTTATAATAAATGTAGGTGATAGAGGCATAAAAATTAGATGTACATGATCAGGATTAGGTACTGAGTAATATATTATTTATTAATTAATTTATAATTTTCATAGCATCTGACAGGTTTGCTTTAACTGTAGGGCTGGGTTCACACATGGTATATTTATTCTATAATTATTTTAGTCACCCCTTTTTCTGAACATGGACCATTTCTGAGGTAAAAGTGTCACTGTTGTTTTTTAACCCCTTAAAGGGGTACTCCGCCCCAAGACATCTTATCCCCTAACCAAAGGATAGGGGATAAGATGTCAGATCGCCGCGGTCCCGCTGCTGGGGAGCCCTGGGATCGCCGCTGCGGCACACCGCTATCATTACAGCACAGAGCGAGTTAGCTCTGTGCGTAATGACGGGCAATACAGGGGACGGAACAGCGTGACTTCATGGCTCCGCCCCTCGTGACATCACGTACCGTCCCCTTAATGCAAGTCTATGGCAGGGGGAGTGATGACCGCCACGCCCCTTCCCATAGACTTGTATTGAAAGGGGAGGGCCGTGACGTCGCGATGATCCGGACGCTGTATTGTCCGTGATTACGTGCAGAGCGAACTCGCTCTGTGCTTTAATGATAGCGGGGTGCCGCAGCGGCGATCCCGGGGCTCCCCAGCAGCGGGACCCCGGCGATCTGACATCTTATCCCCTATCCTTTGGATAGGGGATAAGATGTCTGGGGGCTGAGTACCCCTTTAAGGACGCAGGGTTTTTCCGTTTTTGCATTTTCTATTTTTCCTCATCACCTTCTAAAAATCATAACGCTTTCAATTTTGCACATACAATTTCATATGATGGCTTATTTTTTGTGCCACCAATTCTACTTTGCAGTGAAATTAGTCATTTTACCCAAAAATCCATGGCAAAACAGAAAAAAAATTCAATGTGCGACAAAATTGAAGAAAAAATGTAATTTTGGGGGCTTCCGTTTCTATGCAGTGCATTTTTCGGTAAAAATAACACCTTATCTTTATTCTGTAGGTCCATACAGTTAAAATGATACCCTACTTATATAGGTTGGATATTGTCGTACTTCGGAAAAAAATCATAACTACATGCAGGAAAATTTATTTGTTAAAAATTCTCATCTTCTAACCCCTATAACTTTTTTATTTTTCCGCGAACGGGCCTGTATAAGGACTCATTTTTTGTGCTGTGTTGTGAAGTTTTTATCGGTACCATTTTGTATTGATTGGACTTTTTGATCACTTTTTATTCATTTTTTCATGATATAAAAAGTGACCAAAAATACACTATTTTAGACTTTGGAACTTTTTTGCGCGCACCGTGCGATTTAATTAATGATATATTTTTATAGTTTGGACATTTTCGCACGCGGCGATACCACATATGTTTATTTTTATTTTTATTTACACAGTTTTTTTTTTTTATTGGAAAAGGGGGGTGATTCAAATTTTTAGAGGTGCACCGAAATGGAAATTTTAGAACCGAAGCGAAACCGAAATAAAAAAAAATGTCCGGCTGAAACGATACCGAAACCGAAAATGACTTCTCCCTGTCTTCTGGTAAAATACAGTGCTCCGCTCATTAGATTCCCCCACATTAGATTGCCAGCTCCCCCACATTAGGTCGTGAGTTCCCCCACATTAATAGGCAGCTCCCCCACAATAGTAGGCAGCTCCCCCACATTAATAGGCAGCTCCCCCACATTAATAGGCAGCTCCCCCACAATAGTAGGCAGCTCCCCCACATTAAGTCAGCAGTTCCCCCACAATAGTAGGCAGTTCCCCCACAATATTAGGCATCTCCCCACAACAATATTAGGCAGCTCCCCCCACAATATTAGGCAGCTCCCCCCACAATATTAGGCAGCTCCCCCACATTTGTAGGCAGTCCCCCCCCCCCACAATATTAGGCAGCTCCCCCCCAACAATATTAGGCAGCTCCCCCCAACAATATTAGGCAGCTCCCCCCAACAATATTAGGCAGCTCCACCCAACAATATTAGGCAGCTCCCCCCAACAATATTAGGCAGCTCCCCCCACAATATTAGGCAGCTCCCCCACATTTGTAGGCAGCTCCCCCCCACCAATATTAGGCAGCTCCCCCCCCCAACAATATTAGGCAGCTCCCCCCCAACAATATTAGGCAGCTCCCCCCAACAATATTAGGCAGCTCCTCCCCCCCCAATTGTAGGCAGCTGCCCCCCAACAATATTAGGCAGCCCCCCCCAACAATATTAGGCAGCTCCCCCCCCCCCATTTGTAGGCAGCTCCCCCCCACATTAGGTCAGCAGTTCCCCCACAATAGTAGGCAGCTTCCCCCCACCCCACAGACATACAGCTTCCAGTCATATACAGTGTATGGCTGGAGGCTGGATGTCTGTACTGCTGCCCCCACAGTGATCCGGTCACCGCTCCTCCGGCCCGGGGTCACATCTACTGCTATGGCCCATGGACCATAGCAGTAGGTGCCGGGACCGGGGGAGCGGGGACCGGAACACTGAACAAGATGACGCGGTCACTTACCAGGCCCCGGTCAGCACGCGTTCTCCTGTGACGATCCTGTGGTCCTCCTGCGTTTCTATGGTTGTCCGCACGGGACGTCAGTGATGTCCCGTGCGTACGACCATAGAGGCGAAGAAGCGAGGGACCGAAGGAGGATCGCAGGAGGACGCCGGGGAATGGTGAGTGACCGGCGGATATCCTTATGTCCCGAAAATATTTTTCGGGACAAAGGGATGTCCGGGATAGGAATACTTCTTTTTATGTGCCCGGGCCGGCTCCCGTGTGTGGCTGCAGGCGGGGGCCGACCAGAGCATATAAAACCTAATACTGTAAACTAAAAACCAGGGGGCCTCTAGCTGTTGTGAAACTACAACTCCCAGCATGCCCGGACAGACTTTGCCAGTCCGGGCATTCTGGGAGTTGTAGTTTCACAACAGCTGGAGGCCCCCTGGTTTTTAGTATACAGTATTAGGTTTTATATGCTCTGGCCGGCCCCCGCCTGCAGCCACACACGGGAGCCGGCCCGGGCACATAAAAAGAAGTATTCCTATCCCGGAGAGCGCGCCCCCCAGATGTTGCGCCCGGCCCCCCCTGCACCCCCCACGAGTGCCTCTGCCACTGGCAGTGTTTGCAACTTGTGCTGTGGGCGGGCAGGGGAGGTGGGTCATTATCGGCACATTTTTAGTTGTTTCGGCATTTCCCCGAAACAGCTATTTTCGGCCGATATGTATCGGCCGCCGATATATCGGTGCATCCCTACAAATTTTTATTAGGGAAGGGGTTAAATGACCTTTGTTAACTTTTTTTTTCACTTTTTTTTGGGCAGTGCTATAGCTCCCATAGGGACCTATAACACTGCACACACTGATCTCCTATGCTGATCCCTGCAAAGCCATAGCTTTGCACGGATCAGTCAGATAGGGGCTTGATTGCTCAAGCCTGTAACTTAGGCTTGGAGCAATCAATCGACGATCGGACGCCGCAGAGTCAGGTAAGGAGACCTCTGCCTGCATCCCAGCTGATCGGAACAACGCGATTTTATCGCGATGTCCCGATCAGCCCGACAGCCCGTTCCCTTTCCCGCTTCCCTTTTCACAGAGTGACCCTGTGTCATAGCGGGTTGGGCCCGGCCTCTAACAATGGGCGGGACCCATAGCTAATAGCGTGTGGCACTGATCGCGGTGCAGCGCGCTATTAACCTTTAGACGCGGTGTTCAAAGTTGATCGCCGCGTCAAAAGTGAAACTAAACTACCCCCGGCTAGCTCAGTGGGCTGTTCGGAACTGCCGCGGTGAAATCGCGCTGTTCCGAACAGCTGTAGGACACAAGGAGGTCCCCTTACCTGCCTCCTGGTGTCCGAACGCCGAATGACTTCTCAGTACCTGAGATCCAGGCATTAGCATTCAAGCGGCAAAATCATTGATCAATGGTTTTCTATGAGATCAATGTAGAAGATCAGTGTGTGCAGTGTTATAGCCCTCTATGGGAGCTATAACATTGAAAAAAAAAGTGAAAAAAAAAAGTAAATAAAGATCATTTAACCCCTTCCCTAATAAAAGTTTGAATCAACCCCCCCCCCTTTTCCCATTTTGAAAAAAAAAACACAGTGTAAATAAAAATGAACATATGTGGTATCACCACGTGTGGGAATGTCCGAATTATAAAAATATATTGTTAGTTAAACCACACGGCCAATGGCGTACGCGCAAAAAAGTCAAAAATAGTGTATTTTTGGTCACTTTTTATATCATGAAAAAATGAATAAAAAGCGATCAAAAAGTCTGATCAATACAAAAATGGTACCAATAGAAAATAAGCCCTCATACCACCCCGTACGTGGAAAACAAAATTATAGGGATCAGAAGAGTCCAATTTTAAACGTATTGTTACGCCGAGCGCTCCGGGTCCCCGCTCCTCCCCCGAGCGCTCGCTTCACTCTCCCCGCGGCAGCGCCCCGGTCACGTCCTCTGACCCGGGGCGCTGCGATTCCGCTGCCAGCCGGGATGCGATTCGCGATGCGGGTAGCGCCCGCTCGCGATGCGCACCCCGGCTCCCCTACCTGACTCGCTCTCCGTCTGTTCTGTCCCGGCGCGCGCGGCCCCGCTCCCTAGGGCGCGCGCGCGCCGGGTCTCTGCGATTTAAAGGGCCACTGCGCCGCTGATTGGCGCAGTGGTTCCAATTAGTGTTTACACCTGTGCACTTCCCTATATCACCTCACTTCCCCTTCACTCCCTCGCCGGATCTTGTTGCCTTAGTGCCAGTGAAAGCGTTCCTTGTGTGTTCCTTGCCTGTGTTTCCAGACCTTCTGCCGTTGCCCCTGACTACGATCCTTGCTGCCTGCCCCGACCTTCTGCTACGTCCGACCTTGCTTTTGCCTACTCCCTTGTACCGCGCCTATCTTCAGCAGCCAGAGAGGTGAGCCGTTGCTAGTGGATACGACCTGGTCACTACCGCCGCAGCAAGACCATCCCGCTTTGCGGCGGGCTCTGGTGAAAACCAGTAGTGGCTTAGAACCGGTCCACTAGCACGGTCCACGCCAATCCCTCTCTGGCACAGAGGATCCACTACCTGCCAGCCGGCATCGTGACACGTATACACTTTCCTGCATGTAGTTATGATTTTTTCCAGAAGTACGACAAAATCAAACCTGTATAAGTAAGGAATAATTTTAATCATATAGACCTACAGAATAAAGATATGGTGTAATTTTTTCCGAAAAATTCACTGTGTAGAAACGGAAGCCCCCAAAAGTTACAAAATTGTGTTTTTTCTTCAATTTTGTCACACAACAATTTTTTTTTTTGTTTCTTCGTAGATTTTTGGGTAACATGACTTATGTCATTACAAAGTGGAATTGGTGGCACAAAAAATAAGCCTTCATATGGATTTTTAGGTGCAAAATTGAAAAAGTTATGATTTTTTTAAAGGTAAGGAGGAAAAAATGAAAGTGCAAAAACAGAAAAACCCTGGTTCCTTAAGGGGTTAAAAATAAGCATTTCCATAATATACTTTATTAAACAAATAGCTAAAGATGTAAAAACTTTTTTCATTTTGTCATCAGACCCTGGTTTGGGATCAGCCCTAACAACAGAAAATATGGTTGGATTAGCTCTGATCACTCCCAGGCCTCACAGAACTCAACACTGGCAGCTTAACCCCTTGCCGCAAAACGGCAGGTTTATACCGCACTGCGGCACGGGGGGGGGGTTATGAAGCGAGCTGAGGAGCTGAGCTCGCATCATACCTGTATGGTCCCGGCTGCTATGAGCAGCCAGGACCCGTGGCTAATGCCGGACATTGCCGTTTCGGCAGATGTCTGGCATTAACTCTTTAGACGCGGCGATCAAAGTTGATCGCCGCGTCTAAAAGTGAAAGTAAAAGTATCCCGGCAGCTCAGTCGGGCTGATCGGGACATCACAATGAAATTGTGATGTCCCAATCCGCTGGGACGCAGCAGGAGGGTGCCTTACCTGCCTCCTGCGCTTCTGAATGGCGATTGATTGCTGCAAGCCTGAAATTCAGGCTTTAGCAATCTACCGCCGATAACACTGATCAATGCAAAGCTATGGATTTGCAGTGATCTGTGTAAATGATCAGTGTATGCAGTGTTATAGTCCCCTTTGGTGCACGCGGCAATACCAAATATGTTATCTATTTATTTTTTTACGCTTTTTGGGGGTAAAATGAGGAAAAAGGGACGATTTCCATTTTTATTGGGGGAGGGTATTTTTCCCTTTTTAATTTTTTTTTTTTACACTGTCCTACTATGTCCCTTATAGTGGACTATTTATAGCAATAATTTGATTGCTAATATTGTTCAGTGCCATGCATAGGGCATAGCACTGATCAGTGTTATCAATGATCTTCTGCTCTGGTCTGCTCGATCTCAGACCAGAGCAGAAGACCCCAGGAGAAAGCTGAAGGCAGGTGGGGGGACCTCCGGCCGCCATGCTGGATGATCAGATCCACACAGATGCCGTGATCTGTATTGATCATGGCATCTGAGGGGTTAATGGCGAACATCAGCGCGATCGCTGATGTCTGTCCTTACCGGCGGGTCCCTGGCTGCTGATAGCAGCCAGGACCGATGCTCACGGTCATTACAGAGCATAAATTTACGTCATGGTGCGCTAAGTTCCACCGCACCATAACGTACATTTACGTCAATAGTTGTTAAGGGATTAAAAAAGTAGCTTTTTTTCTTTTGGTTTTTTAAAGTAGTGTAAAAAAAAAAAGGCATGTAGCAATTGGTATCCTTATTTTCGTACTGACCCACGAAATAAAGTGTACTGTGTAAAAAACTAAACCCTACAAAGTAGCAAAATTGTGTTTTGCTGTTCAATTTTTCCACAAAATAAAAATGTTTTGGTTGTGCCGTACATTTTGGGGTACAATGAAAGTTGTCATTGCAAATTACAATTGGTCGCAAAAAAAACAAGAGAAAAAAAAGAAAATGCCAAAATGAAATTGTCTGTGTCCTTAACCCTTTAAGGACTCAGTGTTTTTCAGTTTTTGCACTTTCGTTTTTTTCCCCTTCCTTTTAAAAATCATAAACCTTTCAATTTTGCACCTAAAATTCCATATTATGGCTTATGTTTTGCACCACTAATTCTACTTTGCAGTGACATTAGTCATTTTACCCAAAAATCCACGGTGAAAAGAAAATTATTGTGCAACAAAACTGAAGAAAGAAATGCCATTTTGTAACTAGGGGGCTTTCATTTCTACGTAGTGCATTTTTCAGTAAAAATGACACATTTTCTTTATTCTGTAGGTCCATACGATTAAAATAATAACCTACTTATATAGGTTTGATTTTGTCTTACTTCTGGAAAAAATCATAACTACATGCACGAAAATGAATATGTTTGAAATTGTCACCCCTATAAATTTTGACCCCTATAACTTTTTTATTTTTCCACATACTGGGCAGTAGGGGGGCTCATTTTTTGCGCCTTGTTTGGAAGTATTGATCAGACTTTTTGATCGCTTTTTATAAATTTTTTCATGATATAAAGAGTGACCAAAAATACACTATTTTGGAGTTTTGGAATTTTTTTACGTGTACGCCAGTGACCGTGCAGTTTAATTATCGATATATGTTTATAGTTCAGACATTTCCGCACGCAGCGATACCACACATGTGTATTTTTATGTACACAGTTTTTTTTTTTTAAATGTGAAAAGGGGGGTGATTATTAGGGAAGGGGTTAAATTATCTTTATTATCTTTTTTTCACACTTTTGCATCCTTATGAGGTTAAGGAGTTAAAGGGATTTTCCAGCAAAAACATTTTTCAATAATGTACCCAGGCTTTTGATATAATAAAAAAAAAAAAAAAACTGTACTTACCTCCCTCACTCCCCTGCAGCCACAGGTATCTGTATCTGGTCACCACCGAACTTCATTTCCTGGTGCTGTACATGGCACAACACATTGGTGCTTAGCCAACCACTGGCCACAGTGGTGTCCTGCCTCAGACAGTGATTGGCTGAGCTGTAATATGACATATTGCCTGCAGCATCAGGAAGCAAAGTTCAGGGGAGACCAGACACAGACCGAGTGCTGTGATACTGGAGGCTGTGGAAAAGCGAGGGAGGTAAGTACAGGCCTTTTTTTGTGTTATTTCACAGTACATGTTTTTATGGCAGTGCTATATTGAGGCAGCAGGGGTCTCCAACATAGGGAATGCGGGAGCTTGGCTGTCAGCATGACAGTCTGGGTCCTACTGTAACTACCAGAAGCAGAGAAATTGCTCCTCTGCTCCTTGTAGATTTACCCCTTACATATAGGGAGTTTGTGTGGACCATTCATCCCATTGGCTTCTTGGCAACACGATCGCCAGATGAGATGAAATAATGTAATATTTATAACATTTTAAAATCACCTACCCCCCCCAAATACATTTTCTTATTACACGTTGGCCAGGTTTACTCATAGGAAAATTTGCCGACATATTTTATGTATGTTATTGACTGTCATCAGGGAAGATCACAACAATGTGTAATGTGAACTTAAAACACTTTAGTAGTGTGAATTTAGCTTTTATTTAATATATTTGTCCTGTATTTTTCCTTATCTTAGTAAATTTTCCTCTCTGAGGTAATCTTTCTGGTTCATTACCCATTCCACCCTGTGAACATCCCCAGCCATACAAGCATCCAAGCAGCCCTATATATTCCATTGCCATGCTTGACAGAGGACACACAGCTCCTCACCAGAAACCTTCATTCTGCTCCACAGTTTGCATATGTTGATCTAAACACCTCAATAATACACTTGTCCATCCATATTATTCTTTACCATTCATCCCTGTGTTCTTCTGTCTACTTCAACCTTTTTATCCAGTTGTCAATTTCAAATTGGCCTTGTCTTTGGAACTCTGCCTGGACATTCAGTATTCTAAAGTGAGAAAGTCAGTGAGCACTGAAGCCAAAATACGGCATGAAAGGAAAATAATTATCAAGTAACAGAGGTTTTAAGGAGTAATTGTCTTTGGAGCAAAGAGGTGAAGTCTGGAATCAGGACACCTGTTGTGGATATGAGACCTTATGCCAAATGTCACAGGCTTTCTGTATGTATCATTGGAGTGCACAAAGTACTACAAAAGAAACCACGTGTCCAGAACTAGAAAAGTAGCCAAAATAGTTTGAGATGTAACTTCATCTTAGCTCCAAACAGTTATTGTGATCTTGACTTCTCAGGAATCACTGTTCAGACTTATCACATATGTCCTTTATTTACTGATCCTTCAGCTACTTATTGTGTCTTGGATTCCCCAGCAAACTAAAGGTGCATTATTTCCATACTGGCCCAATAGGCTGATATTGCCTTGTGTAATAGTCCCAGTGATCAGCTGAAGTATGAGCAAACACTCTTTCTCATATGAATGCATTTATGAGGCTGTGTTTACATAGGGCAGTTTTCCCACTGCTTTAAAGGAGTACGCCGCTGCTCAGCATTTGGAACAAACTGTTCCGAATGCTGGAGTCGGCCCCGGAGCTTGTGATGTTATAGCCCCGCCCCCTCAATGCAAGTATATGGGAGGGGCGTGACGACTGTCACGCCCCTCCTATAGACTTGCATTGAGGGGGCGGGGAGTGACGTCATGAGTGGGTGGGGCTATGACGTCACAAGCTCCCGGCGCCGGATACAGCATTTGGAACAGTTTGTTCCAAACACTGAGCAGCAGCGTACCCCTTTAAAGCAGTGGGAAAACTGCCCTATGTTAACACGCTGAGCAGCAGAGTACCCCTTGAGGGTGCGTTCACACTCTATTACTAGCAGCGGGTTTCATGCTGTGGGAAACCTGCTGCGAGTTACGCTACCATTGATTTGAATGGGTCCACAGACAGTCCGCAATAGTGTCAGATTTGCGGACTGTCCACGGACCCATTTAAATCAATGGTAGCGTAACTCGCAGCAGGTTTCCAACAGCGGGAAACTCTCTACTAGCGTGTGAATGCACCCTTAAAGCAGTTTTGCTGCAGTTTCACACACAATGAAAAACAAAACACAAGAAAACGGCACCGTGTAAACACACCCTGAAGCATAGTAAAGGAGTTCTTGTTGGTCAGCTGTTTATCTTCCCATCTATTATTGGAGGTATGGATGAAGAATGATGGAAAAAAAGAGCTAAGTAGCCCTCTGCACACAGTCATAGAACCATGTAAAAGGCTCTGTGAACGAATACACAGTATATCAACTTACTTGGCACCCACAAAGTGCAGCAGACTGCCCATGTGGTATCACCCTTAATAGATCTCACTTTTTTGCTTTTGAACTGTATTTTGCGGATCAAAAACACTTTCCTTTTTAAAAGCTTTTCATGCTTTGTGTTTGGAACTTTTTTCAGTCTTAAGAAAATGGAATTTTTTATGATCAGTTTTTTGAGGTGTAGCAAAAGCTATAGCCTCATAACAACTTTTTTTTTCACAATTGCCTAATTTTAGGCAAAAATTTGTCCTTAAGTTCATGCTGCATTGCTGACAACTTGATTTTATGGCTGGGACAATTACAGGAACTAAGGGAACCAAGGAATATTTTAACAGAATTTAGTGGTAAACAAGGATGGTTTTGGGCCATTTTTAAGACTTCTAATTGCTTGTTATTTTGGGACAGTCTTACATTCCAAAGATGCTTAGGCTATGTTTTCACTTGTTTTTTGTTTCTTTACACCTAAAAAAAAATGCCAGAAAAACTGCCAAAGATTTTTCCTGCATTTTAGCAGTTTTTCTGACAAATATGCAGCTATCTCTAGATAGCTGTATATAGTGTATACAATAGCCAGACGATCACTGACCTCCCTTGCTCCTGTCTCAGCCGGGTCCGTGTAGCTCTGCCCCCTAGCGATGACGGTATTAGGGAGCGGAGCTGCAGTCCGGGAGCCGGGTTAGTAAGTATGGCTCTATTCACATGACAGTGTCTTTACAAAGGCTGTCTGGGCATGCTGGGAGATGTAGTTTTACAACAATTGGAGTCTCCCTGTTTGGGAAGACATTGGATTATGTACTTACCAATTTTTGTTTCTTTTTCTTCTCATTTCACATCCGTACATCCTGTGGGTTAAGGCAGATTCGTTGGACTACGGTGATGGCCCGCAGGTTTTTTTCCTTTTAATAAAAGGGCTAATGAGGGTTGGGGGGGGAGAGTTTTTTTTTATTTTTTTAAATAAAATAATGCTTCCAATGTGTCGTGTTATTTAATTGAAATTTGCAGGCTTATTAGTGGGAGTCATCTTATAGATGGAATCCATTACTGTGCTGAGGCTTAGTGTTACCCCAAAAACAGCTACAGTTAACCCCCAATTATTACCCCGAAACCCACCGCCACAGAGATGCTGGGCAGAGCCGGTACCAACAGGCCTGGACCCTTAAAAATGTTGTTACTGTGCCTAGGCGGTAACAGGCTGGCATTATTTAGGCTGGGGAGGGCCAGTAACAATGGTCCTCACACACCATCGTAAGGTCAGGCTGCTGCTGCTTAGTTGGTATTTGCCTAAGAATGGAAATACAGGGAATCCTATGCATTTTTTCTAAAATAAAAAAAATTAATAAAAAACATTAAACATTGTGGTGGAGCTTTATAAAAGCCTTTGCGGGGGAAAAGTTGCCCATAGCAACAAATCAGATTGCTTCTTTCATTTTGCTTGTTAAAAATTAAAGACACAATCTGATTGGTTGCTATGGGCAATTGGGCCACTCTTCCTCTTCACAGGTTTTGATAAATCTCCCCCTGTTATTTTATGTGGGTCAGATTGGTGATAAAATGACAGTTGTTATAGTAAAAAAAAAAAAAAAAAAAAAATGGATGCAGCTGTGCTGGAATAAAACAGATGGCCCTGTACAACTAGTGATAGTGAGTGTGCATGATATTGGCAAATAAAAAAAAATAAAAAATATATATTTCAATCATTACATTTCATGATATTTTTTATCTATATTACACTATAAAACTTTACTTGTTGTATTACAACTTTACTTTTCCTTTTATAGTGAGAGGAATGTATAGAAAGCATTATGTACTCTTCATAAAACAGCACTAACTTTCCAGGCTATGGTTTATCAAACTATCTAAGGTACGCTTCACCTTTGCTGCCTCTTCAGAGCATTGCAAACATCACAGGCTATTGCTTTTCACATTAGCCAGCACTCCTCCAAGAGACCCTGCCATGTCTACCACAATGAAAGATTATTGAACCTGAACTAAAGGACACAATTATTTGTGGTTCTTGACAATCCAGACGATGATATCCCCACTCCTTGCTCTTTGTGTATTGCTCCTGTGTCCCCATATCCCCTGTGCCTGAGGATGCTGCGAGCTGTATCCGGGGAGGGTCTGACTCTGCATTATCCACCTGTGGACTGAGGAAAGTGAACAATACACAGCTCATCTGATCATGCAAAATACATTAAAAAGAACAGCTGCTTTGAAGTCAGAAACTATCTCCATTTAATCAGAAAAGAAACAACTTTTCAAAAGATATTTCCTTTCTCTTTCTCTCTTTTTCCCTCTCTCATTCTTTACCTTGAGCCGGCTGCCTCCTCCTGCGGATAACACAATGAATAAAACATGGCTATCCCAATTAAATCTTCATTTAATTTCATTTCTTTGTGTCTGATGATCTATGGTGCACTCTCACAAACGCATAAACCAGCATCCTTTTGTCATAGTAAAGACAGGAATTTCCAGGGGCTCTGAGTCAGTGAAAGAGTAAATCTAATCTGAGAAACTGAGCGCAGGGAACTTGGAGAACTCCGAAATGAAAGGAAGGTGACGGAATAAAATCAAGGAGAAGGGTGTCCTGGTGTCACCAGGCACGAACCATGAGGGGCTTCTTACATGTCCTAGCTCATATACTGGCATTGTTAGCAGTAGAGCATCTTGATACATTTATTAATAAATATGGAACGGAGGCCACTGTTTACGTGCGCAAAAAAAAAAAAAGATTGTTGATGCAATGTACACATAAAAATGTTCTTATCTTCATCCTTTAGGCTCCATAATCTTAAAGGGTAGAAGAATTTCACCAAATAAGCTAATGTTTTGTAGTGTGATCAGTTATACAAGGAGGCAGGAGTGGGAAACATGCTGCAGAGTAGGAATGCTTTAAAAAATAGTGCTAATAGTAAATTTTTATCAATTAGCAAAATGCAAAGTGAATGAACAGAAGAGAAATCTAAAGCAAATCGGTATTTGGTGTGACAGTCCTTTTGTTTTCATAACATCATCTGTTCCTCTAGGTACATTTGTTCATAGTTTTTGAAGAAACTCAGCAGGGAGTTTGTTCCAAACATCTTGGAGAACTAGCCATAGATCTTCTGTGGATGTAGCCTTGCTCAAGTCCTTCTGTCTCTTCGTGTAACCTCAGATACCCTCAACGATGTTAAGATCAAGGCTCTGTGGGGGCCGTATCATAATTTCCAGGGCTCCTTGTTCTTCTTCTTTATGCTGAAGATAGTTTTTAAAGGGAACGTATCATCTAAAAATGACTTATTGTTTAAAATTAAGTTTTTAGAACTTTTGCTGATATTTTTTGTCATTTTTCATTTTACTATTTAGATTTTAAAATAATCCTGAAATCTTGCAGTTTCCCTTCTGGCCACTAGGCCTAAAACTAAGTTGAGACTTCATGTTCTGTACAGATAATTTCCCAGTAATGCATTTCTTCTCTGCACAGAAGACAGGATTACAGTGTAAAGTAACACCAGGATATAGATAACACTGGATCCACCTCAATTAGTAACAGAGCTCAGCACCCCCTCTGAAAATGTCACAGAGAATGCCCAGTAGTGTTTCCAATTCATGTGAATGGAACAGGTTTTGTCCATTGTTGTCTATGGGCAATGGACCCGCTGTAATAAATATCACTAAATGCTGTTAAAATTAGCTCAGACACGATGGCTTTCTTATAATATTGCACACACACACAAAAAAAAATGAAATAAAAAAAAATAACAATAAATAGAAGCAGATTATACAACAAAAACATGTTTCATTATCTGGATCTAATGAGCATAATTAATAAGTAACCACTGTCAAACATGGTGGTGGTATGACATTGGGGGGTGCTCACTAACCCACTGTAATTACTGCACCCATTTGACACTTTGAGGTGGGTGAATTAAAGGCAGGTGTACTTGTGCACCACATGCACACACATGTCTCGCTGTTCCCTACAGTAGGATGTCATGGAAAGAATGCAAAGAAGCAGGGACTCCTGTCAAAGGCAGGTGTCTCTGCTCCTGTACATTTTGCAGTGATGCATATGCATTGCCATTGACTCACTACTGTAAATTTTCTGGGCTGGGCCCTGCACCCAGCCCAGCAAATGTGTACAGCCTCTCAGTGTATCAGAGCAGGGATTCATGACTTGAACAAGAGTCCCTGCTGCTGTACATAATTTGTATGACATGCCATCCAATAGAGCAGGGGATTAAAGTAGAATAATGCAGATATTTTTTTCTGCAATGTGTAAATAGAGTTTAAAAAATCCCTTACTTTTGCATTGGATTTAACATAGAAGATCCACAGAAAATTCATCCAGTGTTAACATGCCCTTAAAAGGGTACTCCTGTGGAAAACATTTTTTATTTTTTTTATTTTTATTTTTTTAATGAACTGGTGCCAGAAAGTTAAACATATTTGTAAATTATGTAAAAAAGGGAAAATGTGTGCAGCTCACAAATCAAAAATCCGAGGATATGGTTGGTTATATGCCGAAACCCCAACGGCCGGGAATAAATAATATATAAAGAATATATAACCAATCCTTTTAGGATTTTACCCCAAACGGTACACAATGAATTCCAAATTAATATAGAGATGCTTCAATTGATATAAATTTTATTAAACATATATAAAACAATTATATAAAATCACTCTAATCCTGGCACAGATATAATAAAGGTGAATATTCCACTGGGCCCTAGTGGTATTAGTCGCCTAAAAAAGGAAGATTTTATATTCCGGCAACCATAAAATATATTATATTAAAAATACCAGTCTGGAAAAAGATGTTATGTCCTTCTCTGATGCAGCTGATACAATAAGTCTTTGCAGATCATATAATAGATACATTATTACGTTGTGGACATTGTTTGTACGGACCCTGAACCGACATGATTTCGGCAGATGTGATATTATGTTGGCATGCTTTGTACCTTTTGTTACTCACTGCCTGATTAAGAACCCATTTCGGGTTCGAAACTATTAAAGGGGTACTCCGGTGCTTACACATCTTATCCCCTATCCTAAGGATAGGGGATAAGATGCCTGATCGCGGGAGTCCCGCAGCTGAGGATGCCCGCGATCATGCACACGGCACCTCGTTTGTAATCAGTCCCCGGAGCGTGTTCGCTCCGCGTCTGATTACGGTCAACCGCAGGGCCGGCGGCGTGTGACGTCACGCCCCCACCCCCGTGTGACGTCACGCTCTGCCCCTCAATGCAAGCCTACGGGAGGGGGCTTGATAGCTATCACGCCTCCTTCCGTAGGCTTGCATTGAGGGGCGGAGCACGATATCACATGGGGGCGGGGGCATGACGTCACACGCCGCCGGCCAGAACACGCTCCGGGGATTGATTACTAATGGGGTGCCGCATGCATGATTGCGGGCATCCCCAGCTGCGGGACTCCTGCAGATGTGTAAGCACCGTAGTACCCCTTTAAGTTGCACTTTATTCAATAAACGCCATTTGATTTTATCTCCTGACATTTTTGGGTGAGGCGCCACTCTGGACGTCCATTATTTGTTTTTTCCCTTTTGTTTTAAAGGGGTATTCCAGGTAATTTTTTTATTTGACTATGCTACAGGGGCTGTAAAGTTAGTGTAGTTCATAATATAGTGTCTATACCTGTGAGTGATGGTTTTCTCACAATTCTCCTGTGATTTTCACTACAATATTTATTTTTACCAGCATACAAAATGACTGTTGTCTCAGATCTTTCCCAGGTTGCAATGCAGCCGAGACCTGACTCACTAGTCAGCTGATGAGAGGGAGCCTGTCTTCTTCAATGGGTGGAGGGATCACTTGGTGGAAGAGAGATCAATCTGCAACTTATGCAACAGCTGTAGGCACCCTGATTGAAAACCACAGGTCTTTGAATGGATGCAGCTCATTTATGTTTCAATCGGTGGGGTGGATGATGTGTGGGAGGAAAATGGAATTGTGGGATTTGTAGTTAATAAAAGAAAATTCAAACAGGAAATTCCAGTTCACAAAAAGCTAGCCACAGTGTTATGGTAATCTCACAACATAGCCATTTAGTCCCAAGACAAGCGCAGATCCTTCCTAAGTATGTCCATTACTGCCTGCCAGGTACATACTAAAATCACCTTATGGTGGATAACCCCTTTAACAATTGCTTCTTGGTAGCATGCTGTCACCCTTACTTATCAGCTGTTATTGCAAGATGCAGCACCTTCACTATACAATGAATGGGACTGTATACAGTCAGCTCCTTTCACTGAGTAGCGGCAGTGCCTCGCTATGGTAGGTAAATTCCGTTCACATAAATGGCAGCTTAGCTGCAGTAACAGTGCAGGCACTATTGAGTGAATGGAGCCAGCAGATTCAAGTGTTTTATTTTCCTGGATCTGGAGGTCCTGGGAACATGGGACCAGCCTGTAGTCTATCCTGCTTGCTTAAGAGATGTAACTCTACTCTCTAGATAGCTAAGCACTGACTGTGTAACTTTCTTCAGCGTTCACACAATACAATGCTCTCCAGTGACGAGAGTTTAACAAAATTCCAATTTGTTCATCTCTCAAGCCAATAAAACATCATGTAATTAAAAAGAAATGCAAAATGAGTAAAGTAAATGATCACAGTGTAACCTAAACAAGTTGTCTGTATTAGAAAAATGGGGGTTGCACAAAGCAATTAAAAGCCTATAACTTTTTATGTACTATTAAGTCACAGAATAATATACAGATAATGTTATGCAACAGCTGAGTTTTCCTTTCTGTTTTATACTATTTATTTACTGTTAACTGTCCCATTTTCAGTGACTATAGTCCCATCTCTAAACACAGTACACATAACTAATGAGCACACGCACAAAAAAATAGGCTATCATTGTTATTTTTTATTTATTTTTATTAATAATAGAATACAATATACAGTGAGATATTCAATTAATTTTCAGAAATAGTGGTTGTTCTTTATAATGGCAACTGTCTGCTATTCCCTGCTTCAGAATCAACCAGGCTTTACCAGGATGAAAAGGTACACAGAAAATCCCAAGTCTCATTAATTGTTCAGAATTGTCTACAACACTTACCTGTTGCATCAGTGTATTTGAATGCACTTTTATCTTGCGTACTGTGTCTATTTTAGAAATATTTTATTAATCTGTGTCTCTTTTACTTAGTTTTTTTTCCCAAACAGATCAGTGAATGTATTACCATTATAAAAGTAGCCGAGATTTTTTTTAATTTTTTTTAAATTACTGTCTGTAGGCAGAACAAGCCCTGACTGTCCAGAATTTAAACCATAGGAGGTAACTTTTAGGAAAAGCTGTCCTATGTGTAAATGAGAAGTGACAATTTTATAAATTGTATATGGCATTTTTCATTAGATTTCTGCTCTGTAGGCTTTACTTCAAATTTTCTAATGACCACAAGCTAACGGGTGCACCCTCGCCTCTTAGATAGCTCTCCTACACTGCTCATACAGAAGAGGGGATCCTTTTCTTCTATGTCTTTAAACACACCCTAAGAAGCAGCAGTAGTATGAAGGACATTATGGAGAACTATTGAGTAGTCTAAGATGTAAATTAATTCCTGTGGCTAAGATTTATCACTCACAATAAACTCTTGTGTAGTCTGTTTGCAGTTTCTGTTAATTTCTGGCACTCTTCAATCACATTCCTTACCATCTCCCTCCTTGCTCCCTTCTTTCTTCTTAAATGTCTATGGGCAGCATGTAACTTTATCCTGCAGTGAGCTATTAGTCCCTGAATGAAAGTGCGAGAGGGCAAGGAAGGAGCCTAATAAGAGGATAAAAGTATTTATTCCAAAATCAATATTGCAAAGTTTTATATATTCACTTGATTTATCCTAAGTTTGTTTAAACGACATGTTAAGTTTATGTTAAGACATATAAGTTAAGAGAACAATGTCTAAATACTTAAAGCCTGAATAAAAGTACCGTATTTATCGGGGTATACCACGAACCGGCCTATAACACGCACCCTCATTTTACCAAGGATAAAAAGCGCCCGCTTGAAATCATTGAACTGCAGCGGCTTATCGGCGTATAACATGCAGGTAGACTTTAGGCTAAAAATTTTAGCCTAAAAAGTGCATGTTATATGCCGATAAATATGGTAAGTAAGTAAGAATAAAAAGTTTGTAATTTACTTACATTGTTTACCAAATTATAAATGCATTCAGTTTCTGGTCTTTTTGATATGGCTAAATATCTGTGCTGATCTGAAGGCTATTTAATGTGATATCACCATGAACTATAATCTTGGCAGATATTAAAAAGTTACTGCAATTACATAAGTCGAGCAGCAGGATGCATGTTTTTGGGACCTCTAGTAAATGCATATCCTGATCTCGTCAAGTCTTGGGCTACAAAGTTGCTGCCGGACCATCAATGGACTTACACTTTAAAGGTCATGATAATGGAGCAGTACCTGAAAATATGGTGGGAGAACTACTTTACAGCTATCTCCGCTGTGGCACCCCAGTCATTCGGTGCATGAAGCGAACGCCACTCCATACTCAATGACTAATGATGCCAGCCACCACGGTCCCTCCATTCATGTTTATAGGAGGAGGCATGATGGCTATGTATTAGCCGTCACGTCACTACCCATAGACATGAATGGAGGGGGCGTGGCGTGACAAGACGAACGCGGAAGCTGCAAGCTTTCATGTTCCGGACGCAGACGCTGCCAGCCCGGTGATTGCGGGGGTCCCCAGCACCGGGACCCCTGCGATCTAACATCTTATCCACTATCCTTTGGATAAGATGTTTACAATGGAGTACCCCTTTACGGATAAATATTACCCCTTTAGTCCATCTGATTATGTTATGGTACATATATAAAGCAAAAAGAACAGATGGGCACTGCTGGTATTAAACTGTGGTGCAGACACGGTTGTCGAAATTAGACAATACAAAAAAAGAGAAAAAAGTTGATAACCTAAGTGGATGCACAGATGTGCATTCACTTAGGTTTCAACTTTTTTCTCTTTTTTTGTGTGGTACATATATATAGCAATATGATTGGTTGTAATTTAACATCTGATCCTGAAACTGTAAAGAGACGTGACTGTCACTGTAACCCATTGTGCAATATTTTATAGCACAGCTCCACACTACCTCCAAGGTGTCACTTCCAATGCATTACACAAAGAAACATCAGACCAAAAAGACAATTATAGGAAAGCCAAGAAAATTAGAATTTTATTTTATTACGACTAGCATACACTGTATGTAAACATTACACTCAGTATCATTCCAGAAAAAATGTCAGTTTTTCATGTATGCATAATAGGCTTTGTTCTATTTATAGTTTTAAAAACTGTAATAACAACATTGTCACAAAAAATATACATTCCAAAATGATATATTGTTAATTTTCACTTTTGAGTGAGAATACCTCTTACATTGTGTATTCTGCATTTTTGTTTGGAGGGCGGCTTATAATGTATTCTTCTTATGAGAAATATTAATAAATCTAAGGTTGTGAGGGACTAAGCACCTAATTCCACAATGGTCAGAAAACTGTTGAATTTAAAGATTCAATAAAATAGCTTTTTTTCTCCCCTTCCTTTGGATATCAGCAGCGAGATTGAATCGCTTGTGATCCCAGGAAGAGTAGCAAAATTTGCATCAGAAAGTTCCACATGAATTGCAAATGACTACGGGAATCTAAACTTATATTAAAATAAAATAAAAAAGGAACGGCAAGAGAACGACAATGAGAAGTGCTTTGAAGGCTGCAGTCTTATTACTGAATAAGCTTACCTGCAATGGGGAAGGTGATTGTCTACCTCAATGAGTCAGCTAGGTTAAAAAAGGAGAAATAATAAAAAACATTTGTTTATGCAATTTACAAAAGTTAATGTACTGAAGGTAGATTTAGGTCCTGTCGTCACTACCAAAATTATCTACAGATGTATTAACCCTTAAAGGAAAGTTCTTCCTATAGTAAAGGCAAACTGGACACAATAGCATATGCATCCAAGATATATCCCAAGTGGACTCACTGATTGGTAAGCCCATTCCACTTTCCCAATGACACCGTTGTGGGGAAAGGAGGGGATTTGTTTCTAAAAATTACCTCCAAATACACTTTTAGGGATTTTTGAGTTAATAGATACTTTATGCATTTGCAACAGCAGAGAATGGCTACAAAGTACACCTTTTACTTTTTATTGTATCCAATCTGAAGTGGGGGGGAATCCCTCAAAATGCAATATTGTATTTACTTTGGAAGTCTAGAACCATGTAAGAAAACCTTACCTTTATTGTTATGCACCAATAATAAAGTCATACACAGTGCCCAGAAACAACTGACATATTTCAGTGTATCCTTCATTATTCATTGCCAATGAATTAAAATGGATAGGTCAAAATAAAGGTGAAGTTTTATGATATTACCATATGGAGTTGGACTTCCTTACAAGTGGATCTCACCTGGCATCTGTCAACCTGAACAATGAAAACAACTAGTGGCAGGTGTGGTGAACCAAATGTTCATCATTTAATTAGTAGTTACTTTGTTGAACTTGCTTTTAGTTGGTAAAATAAAATCCATGTTACTGGAGATACACCTGTGGAGATTCTTTGGCAGCATCGTTACCAGTGCCTTTTTATTCTTCATCATATTTGACCTTGTGAAGGGTATCAGTTCTGGACATCAACAGTTGACACAGTTGGTCCAGCACTTTCTCCATTACATGGAAGACACATTAACTCTTTTCTAACGTGATAGTATATTCCCTACAAGGGGCATTCTACTCAGCAGGAATCCCCACAATATCAATTACAAGATACCACAGTCCTAGTTTTTTCCTCCCTTTCTCCCCAGCAGAATTTCTGGCTGACCTTTTTTTATCTGGCTGTGATCTGGTTATCATCAAGGAACTCCTTAAAAAAAAAAAGGATTGGTCCAATGTGGATAAACCCTTTAATAAAAAAAAAAAAAAAAAAAATGCTTTGAAGCAAAGAAGCCAGTATGGATGTGAAAGAGTGGAAAACTCATTATTATTAATTTGGGTGCCTTGTAATAAGTCAGTTCTGAACAGAAGGGTTCCTTTTGTTTAAGCTACAAGGCCCTTCTTCATAAACACTTCTGGTTGTAGTGTATTTCTATTAAAATTTTAGTCACATTTAATGGAACAATACAAAGAATCATTGATATGACCAGTGATAATGTACATTTTTCATCTTTGTCATGCTTTTTGAAAGGTGCTACCACTTTAACTCAGAATTTAATCAGATTTCATCTTGGCTCCCAATCTCGCTGAGGAATGGCTGGGAGATTTTCTGGGGCTCGCAGGGTTAATTAAGAGAGACAGGCTTATGCAAAATAGAGCCAGAGTCGCTGCCACCAAGTTGGAAACTGTAATAGATTAATTCATTGCTACGGACTTATCTTTTGGAGCTGCTAATGCACTGGAGAAAATTAATAATTTCAATTAAACTGTATATTTTACCAACTTCTGTTCAGTTACAGGTGGGAGCCAAAAAGCAGATTGCAGAAGACAGTGTGGGTAATCCAAACACTCAGTGTCCAACCTAACCTCCACATCTGGTCCTTTGACCTTCATCAGGATTAAAAGTCATAAAAATATGTTACCCTTGACACACTCATTCTTAGTTTTTATATAGTTGGTTCAATACTATGTAGACATTCATTAACAATATTTTAATAGAAAATAAGTATTTTGATGGCTTAAAAGAGACCTAATAAAATTATTTCTAAACTGGATTATTGTACATCAAGAATTAGAAAACAGTTTTAATAGCTTATTCTTAATTTAGTTTTAGTGCTTGAAATGATAAACCTCTCAATGTAGACAGTTTATTATTGTTCCCATTTGTCAACATTTCCTGCCTGTTCAGTCTCGTTATGGGGGCAAAAAATTACAATCCACATTACCTGTGTGTCTGTTGAAAGACCACAATATTTTTTCCCTTGGAAGTAAATAAGAAAGGTTCCTAATTAATGACAGCAAACAATGGTCTTGCCATCTGTGAAGAATTATATATTCCATGTAAGGGACTTACATACACATTATATAGATTATGCATCAGTATTACATTTTCTGATCTGTAAAATGTCTAACAAAACTTATTTAAAGTGTACCTATCGTCAACAAAAACTTAATACAATGTAGATAATACCATTATATGTATATTTGTAACATACATTGGTTAAAAAATATGTAAATTTTTCTCCCTGCAGCCATTGCATGTGTGTCTCTATGAGGAGTCTAAATACAGGAAGTGATGGTGGACAAGCAGGGCTCGTACAAGCAGGGCTGACAGGGACACACATGCAATAGCTACAGAGACAGCATTTTTTCACCCAAAAATATACACATTTTTTAACCAATGTATATTACAAATATACATATAATGTTATTATCTACACTATATATAACGTTTTTGTTGATGACAGGTACACTTTAAATGTTTTTAAAGGCTTTGGATGTACAGTTTAGAAAACCCAAAAACCCATGTCAAACACTTTATGTAGAATACTGAGAGGCACCGATTTAGGACACTTTTGTCTCTTAGCTTGGGCATATAAGACCTAGAAATAGAGCTATAATGGAGTATCTGGAGGACCAGGCATGCTGTGCAATAAACAGGCATTGCAATAATTTAATGAGAATTGTGTAATGCTTTATGTAGCCTGAGATAAGGCTGCCAAGTTCAGCAGTAGATTTTGTCTACATGCTGGAGTTACATCTTGGGGGGCTTTGGAGGCTGAAGTCTTATTTTTGAATAGGCTGACCTATAAAGGGGAGGATAGTACTGAACCTCAGTAAATCAACATCACAATTATGTGCACCTAAGAAGGTGAATATGCAAATGAAAATCATGCGAATGCACTCCCAGAGGACACTGATCCCTCCATTCTTTTAGCTTGTGGGCCAATGAGAAGGATGCAAATACAGTTTTCAAATTTAATAAAAAATTTTGCATGAAAAAAAGGGAACGAATATGCAAAATTCACGAATATAGGAAGAATATTCATCCAAATATTCGCAAAATATGGCAAATTCAAATAGGGCCTTTGCCGCTCATCACTCGTCACCACAGTCAAAATTATCTACAGATTTATAGGCACTGAAAGTGTTACTTTCATAAAAAATTAATAAAATTTTTTTTTTTGTTTTTTCTGCAACAACCAATCACAGCTCAGCTTTCTTTTCATCAGAGCTCATTAAGATATAAAAGCTGAGCCATGATTGGTTGCTGTGGAAATTAACAGACAATTTGGTTTCCAAACAGCTTGATGAATCTGGGCCAATGAGTTGGATTGAGTGCAGAGCCGGGCAGTGAAATGTGTGGCTGTGTGCTTCACTCTCTGGTTCACGACTCAATCTGACTTATTCTTGCAAAACTACTGTTCCCATCATGATCAGACACCCGATGGATGTCCATGCATAATGAGAGTTTTCATTTTGCAACAGTTGGAGATCCATAGGTTGGGAAATATTGCTGTATATAAACTGAAGGAACAGAACATGTGATCTGTCTCATGTGCTGAGTATGTGAAATATACTAATATTTTTTATAGTGATAGATACACTATAAATTGTTAAAGCTAAAGTGTTAAAAAGATTTGCTATGTTTTCACATACCGTATATACTCGAGTATAAGCCGACCCGAGTATAAGCCGAGACCCCTAATTTCAACCCAAAATCCCAGGAAAAGTTATTGACTCGAGTATAAGCCTAGGGTGGGAAATACCTCATCCCCCCCTGTCATCATCCAGACCCGTCATTAACATCCTCATCATCCCCTTGTCATCATCCCACACATCCCCCCTTCATCATCCCCTTATCATCCCACACATCCCCCCTTCATCATCCCCTTGTCATCATCCCACACATCCCCTTATCCCACACATCCCCCCTTCATCATCCCCTTGTCATCATCCCACACATCCCCTTATCATCCCACACATCCCCCCTTCATCATCCCCTTGTCATCATCCCACACATCCCCTTATCCCACACATCCCCCCTTCATCATCCCCTTGTCATCATCCCACACATCCCCTTATCATCCCACACATCCCCCCTTCATCATCCCCTTGTAATCATCCCACACCCCCCCCCCTTCATCATCCTCTTCTCATCATTCGCCCTCAGTGGTCTTCAACCTGCGGACCTCCAGAGGTTTCAAAACTACAACTCCCAGCAAGCCCGGGCAGCCATCGGCTGTCCGGGCTTGCTGGGAGTTGTAGTTTTGAAACCTCCGGAGGTCCGCAGGTTGAAGACCACTGCGGCCTTCAACATGCGGACCTCCAGAGGTTTCAAAACTACAACTCCCAGCAAGCCCGGGCAGCCATCGGCTGTCCGGGCTTGCTGGGAGTTGTAGTTTTGAAACCTCCGGAGGTCCGCAGGTTGAAGACCACTGCGGCCTTCAACATGCGGACCTCCAGAGGTTTCAAAACTACAACTCCCAGCAAGCCCGGGCAGCCATCGGCTGTCCGGGCTTGCTGGGAGTTGTAGTTTTGAAACCTCCGGAGGTCCGCAGGTTGAAGACCACTGCGGCCTTCAACATCATCCAGCCCCCTCTCACCCCCTTTAGTTCTGAGTACTCACCTCCGCTCGGCGCTGGTCCGGTCCTGCAGGGCTGTCCGGTAAGGAGGTGGTCCGGTGAGGAGGTGGTCCGGGCTGCTATCTTCACCGGGGGCGCCTCTTCTCCGCGCTTCCGGCCCGGAATAGAGCCGTTGCCTAGACAACGACGCATCTGCGTCATTGTCAAGGCAACGTGACTATTCTGAGGCCGGGCCGGAAGCGCTTAGAAGAGGCCTCCCCGGTGAAGATAGCAGCCCGGACCACCTCCTCACCGGACCACCTCCTTACCGGACAGCCCTGCAGGACCGGACCAGCGCCGAGCGGAGGTGAGTACTCAGAACTAAAGGGGGTGAGAGGGGGCTGGATGATGTTGAAGGCCGCAGTGGTCTTCAACCTGCGGACCTCCGGAGGTTTCAAAACTACAACTCCCAGCAAGCCCGGACAGCCGATGGCTGCCCTGGCTTGCTGGGAGTTGTAGTTTTGAAACCTCTGGAAGTCCGCAGGTTGAAGACCACTGCGGGTGGGGGGAGTTCACTCGAGTATAAGCCGAGGGGGTGTTTTCAGCACGAAAAATCGTGCTGAAAAACTCGGCTTATACTCGAGTATATACGGTATATCTTAAATTAGGATATGTACAGAATTGTGCTTCTCTTGTTCAGTGTCATTGCAGAGTGCTACAGCACAATATAGTTCAGGACCTTGGAGAGCGCTGTATAGTAAGTATAAAGCTGCATCAAATAGTACAAATGGTCAGCAACAAGAAATAAGAGGGAGGGGAAAGTATCCCTATCAAAATACACATTGTAAAGATAGAAATAGATAGATAGGGCACCAATGTAGCAGAGCTGCATTTATTTTTCATGTTGTGTACTGTGAAAATAATTAAAGCCAGATTCACACTGTGCAGTTTAATACATTTCTTGATGCATTTTGCCAAGAGGGGATCCTAAAGAGAGTGAAAAGTATACAGGAAGCATATAGGCTCTTCAGTTGTCACCGTATGGTGCAACTGTGCAGCATGTATTCTGAAGTTTTTCTCTCAATAGAACAGCACCTCCATAGCACAGCATCCAGTGGAACATACCACAATTATTATCTGTTTTTGCAAATCAACTCCATAAAAAGCTTTTACTTTTATAAAAAATACTCTCCTTTTTCTATCTACTCTAGAGTATCTGGACTGAAGGATCTTCAGCAAGGATGTTGTCTGTCATTTATTATACCACTACGACTAGATGGTACGGCACAAATCATGCCATACGGCTGAGCCTTTATGCATTAATAAACTTAGATATGCTATTTATTACAATCAATTGGAGGATAACATCAAGTGGACAACAAAAGGTAAAAATGATATGCACAAACTAAAGTTGGGCAGCCCGATTAAATAAACAGCCCAAGGGCAGAGGATGAAAAGTCATACACTGCAGGGATAAGAATCCATTTTGCTTGCAACAAAGCAAATATGAGACATACAGTGCATAGGCAATTCTTTTATCACCCATTATCAAACTGCAATATGTAAGATTATATTATTTTATGAAATTAAAAGTAACCATCCAAAAGACGTGCAAAATGTATGCATGAAACATACAGGACATATTAAATATTCTCATTTTGAACCAATTTAGTAAACAAAAGCTAATAATTTACAAATATACTTCTTTCATTCTAGAAGTCGTCAGAAGTGGAACTGGTACAAAATGCCATAGACAAGTCATGTAATGATCAGAAATAGTGTAATTCCTGAAGTGCACACCTATAACAGATATTTCTGAAAATTCATCTGAAAAGACAGGTACGCTTTAAGGCATCTATGTTATATTATATTATAATCAGAATAAAAGCTCACATTGTAGTTCACATAAGGTAAGCTATCCCTTTGGAAGAAAACAGTTTTTCCTTTAAATGGTTTTATGGGTGACTGAGTGCATGGTACGAAGGGTGGTTTTTACAGACAACTGCAGAGAATAAGAATTAATTGGATTTAGAAAGTTATTTCAGCAGAGTAAAATGGGCAATAAATGTCTAAGGAAGTAACAAAAAATTAAACGCTTTGTCTACATTACACTGAAATAATTCGTGTTCACTCTCCTCTCCTTCCAGACTGTCATGGGTGTCAGTCTTCAATTGTCTGTTGTGCATTCATTTAATGTAATGGAAAGATAATTTGGAGGTGAAGTTGTGATGCTGAAGCACCATGGAAGGTTACTTATCTATATATTGCTAGCATTGTATTGTAGGCTTCCTCTTTTAAAAAAATTAACTTGAATTTTACCTGACAATATAGGTTTAAAATAGACCCAGTAGTATCAAAATCAAGAAAACTTCTTAAGTATTAAAATATTCTTTTAAAGACATATTAAATCAATAGTATTTACTAATTTACTGTTTTACAGAAACAACTTGTCTAGTATAATTATTGTGAAAAAGAAGGAAATGAATAAAAATTCATTGAAAAAAGGCCTAAAAAAACTAGGGCACAGTGACCAAATTCTTGTTCTTCTGCTACTCGCATGATTTTTGACCTGTTAAAAATACTTATTTGTGAGCTGCACATTGCTGTGAGTAATAGAGGATGTGCGATAAATGTAAAGGGCTAGATAAATAATATACTGCTAGTTAAATAACTTAGTCATGTAATAGGCTTGTAAAACGAGTGATTTAGTTGATCATCGGTCACATCGGGTAGCATTCTGCCCATCTAATGCTTTTCTTAGATTTGCACCATTTCCTTCTTAAAGATGTTAAAGATACTTACATTTCATTATTTTCTTATCAAATGCCCACATTAATTGATTTTACACCATTAATTGAGCTAATACAAATGTTTTATTATATTTTCTGATAAACAAACCGGTGTGCACCCAGTGTACTACCCAACAAATCTGAGTTTAGGCCAAATTCTGGCAGAATCTAAGTACCCTCTAGGTTTTCACCCTTTATCCCACTCCAGCATGTGGTAGCTTGACTTAACTGCTAAAGGGTACCAGATTGCTTTCCAAGATTGATCCTAGTGTAGATAGTGACTGACCGGACAAACCAGATGACAGTGGTGTGTGAAGGTTCAAGCAAAGGCAGTTCTTGGACCAGGCATATGTTGTGGCATGGCTGCTTTAAATTGAAGGTGCAGGTCTGGGATTAGAAGAGGGCAGTTTTAAGTGTGAACACTGTCTCTTTAAAAAACAGAGAGGGAATGCATGTACCTTGGAAGACAAAGAAGGTACAGCAGTAGAGGATGCAGCAGAGTGGGGAATAAGCAAGAACAAGGTGACAGTGACTGCCAGAATGTATACCAGTGGGAGCTGACCAATGGCATTGCAGTTCTTTTAGCATACTATGCATCCATTGGTATAGGGTGCACCCTATTTTAATGGATGTCTTTTTGGTTGTTTTCACTCCCCATGTCCTAACATTGTTAGTTATCCTGTCTAGATACCGTCTAAAGCTCTTCACTGTGAAATTTATGTTTTACTATCTTTCACCACTGAGAGAGAACAGCCCTGAAACCGCAGTGCACAAATTGGAAATGGCTCTATAGTTTTAGTTTCTTTGTTTATATATATTGGTTATTGATGTAGATAGCTATCACCAGGTCAAATGAAATGGAATTGGGAAATTAGAATGTAAGCCTTATTATGGAGTAGGACTGATGTGTATAATAATAATCTCTGTACAGTGCTGTAGAATATGGTTGTGCTACATAAGCAGCATCTGTATGATATTGCAAAATAATAGGGACAAACAAGTGATTGAATTATTAACATGTAGGTATGGTCTTTTTTTTTTTTTCAATAAAACTATAACAAATAGAGATCTTCAGCCTCCAGTTACTTGAGTGTTTGTCCGTTTCCTGATAATCATCTATTAGTTACTAGTACACACAGTGGCCAATCTGAATGAGCAGAGCTGTGAGAAGGTGACAGAGAAGCAGCATGACTCTCGCAGACTCCCTGTAGATACCGGAGCTGAGCTGTAGTCACAGATCACATTTCTGCCCTAATAGAGTTATAAAGCAGTCACGTAGTTTTAATGAAGAAAATAATGAGCAGGCTAGCACTACCTGAAGGTACAAACTTGTACATAATTTTAAGCCTAAAACTGAAAACCCACTTTAAGGTTTGATAATTCCCAGTACATAATCAAAAACACGACAAGACTCGTATATATAGATCTAAGTATGGAGAAATGATAGAAAGTGGCTTATGCATACTGTTGGAAAAAAAAAAAACTAATTAAGCTATCACCCGTTTTGCCTGAATGAGAAAAAATTCTAGCAGGAATAGTAATTCCCAATGGATCTAAATTATTCTACATTATGTTAATTTAAATTAAATTGTTACAAGTTAGATGAAAATTTTCAGTAAGACCAAGCGCGGGCTGAGATCCTTGATGGCAGTGAATGTACAATTTCAGCTTCTCTCGCTTCCCTCAATCATCTTTAAATTAAAGACTCTCAAACAACCTCATGATATTTCAGAGGCTTTTTTTTTCTGGAACGTTTAATTGAATGGCTGGTGTTGACGTCCTTTGACTAACTACAATCAGAATGTTGACAACGCTATCTTCATAATATAATTATTGGCTTGAAATGGCGAGTTTTGATATTATCGTTTATCATGTTAATTCTAAGGCCACTGTTCGGGTGTTCAATATATAATCTGTTCAATATAGGCAGCGGTATACTACCCTTAGTAATTTCTTGTATAATAGAGGCAGCCATGAATTTATATTCCTTAGAAAATGTCTTGGCCCTTCATAATTCATTTCTGCCCTCTTGGGTTAGATAAGTCAACCTTAAATTAGAATATATTTGGCCTCAGCATGACTCTGTATGACCATGAATTTAATAAATGATGACTGATAAGCCGGCTGACCATCCAATTACCTATCTGCCGCCATTTTTTTTTTATAAATGTGAGTATCATGTCACTTTCTGACAACATGGCTGTTAATATAGGAAGTTTAAAAATTTATTAAAAATGCTACCGCAGAATGGGTTGGAAATATCCTTAATAGTGACAAGCAAATCAATTCAGATAAATCAGATTTGTATTTTACAAAAATATCAGACTTTTTTATCCTTCACTTTGTGCAAGTTGCTGAGTGGTCACTCTGTTGCTGTATGTTAGATGAGTATTCAGCCCTTATCCTGTAAAGTGAAAAACACATGTTCCCTGATCCTGTTTGTGCCCAGGCCCAGATTGGCCTCTTCTTCTGGAGCCGCTAGTGACCATTTAGTGATCACTAAAGAGCTGAGGGTTGTCTTCTGAACCATTCTACTAGACACTACAGTTTACAATGAAGATGCCAGTGCAAAGACAGAAGGGGAGTGGGTAAGTATGTTCCCACCTCGTGGCTCCACTTCTTTCAGGTGTACCAGTCCTTATAAAAAAAAAAAAAAAAAAAACATGTTGGTTGCATGACAAAGAGCCAGTAGAGAACATGTTATGGGCATACTTCTTCTGACTCTATAATCAGTCGGGTCTGGATACTGACAGAGCAAAACTTTTCAAATGTCTTGAAAACATATCAAAAGTTCTTATAAAGACAGTGTCCATTCAATTAGTAATTCTATGCATCGCTACTTTAATTACCTAAACATCTTATCCCCAATCCAAAAGATAGGGGATAAGATGTCTGGTCGTGGGGGGTCCGTCCGCTGGGACCTTGTCGTATTCCCTTTATTTTTTCCATATCTTGTCGGATATAATAAAGTTATGCATGCACAAAAGTACAAAACTATAACAACAAAGGGAACCATTAAAAAGAGAGAATATTTTTGTTCTACTGCCATCAGCAGAGCATTCTACTTTTTTACTTACGGTATTATGATTCTGTAGACTTTGCTTGGAGCTGTGTCACAACTGTGCGCATAAGCCTTTAAACGGAAAAGAATGAGAAAAGGAGTAAAAGGAGAGAAAACCTTAGGCAAATAAGCTGATGGGGATTTGGGCCATTGGTGTCACAGATAACATAGAAAAAGAGGGTATATAAAAGAAAATGTTTAAAGCTGGCCTACATGTAAACAATACAAGATGAATTGGGAAAGAAGAAGGGCAAAGAAAAGAAGAGCAGTGGATAATGTTATGCTAGGCCACTTTGAGACAGATTTGATACATGAGGCTTATTATATTCACTGGATATTGGGATTTCTATGGAAAGGAAAGTCATGTATAAATAAGTAGATAAAAAAAAAAAACTTTTCTTTATAATTGAATACAGGTTGTATTGGATACAGGTTGTCTAGGAGGTTGTATTGGATACAGGTTGTCTAGGAGGCAAAGTAGATATAAAGAGACTTGAAAAAGTTTATCTTAAATAAATTATTAATTATTGTCTTTTTAAACTTTGTATAATGTTATGTAATCTAGACTAAGCATAAGTTCTACTAATGCAATACATAAAAGTAGCCCCATTACAGTATATTATTTAAAGCATGCCTGTTACATCATGCAGATTATTTAAATGTCTTTTTTATATGTCTATCTTCTGTATTTGGCTCTCAAATGCCTCTTTTCTGCTGCTCACTCATTCTGACATTCACTGCTCTGGAAGGACAAGCACTGAGCCTGCCATTATTCACCATGCATTCTGCTATACTGTGCTGGGTCCATTCATCCAATCACCACAGGCTGCTCTGTAACCCCTTCTCTGTTTTCATGCTGCAGTCTGACAGGACAGGAGTAAGCAGAGAGGAGTGCTAGTCTCACCGTCACTCCCTGGTCTTTGTTCCAGGCTCTGCTTAGTCTGGGACAAAGATGATGCTGCAGATGAACAGGATTATGTTCTGGATGGTATAGGGACCCCAGTGGTCTTTTTCATGATTGGAGATAAAATGGAGATACATTTCTATATTGCATATATTACAAAGGTAAATGTTTTGCCAATATGTATAATATATAAAAAAGTTTTTGCTTCTGACAGTGCCCATTAAAATATTGAAAGTTTTATGGTAATATGGACCAATAAAGTAATATTCTCACACCTTCCCTAATTACCTTCAGCAAGAAGGTGGCAATAAACAACACATCCATTACAACTTTTACATAATGTTGATGCCTTTTAGCAGTAATAAGTATAGAAAAAAAGGTGAATATGTTCCATTAACCACTAAGTTGTTTTCCACCTTTATTATGTCTATTATATTTTCTTGCAACCTTTTTAGATGATACATATAAAGTCATTGGGTAAGATTTACCAAAATCTGTGCAGGTAAAAAGTTAACCAGAATGCTAAAATATTAGTGAAATTGATCACAAACCATCTTGCTCTTTACCTTGAAACCCTGGTCCACCTGGATCAAGTAGGTTTTGTACCTCAGAGAAGCCTGCGATAATACTCACATCTATGTATTACACTCAGTCAAAAAAGGTTCCTCTAATGTTGCCTTCTCTTGATGCGGAGAGGGCCTTTTTTTAACTTTATTTAGGAAGTTTTATGAATACAGAACACACTCCCAACATAGGAGTGATAATACAAAAACATCAACATCCATCAACAACGTCCTCAGTCCATAGGATCATCTTATAAGCAAATAAGCATAGCAGTAGTCATACAAATAAGTAAAATAAGTGCTATATTCAGCCTTAAGTAGTTCTACTCTCAAGAAACACCTCCAGTATGCTCCGCCCAATTATGCAGCATAGCAATACGGCTAGGAGAAGCCCCACAGCGTTTGGCTATCAATCCCTCCATTACAAGGTTGTTATGTACCTCCGCGAGCATGGCAGGGAGACTCGGCACTTCAATCGACTTCCAGTTGCGGGCAATAGAGATTCTCGCCACTACCAACGCGTGGTATATGATTGTCATAAAAAAAGGTGAATTTGATCTAAGGTCAGAAACAAATGGGCACATTTGGGACCCCAAGGAAAGGGGCATTCAACCCAGCTATCTAATGTTCGCTTAACTCTGGCCCAAAAAGGTTGGATGAGATCACAGGTCCACCAAATATGGAGAAGGGTGCTCTGTTCTTTTTGGCAGCGCCAACAGGTCGGGGAGGTAGTAGGATATATTTTGGCTAGCCGTGCTGGTGTGTAATACCAACGGTACAAGAGCTTCCAAGAAGCCTCAAAATGATTGGCGCATTTAGAATATTTCTTATTCAAGTCAAAGACAAAGCTCCATTGCTCAGGTGTGAAGCTCTGTGCCAGGTCTCCCTCCCATTTGGATTGAAATGTGAAACAACAAGTATCAGCAGTCTTCATTAAAGTGGCATAAGCTATGGAGATGCCCCTAGGAAAGGATTGTCCATTCAAAAAATGCTGTTCGTAGGGGGTGCGAGGTAAGGAGTCATCCCAGTTAAGGGATTGCAAGAAGTGATGGAGTCTGAGATATTTATAGAAATCTCTCTGGGGCACAGGGAACAATTTAGTAATATTAGAAAAGAGCATCAGACCCGTAGCATCGCTAATCAGTGCTATGTGGCTAATACCCGCAGCAATCCAAGGCTTAAAGTCAATGTCAAAAAGATATTCCTCTATTGTGGCCAACGGAATATCCTTCAATCTTAGAGGACATATAGTTTTAGCAATCTGCACTCTGCTCCACTGTACTACTGTAGAAAGAATAGAGGAAGGGGCAGAGGTAGGGTTAAAGCGTAGTGTCCAAAGAAAATTGTGGAATGAAGAGAGTCGTAAGACACTGGGCTCTAAATCTACCCATAGGGGGGGTTTAATCTGCCACCACCTTTTTTTAAGTTGGTCTAGCAACACTGCATAGTAATAAGATTTAAGATTAGGGACGCCCATACCCCCCTCCCCAACCGGGCAATAAAGGAGACGAGTGTTCACTCTAGAGTGTTTCTCCACCCAGATGAATCGGAGGAAAAGCTGTTGCAGCTGGGAGATGTACGTAACGGGGACAATAACAGGAAGGCATCTAAAAAAATACAAAACCTTGGGCAGCAGCATCATTTTAGTTGTAGCAATATGTCCGGCCCAGGACACCGGGAGTAGGGAAAAGCTATTAATGTCTTTAGTCAACTGGGCACGTAGAATGTTAAAGTTGGTCGAAATTAAGTTATCTGGGTTTGCCGTCAAAACAATACCCAGATATGGGACATGACCCTCAGCCCATTTAAAAGGGAACCGAGACAGTAGGCATTCCTGTAGTCCAGGGGCAATATGAAGTGGAAGAACACAGGATTTAGTGGGGTTAACTTTATAATCGCTGACATGCCCAAAAGCACGGATAATCTCTAGGACTGGACCCAGGGAACACAGGGGGTTAGAAAGGCTGATAATGACATCGTCGGCGAATAGTCCGACTTTATGGTCAGTATCTCCAATAGTGACGCCTGCAATATTTGGGGATGCTCTAATAGATTGGGCGAATGGCTCCATAACCAGGGTACAAATTAGCGGGGACAAGGGGCACCCCTGTCTGGTCCCGTTACTAAGGGAGAAGCTATGGGAAAGGGTGCCCGTAGAGTAGATTCTAGCAGATGGAAGGGTGTAGAGGGACATAATGGCAGATTCTAAGCATGGGGGAAAGCCAAATTTATGCAGCAATAACATCTAAGAAGCGTCTTGTGCCATCCACCGTCTGTCGTTCCCTAATGAAGCCGACCTGGTCCCCATGTACCAATTCCGGTAAGAACTTATTCAATCTGGCAGCAAGTATCATTGCATATAGCTTGATGTCACTATTTAAGAGTGATATCGGTCTATAATTAGCAGCAGCATCTGCTGATTTACCCGGTTTGGGAATGGTAACCACCAGAGCTTCAAGCATTTCTGCTGGTGGCCTACCGCTATCGGCAATACTGTTTAAGGCTCTGGTTAAGAAGGAAGCTAAAGAAGGGCCAAATCTTTTATAAAATTCGTTGGTGATTTCATCAGGACCAGGAGACTTCGAGGACTTGAGAGAGCGAATGCAATCTAGTACCTCCTCGGAAGCAAAGGGGGAGCACAGCTCAGTAGCCTGTTCAGAAGTAAGGAGGGGAAGACCTACAGAGGAGAGAAAAGAAGAAATAGCAGTGTCGTCAGGCTGTGGAGCATCAGCATCATCCTTTAGATTATACAGTTTACTATAAAAATCTGCAAAACAGTTAGCGATACCTTGTGGGTCAGTAACTCTAGTGCCATCAGCCTTGGTAAGAAAGGGAATTCTCGCCTGTTATCTCTTCTCTTAAGTTGCTTGGCAAGTAAAGAGCTAGCTTTGTTACCATGCCAGTACCATGACATTTTCAATCTCCTGAGCGCCATGTCATATTTATGTAGGTGTGCCGCACCGGTGACCAAGCGGTGTGTTTACCTAAGTCGCATGTGGGGTATATTCACACCACATGCGATTATTATATTATATGTTTATGTGATTTCATTGTGCTTCTACATTATTGTTTTATTTTTGTGATTGTCGTCTGTCTATTTATATTTATTTATATTTTTTTATATATATTTTTTTATATATTGTCACATTCATATGTGGATATGTAATTTTATGCAACAACCCTTCCAAAAAGTACTCTAATGGTTAATCCCTGGAGGTATATATACCTGTCACCAGCCTTCTCTTGTTATGCCTGATGAAGCTGCGCATGCGCAGCGAAACGCGTTGCATTTAATAAATCCATTGATTTTACTTGGCTTCCTGATGGTTCCTCTCTGCGCCAGACAAACTCCTGAATCCATGGTCATTCGGTTTTGATATTTATGTAGGGAAAGAGAGTGTAGTTTAGCACTAACTCGTGTGATCTCCTCTGCTACCATCGGAGAATAGGAAATCTTATTACGTCTATGTAGATCTGCTAATTGCATTTGTAGTTCTACGGTCTGAGCTTGGCAGGACTTCTTAGCATGTGCGGATTGACTAAGAAAGTGGCCTCTAATTGTCGCTTTAAACGCACACCAGAGCGTGGGGTCTGATACATCACCAGTTTCGTTAACTCTAAAGTAGGCCTCGGCTGCCAGTTTAGTTGCCTCTGCATAGTAAGGGTTGCTTAGTATCAAGGGATTAAGTCTCCATACGGAGGCTGGGCGACAGGAATAAGTTTCACATATGGTTAAACTAATATGAGAGACGTCAGACCACTCCATGGGCATAATACGGGCCTCAGAGATTAAGGGCAGCAGAGAGCGGGGGACAAGGGCGTAATCTATGCGGGTATAGATTTTATGAACATGGGAATAAAAGGTGAAATATTTTTCCGTGGGATGGGTGACCCACCACACATCATAGATATCACTCTGAGAGATGGCCATGAAAACCCAGTTGGTTCCCTCCTGGGGATGGGAGAAGTGGAGTCAACACTAGGCCACATGGTCATATTGAAGTCGCCTAAAAGTATCAGATGACCTTTCCTTAATGTGTCCAATTTACGGAGAAACGAGTTTAGAAATATGCGTTGCTTCCTATTAGGTGCGTATACTGTAGCTAAGGTATACTGAACATTGTTCATTAGGCACACCAATATAATGTAACGGCCACCGGAGTCTATCTCAGCATGTTGAACGGTAAGCACTAACGTGTTCTTAAGTGCAATCGCTACACCTCTCTTTTTATGGACAGCATGTGCTTGGTACACGTGGGGGAACCTTCTATTTTTAAGCCTATGGGCATCCTGGTCTGATACCTCAGATTCTTGAATGCATATGACATCAGCCCCAAGACGAGTAGCCTCCCTCCACATCGAGGATCGCTTGTACGGAGAGTTAAGGTCATTCACATTAAGCGATACAATCTTAATACCCATATCTAACAATGAAACATAGGCTAGGTACAACCCGATGCACATGTATACCAACATAGACAGCGTGGGTGAGAGAGGCACATAGTATGCAGATCCGGCACCTAACGTTGCAGGGCCAGAAAGATAGAACATGTAAGGGTAAATGACTGAGGACTAACAAGACAAACAAAGAAATCAACATACAAACACAGGGAGAAACACAAGTATCGTACATTTAGCAATAACGACCGTGTGGTAAGTCTTATTGGGGAGAAAATATTTCAACTGCAGTTAGACCAAAATATGCATAATATTAGAAGAAGTCACCTGACGCAAAAAAAGAGAAAGGAAAAAAAAGAAAGAAACCTAAAGAATAGGCAATCAATCAACGGACCTGAGTACATTTAAAGTTAAACCACAAAGATGCCAGATACTGTTCAAGTTTTACTCTTCTTCTTGCGATGAGAAACCACATTCCACTCTTCTTCAATTCTGGACGACGGAGAGGTAGGCGAACGCGGAGCAGGAGCCTCCACAGCAATGTCCCATTCCGAGCAGGTCCGAAGGAGATCTTCTGGGGAAGAGACCACATGTTTGGTCCCATTCTTAGTGATGATTAACTTGACAGGGAACCCCCACTTGTAGGGAATCCCTTTGTCCCTCAGAGCTTTGGTGTTTGCACTAAATTTGCGGCGCCTTGCTAAAGTAGCCGCAGATAGATCAGTAAACAATTTAAGCCCGAAGAATCTGTCAGGGAGAGCAGGGGCAGAACGCGCCACCATCATAAGCTGATCCTTCACATGATAGAAGTGCATACAGAGAATCACATCTCGAGGCGTAGAAGCAGGTAAGGCTTTGGGCTTGGGGAGCCTATGCACCCTGTCCATGAGGAGGTCCAAGGGAGAGGCCTGCGGTAGCAACAGAGCAAAATAATCAGTAAGGAAGGTGTTCAAATCTTCCGCTTTAACAGACTCTGGCACCCCTCTCACTCTCAAGTTGTTTCTGTTGATCTGACCTCCATATCAGCAATTTTCAATTTGAGAGCTAAGACCTCATCCTCTAAACTGTTAGCCATGTCTACTACCTCATTATGGGAGGAGGTAAGTTCCGCCATCTTGGTTTCAATATGTGAGGTGCGGTGACCCAAAGAGGAGATGTCACGGTGTATATTAGCAACAGCGGCTTGTAGTTCTCCGTGTATAGAGGTGTGCAGTTCAGCCAGCAGCCCTCTCATAGTGTGCTCAGTCAGTGGAGCAGTATTAGACCCCACAGAACCCTTAGCAGGCTGACTCCCAATACCTTGGGGCAGAGAAGAGATAGGGGAGAATGATACCTGTGGGGTCCGTTGCACAGAAGGAGACCCGCCGGTCTGCAGGTTCGGAGGGAGCTCCGGAGAAACGCAGTGTTCACTACCCGCTTTGGAGGAGGATGAAGCAGGCGAGGCGCTTCCCGTGGCCGGAGACGCTGAGCCGCACGGAGCAGGGAAAGCCTCCGGGCGGCAAGGGGAGGCAGCCGCGCCATCTTGGGAAGCCTCCGCTGCAGGAAAGAAGGCAGTGAGCTTGAGCGGGCTCTTCTTCCCTCGTCTGCGGGTCATCATCCGGATCACTAGATGTTCAGGTACCGATAGAGACCAATCTCTCGTTGTTGCGCTCAGTATCTTCGCTATGGAGCCGCTGTGTGGCCTAGTTCGCAACGGAGCACAAGGATTATGCGACCACCGCCATGTACTGCAGGACACGCTCGCGCAAAGAGGGCCTTTGACCGGGTGGACTGGGGTTTCATGTCGTCAACTTTTGAGCAAGTAGGGCTGGGACCTTTGATGAGACATAGAATTTTGGCTTTTTATACAAACCCTTATTTGGATTAATGGTTCTCTTTTAAAACCAGTTTCATTTAGTAATGGGACCGGGCAAGTCTGCCCCCTTTCCCCAATATTGTATTTGCTTTGCATGGAGCACTTGATGGTGTCGCTTCGAATTAGGTCTTCCACATCCTGGCATCCCATCAAGTGCTCTGCGTTTGCAGATGATTTGCTTTTGTATGTTTCTTCTCCTCATATTTCTTTAGCTGCTCTTCTTTCGACTATCAAGTCTTACTCGAATTTTAGCAACTTTAAAATAAACGTGGATAAAAGTATTGCACTTAATATTACCCTTTCCGCCTCCATGGTAGACACCCTCAAGAATAATTTTCCTTTTAAATGGGCCTCTAGATCTATTAAATCTTTGGGTATTCAGGTCCCCGCGGATATTTCTGACAATTTTTTCTCTTAATTTTCCTCCGCTCTTTGCTTGAATTGTAGCAGACTTATATAAATGGCACAGGAAACACTTATATTGGCTGGGGAGAGTGAATGTGATAAAAATTAAGGCTTTACCTAGCTTACAATATCTTTTTCATACAGTACCGGTTTATATTCCACGTTCCTTTTTTGTTAAGGTGAATGCTATATTTTCACGTTTTGTATGGCCCAAGGGTTCACCTAGAATTGCCAGACATGTGCTAGTGTGTCGTAAATCTAAAGGAGGTTTGGGTTTACCAGATGCTTACTTATATTATTTGGCCTCTGTCCTTACCAGGGTATTGGATGAGTTTTATCATGCTTCTGAAAAAATTTGGATTGGTTTGGAGACTTAATTACCTCAATTGTCCCTGAGATCCCCTGGCACTCCCCTGCTGCTCTCCGGAATGTGCCTTCTGATTTACCTCCCTCTTTAACCAAGGACCAAGGACGTACTGGTACGTCCTGAGTCCTTTCCCTTTCTATAACGTCGTGGCCCCGCGTCATAGCGGGTCGGGCCCGGTGGTGATTGCTATTAACTCTTTAGACGCGGAATTCAAAGTTGAACGCCGCGTCTAAAATGAAAGTGAAACCATGCCGGTTAGCTCAGGGAGCTGTTCGGGATAGCCGCGGAGAAATCACGGCATCCCGAACAGCTTACAGGACAGACGGAGGGTCCCTACCTGCCTCCTCGCTGTCCAATCGCCGAATGACTGCTCAGTGCCTGAGATCCAGACATGAGCAGTCAAGCGGCAGAATCACTGATCAATGGTTTCCTATGAGAAACCAGTGATCAATGTGAAAGATCAGTGTGTGCAGTGTTATAGGTCCCTATGGGAGCTATAACACTGCAAAAAAAAAGTGAAAAAAAAAAAGTGAATAAAGATCATTTAACACCTTCCCTATTAAAAGTTTGAATCACCCCCTTTTCCCATTTAAATAAAAAAAAACAGTGTAAATAGCGTGCAGAAATGTCAGAATTATAAAAATATATTATTAATTAAACCACACGGTCAATGGCGTACGCGCAAAAAAATTCCAAAGTCCAAAATTGTGTATTTTTGGTCACTTTTCATATCATGAAAAAATGAATAAAAAGTGATCAACAAGTCCGATCAATACAAATAGGGTACCACTAAAAACTTCATATCACTGCGCAAAAAATGAGCCCTCATACCGACCCATACGCAGTAAAATAAAAAAAGTTATAGGGGTCAGAAGATGACAATTTTAAACGTATAAATTTTCCTGCCTGTAGTTATGATTTTTTTCAGAAGTACGACAAAATTAAACCTATATAAGTAGGATATCATTTTATTCGTATGGACCTACAGAATAAATAGAATGTGTAATTTTTACCGAAAAATTTACTGCGTAGAAACAGAAGCCCCCAAAAGTTACAAAATGGCGTTTTTTTTTTTCAATTTTGTCTCACAATGATTCTTTTTTCCGTTTCGCCGTAGATTTTTGGGTAAAAAGGCTGTTGTCACTGCAAAGTAGAATTGGTGGCGCCAAAAATAAGCCATAATATGGATTTTTTTGTGCAAAATTGAAAGGGTTATGATTTTTTAAAGGTAAGGAGGAAAAAACGAAAGTGCAAAAACGGAAAAACCCCTGGTCCTTAAGGGGTTAAGCACTCTTAGAGAGGTTTGCGAAACATACCTCCCCCGTTATTTTATTCTGACATCTGATGGCCCTCTGATTCCTATAATGAGTAATAGGTCTTTTGTTCCAGGGTTATCCTCCCAATCATTTCTATCCAGGTAACATACTATTACATTCACATTTGCTCAGGTTATGGATGGTACTACTTTAATCCCTCTGTGTGATATTCTCTCTCAAACATCTCCCACCCCTTTTCATATGATGGAGCATGCTTAGTTGAAACACTACTTAGAGATCCATAAGGATTTTCTCCCTTTAGATAGAGAGTTGACATTGTTTGAATTATTGTGTACCGCCTCTAACCCTCCTATTAAGACTGTTTCTCGGGTGTATGATATTCTTTTATCAGGACAATCTTCTTCTCCACCACCTTTTATTGATAAATGGGAGAAAAAATTAAATCTTTGTTTTATGGAGGAGAAATTGAATAAGTCTATGATGTTTTGCCATACATTTTCCCTCTCTGGCAGGATTCAAGCGATGAATTATAAGATCTTGTCTTCATGGTAACGCGTTCCTACGTTATTGCACAGAATATATCCTGACTCCTGCTGGTGATGAGGTGGTGGGCCTGGTTCTTTGTCTCATATTTGGTGGAGTTGCCCTTTGATTCAACCCTTTTGGTCTAGACTGGTAAAGATTATTTATAAGATTACGGCTACTCGCCTTTCCAACTCCCTGGCCACACTTTTGCTCTCTATTTTGCCGGGCTCTGAACGCTTTATTCTTAAGTTGCTCTATTGTTTCTTGTTACTATAATAGCAGTGAGACAGGTCATATCTCAATTGTGAAAAAATCCTAACCCTCCCTCAATTACAGACTGGTTTGTGGTAATTATGCTTATTCACCGAATGGAGGAACTTCTTGCTGATTCCTGTAAATGGTCTATCCAACATGAGCTCCTGTGGCGCCCGTGGATAGAGTTTATTCACTCTGATGTTTATAGAACTCTATACACTTCTTAGGTCTTATACATTTTATGTGTCTTCTTTCTCCCTTGCCCTCCTTTCCTTTTCTTTTGTTGTGTTCTTTCTTTTATGTCTATTTTTCCCCTTCTTCTTTGCTTGTTTTTTGTGATCCTAGTATCAGTAATGAGGTACCAATTTTAGGTTGTTTTTCTTTTTTTATACATTTCATTATATTATCTTTCTACTGTGAGGGATTTGTTTGTCTATTTGCATTTTCTTCTTTTGCTGTGTATTTTGCCGAGGATTTGGTATTTTATATTTCTATAATTGGTAGAGGAACCACTGTTTTTGTATTTTGTACTTTGTATACACATTTTCCACCTTTTTTTATTTTTCTTCCCTACTTCCTATCCCCCCTTTTTTTTCTTTCTGTACTCCCTTCCCTTTTTTCAATGAAAAATCTTAATAAAAGTTTGAATGAGAAAAAAAAATTGACCAGTTGCAGAGAGCAACCAATCAGATGGCCTCAGGGGAAATCACCAATAGGTGACGGAATGCGTGGGGTTCAGGAGGACACCTGTACAGGGATTCCTTACTGCACTATCCTGTCTGTCATATCTGTGGATCTGGTTGGATACTATATATTTGTACTTGACAGAGAGTTTTTGTGATAATACATGCAGAGTGTATAGATATCCGGATATATTTGTGTTATTTGGATATATTCAGAGGTGGTGTTAGAACTTTACTATAGATACAGGTGTCCTGGGAGGAGTCCCAGGGGCTCCACCCTGTTGTGGGGGGCATGTTTATGCCTTTTTAAATATTATATGGGGGTTTTGTACTTAAATACGTCCAGTAGGTCCTGAAATGTATCCCCCAGAACATCCTCTGTTAAATTAATGCAGGACTGTCATGCAGAGGGTGGACCTCTCCGGCTCAATTTACATATCCATTGTCTGTTACTCCACATCCTAGTGAAGTGGAGTCACAGACAATGGCTATGTAAATAGAGCTGACAGAGCCCCACCCCCTGCACACGATTCACTGAATTTAGCAGAGAATCTTCTGGGGGACATATCTCAGAACCTACTGGACATATGTAAGTGACCCCTCATTGGACTTCTGTTCACCCACACAAAGGAAATCTGTCATCAGTGTCACCTGCACTAACCTGTTGGTACAGACAAGTAGTGCAAATGACACTGATGATAACCATACTTTTCTGGTCCTGTTTTGTGCTCCGATTCTCCTGTTATCTTCCACTGTTGTTTTCGTACCGAGGCTCACTTGAAGCATGACGTCAGCTTCCTGACGTCATCGCTGCTATTTATCAGTGATGTCAGGAAGCTCCACGCATGCTCCAAGTAAGCTCCGGAACTAAAACAACGGAGGAAAATAGCAGTAGAAGCAGAGCACAGAATGAGACAAAATAAGTATGGTTGTCATCAGTGTCACCTGCACTACCTGTCTGTACCAACAGGTTAGTGCAGATGACACTGATGACAGATTTCCTTTAATAAATCTTACCCATTAGTACTATTTAGTTATGTTTAGGATATCAACAAAGCAACCAGTAATGATTAAAAATTTTTTTATGTGTACCAGCATTTTTAGGTAAGTTTTCAGGATAAGCTGTCATTTGAGGGAACATGAGAATTAGTACTGTTTCTGGCTATTTTTAGAGATGAGTGAACTTTTGAAAAATTCGATTTGGACGATTCGCCGAATTTTCCCCAAAAAATTAGTTTCAATCCAAATTTATTTGCAGCAAATCTCTGCGGCTTTTAGAATCACTGCCGCAGAGTGGCACAATGGCAGAGCCTGGTGGTGGCATCAGTATGAGGAGACCATATAGTTGCTGAATAACACAGCTTGGAGGTTTTTGCAGCAGGGGGAGACCATATAGTGGCTAAATGACACAGCGTGGAGGTGTTGGCAGCATGAGGAGACCATATAGTGGCTGAATGACACAGCGTGGAGGTGTTGGCCGCATGAGGAGACAATATAGTTCCGAATGACACACTGTGGAGCTGGCAGAGCATGAGTAGACACTAGGGCTTCACAATCCCTAAGATTAATATATGAACTTTAAAATTTAAATTGCAGATGTATGGTAGCTAGTGCTACCATAAATATTTTTAGGCCCAGGCCCAGCAGTATCAGTAAACCATATATTGGCTGAATGACACAGCCTGGAGGTGGCTGAAGCATGAGGAGACCATTGAAATTTAAGATTTTGAAATTGAAATTAAGGATTTTGAAATAGAAATTTTAACTCCCAAGTTTTAGTGCCCCGGCTCCCAGTGTGTGGGTACAAAGGACCAAAGGAGTCACATGGTGGCGCAATGAGAGAGCCTGGAGATTGCATCAGTATGAGGAGACCATATAGTGGCTGAATGACTGCCTGGAGTTTGGGGCAGCATGGGGAGACCATATAGTGGCTGAATGGCAATGGCACAGCCTGGAGTTGGCTGAAGCATCAGGAGACCATACAGTGTCTGAATGGCACAGCCTGGAGGTGGCTGAAGCATGAGAAGACCATATAGTGGCTGAATGGCACAGTCTGGAGTTTGTGGCAGCAGGAAGAGACCATATAGTGGCTGAATGGCACAGCCTGGAGTTGGCTGAAGCATGAGAAGTGACCATATAGTGGCTGAATGAGACAGTCTGGAGGTGACAGCAGCAGTATCAGGAGTCCTGAAAGTGACCTGGTGACATAGTGGTGCAGTGGGTGGCAATACAAGTACCCGGTGATGAAGGTGGGTGAAAAAAGGTCCAGCTTTTCCAGGGAAAACTCTGCTAGTTGCGGCCACAAAGCAAGTTTGGCTGCCCAGAAGTCCAGCGGATATTCAAGGTGTGTTGGCATGGGCATGTCAAGGTATGCCACCACCTGCTGGTTCAGGTCCTGCTCCAGGTGTATCTGCTGCTCATGAGTTGCTTCACTATGCGGGTGAAGAAAGCTACTCATCAGCGACTGTAGATTCAGGCTTCTGCTGATGGAGCTGGTACTGCTCCTGCCACCCCACCCCTCCCCAGCAGCCATGGCAGTGGAAGGTGAGCGCAGGGGGCCCCCCCTTTCAGACCTGCGAGAGGATGGACGATGGTGCCGATAGGCATTGGCCAACTGACTACATAGGATGCCTCTGCAGTAGGTCACTTTGTCCTCCCTCTCAGTTGGTGTAAAAAAAGGCCCCTATTTTATGGCGGTAGCAAGGTCCTATAAGCGGGAAATCCAGAAGTCATCCCGCTGCCGAATTCGGCTGTAACTATGCAAACAAGTGAGCATGCATCGTGCCTTTTGTGCAAGTGACTCGGAGGGACTCCCTGCCTTCATCTCCACTGCATACTGCCATGGTGTGTCTGGGTCCTCTGTCTCGCCTTCCTCATAACCCTCTAGCTCCTCTGGCTGCTCCTGCTCTTCCTCTCCTGTCAGGTTACTAGAAAAACCGCCCATTTGGCGAAACCTAAACTGTGCTCCACTGTGCCCCTCCACTGTGGCAGTGAGATGTAGGCGCCCTATCTCCAGTACCCAGCCATCGTTTCCAACACGTGTTGTAAGAAATGAAGCAGTGGAATGATGTAGTTCATTCCGTAATCATGGTGACTTACTAATAATGTTGCTTCCTCCTAGAGCATGATCAAACGGCAGGTGTCCCTATGAGCTGCCACTGGTTTACATTGAAGTTACACAGGGGAGTACCCCTATCCGACTGGATCATCAAGAAATCGGTGATGGCTTTTCTCTGTCCGTACAGTCGGTCCAACATATGGAGGGTGGAATTCCAACCTGTGGCAATGTCACAAATCAGACTATGTTTGGGGATACCGTTCTGACGCTGCAGCTCAAGGATGGTGTGCTTTTGGGTGTACGAGTAGCTGTAGAGCATGCAAAGTTTCTTTCCAATTGTTAAGATGTCTTGCAAATGGGGGAAACACTTCAGGAACTGCTTCACAACCAAATTGAACACTTGTGCCATGCAGGGCGCATGGCTCAGCCTTCCCAGTCGCAGCGCATGCAAGATGTTCTTCCCATTGTCAGTCACTATGGTTCCCATTTCTAGTTTTGTGGAGTAAGCCATGCTCTGATTTCTTTACAAATTACTTTTAGCAGTTCCTCCCCTGTGTAACTCTGTTCACCATGGCAAACCATGTGAAGAACAGCGTGACACCGCAGTGCGTACATGGTATACTGAAGGGGCACTGAGACTTGTCCGTGCAGCAGAGGCTGAGGACACAGTGGAGGATGAGGAGGCGGAGTCGCACACTGTCACAGGACAAAGGCCTGAGAGTGTTGAGGAGGAAGTGGTGTGACCTGTCCAAGTTGGTGTTGTGGCTGTGCAGGAACCACATTCACCCAGTGTGCCAGAAAGGACATGTATTGTCCCTGACCATAGTTTCAGCTCCAGACGTCGGCGCTGCCATGCACTTTGGTACACACTGACAGGCTCAAGGACTGGCCCACCTTCTCTTCCACAAAATTGTGCAGGACTGGTATTGCCTTCTTCGCAAAGAAATGACGGCTTGGCACGCTCCACCTCGGCTCTGCACAAGCCATTAGTTCTCTGAAAGGTGCAGAGTCCATCACTTGAAAAGGGAGGGACTGCAGCACCAGCAACTTGGACAGGAGCACATTCAGCTTCTGCGCCATTGGATGAGTGGGCACATACTGTTGTCTCTTGGACATGGCTTTGCCGATGGATTGTTGGCGGAATTGCTGACTAAAAGTGGGAGGAGCAGTAACATCTGGAGCGAAAGAAGGAGGGTATGACACACAGCTCCCTTCAGCTGAGGTGATGGAGCATTGGCTGCCTGAAAGAGAGAGTGGCGTGCCACTGGGTGATGCAGCAGGCTGGACGACTAGATCGGAGCCACGGTTCTCCCAGGTGAAGCATATGTTGACGCAGGGCCGTGGGGCTAACATTATGACCCTGGCCACGCTTCACCTTCTGCCGACATATCTTGCATGTGGCTATGCTAACCTCCTCCGGATACTTGATGAAAAACTGCCACACACCATGCTGACTGCCAACCATGCTACCACCTTGCTGGCTCAGCTGCTGCCCCATGGGCAACCTGCAACTCTCTTCTCCTGATGATGATGAAGCCCCTTCTGCACCCGGCTCCCAATTGCGATCGGCTTCATCATCATCAACAAGTGTCTGCATGTCACTGATGTCCTCCTCAGGTTCCTCAATAGTGTCTTCTTCAGGACCCTGAACCCTGGCAACACCGCATCCCACGTCACTCTTCTCATACCTACTTGCCCGCCTAGCGGGGGAAGTGGCAGATGTCTCCTCCACTTCTTGGCTGGGCAGTAGCTGCTGACTGTCCTCTATTAGATTGTCCTCACTGAATAGTGGAGCTGAACCCACAGAATAAAACACTTCTTTAGGGGAGGGAACAGGGACACTGGCAATGGAAGGACAAGGACTGCTCCTGGGCCATGCCAACTGAGGGTTGTGTCTAAGGAACCCACCGACTGTTGACTGGGAGTATCAGATGTAACTTGTGATGAAGTGGATGACCGTGTTATCCAGTCAATGACGGCAGATGGATTGCTGGTCGAGACATGACCGCCAGCTGATACCGCAAGCTCAGGCCTCTCTCTGCGACTCCTGCTGCCACTCGCCCCTAGTCTGCTGCGACCTCTGCCTGATGAATTTAGGACTCTGACACTCCTCTGTGCACGTCCTGGTACTTCACTGCCTGACATACTTAGTGCGTATATGAGGGGAGTACAATACGCCTCCCTACGCTTAAAACAGTATTTGTCTAGAACAGCAGCTAGTGAGTATTTTTTGGCCCTTGACAGATTAACAGGTACAAAATAGTACACTACTTAGATGTAGGTATGTGGTATGCACTTATGAGGGCAGAAAAAGTGCACTACAGTGCACTTATAAAAGTATCTGAGTACAACACCAGCCAGTGAGTACTTTTGCCTTGACTTTCACTGTATCTAGGTCCTTGACAGATTAACAGGTTTAAAATAGTACACTACATAAATGTAGGTATGTGGTATGCACTTATGAGGGCAGAAAAATGTGCAACAGTACGCTTAATTAACGTATTGGAGTAAAGCACCAGCCGGTGAGTACTTTTGGCTGTCCTTTCACAGTATGTAGGCCCTTGACAGATTGGCTCCATGTCTTATTTTCAGTTGTCCCTGAGTGTCTATCATGTCACTATACACTGCACTCATACAGAAGGGGAGAGCCTGCTCTATTGTTTCCTTATAATATGCCCTAAGAAGCAGCAGCAAAGAGGTCCTTATAGAGCAGTTATGAGCAGTCTGATCTGTGAGTTAAACCGTGAGGCTACAGTTACTTTTGCGGGCTTTCTGTCTGCCTTCGTTCTCTGAACTCGCCCTCCCCATGTTCCATCTCATTCTTCATCTCTTCCCTCTTTATAAACTTTTATTGGAAGATTTTAATGTGATCTCTCTGCTGCTGCTGGTTGGCCTTGTAAACACTGATTGAATAAAAGTGAAACAACAATGACCATTTTAATTTATTAGATATATGATCATCATTTACTCAATTAATAACACAGTTTAGATTAGTAAGAAAAAAGGAAAATCCAGCTTGAAGTTCCAGATAAAACTTGACATTTATTTATAAATACATAAAATCAGTAGTTCACCAAAGTATAAGTACACAACGCTGCGGATCAGATGCGTTTCGGTCTAGTGAACCTTAAGCATAGATCTATGATTATGATCTATGATTAAGGTCCACTAGACCGAAACACATCTGATCCGCAGCGTTTTTGTACCTATGGTTTGGTGAACTACTGCTTTTATGGATTTATAAATAAATGTAAAAGTGTTATCTGGAACTTCAAGCTGGATTTTCCTTTTTTTTTCTTGCTGAGCATTTACCCAGTCTACACTTCTGGTGTATTTGTGCTGAAGATCTGGTAAGCAAGAGGTGAAAGCTGGTCCAGGTGTGTTCACACTAGCTTTTGTTTCGTCGACAGGTTAGGTTACGGTTCATAAACTTGGCAAAGCAGCACACACATTCCCTTTTGTTATCAATTATGAACCTTTAGGAACTTTTTGTTTTCATCATTTCCCCCCTTTAACCCCTTAATGACACCAAATGTAAACCTACGTTATGGTGAGGTGGTATTTAACACACCATGATGTATATTTACGTCATAACCATGACCGTGAGCACCGGAACAGTGCTCACATCATGCCCGGCAGGTCCTGGCTGCTGTCCAATCATCCAGCCTGGCGGACGGAGGTCCCCTCACTTGCCTCTGGCCATTTCCAGGGGTCTTATGCTCTGGTCTAAGATCGAACAGACCAGAGCAGAAGATCACCGATAATACTATGCATAGCACTGAACAGAGTTAGCAATCAAGAAATAGTCCCCTATTGGGACATAAAAAGTGTAAAAAGTTTTTAAAAAGTTTCAGAATTTTTTTAACCCCTTAAAGACCAAGCCATTTTACACCTTAGGACCAGAGCGTTTTTTGCACATCTGACCACTGTCACTTTAAACATTAATAACTGTGGAATGCTTTTAGTTATCATTCTGATTCTGAGATTGTTTTTTCGTGACATATTCTACTTTAACATGGTGGTAAATTTTAGTGGTAACTTGCATCCTTTCTTGGTGAAAAATCCCAAAATTTGATGAAAAAATTGAAAATTTTGCATTTTTCTAACTTTCTATCTGCTTGTAAGGAAAATGGATATTCAAAATTATTATTTTTTTATTCACATATACAATATGTCTACTTTATGTTTGCATCATAAAATTGACAAGTTTATACTTTTGGAAGACACCAGAGGGCTTCAAAGTTCAGCAGCAATTTTCCAATTTTTCACAAAATTTTCAAACTATTTTTCAGGGACCAGTTCAGGTTTTAAGTGGATTTGAAGGATCTTCATATTAGAAATACCCCCTAAAAGACCCCATTATAAAAACTGCACCCCCCAAAGTATTCAAAATTACATTCAGTAAGTGTTTTAACCCTTTAGGTGTTTCACAGGAATAGCAGCAAAGTGAAGAAGAAAATTCACAATCTTCATTTTTTACACTTGTATGTTCTTGTAGACCCAATTTTTGAATTTTTACAAGGGGTAAAAGGAGAAAATGTATACTTGTATTTGTAGCCCAATTTCTCTCGAGTAAGCACATACCTCATATGTCTATGTAAAGTGTTCGGTGGGCGCAGTAGAGGGCTCAGAAGCGAAGGAGCGACAAGGGAATTTTGGAGAGTATGTTTTTCTGTAATGGTTTTTAGGGGGCATGTTGCATTTAGGAAGCCCCTATGTTGCCAGAACAGCAAAAACCCCACACATGGCATACCATTTTGGAAACTAGACCCCTTGAGGAACGTAACAAGGCATAAAGTGAGCCTTAATACCCCACAAGGGTTTCACGATTTTTGCAAATGTAAAAAAAAAATAAAAATTTCACTAAAATGTGTGTTTCCCCCCAAATTTTCCATTTTTGCAAGGGTTAATAGCAGAAAATACCCCCCAAAATTTGTAACCCCATCTCTTCTGAGTATGGAGGTACCCCATAAGTTGACCTGAAGTGCACTACGGGCGAACTACAATGCTCAGAAGAGAAGGAGTCATATTGGGCTTTTTGAGAGCAAATTTTGGTCGGGGGGCATGTTGCATTTAGGAAGCCCCTATGGTGCCAGAACAGCAAACAAAAACCACATGGCATACCATTTTGGAAACTAGACCCCTTGAGGAACGTAACAAGGAATAAAGTGAGTCTTAATACCCCACAAGGGTTTCAAGACTTTTGCATATGTAAAAAAAAAAAAGTGTGTTTTCCCCCAAATTTCACATTTTTGCAAGGGTTAATAGCAGAAAATATCCCCCAAAATGTGTTACGTCATTTCTTCTGAGTATGGAAATACCCCACGTGTGGACATCAAGTGCCCTGCGGTCGAACTACAATGCTGAGAAGAGGAGGAGCACCATAGAGCTTTTGAAGAGTGAATTTGTTTGGAATGGTAGTCAGGGGCCATGTGCTTTGACAAAGCCCGCCGTGGTGCCAGAACAGTGGACCCCCCCACATGTGACCCCATTTTGGAAACTACACCCCTCACAGAATTTAATAAGGGGTGCAGTGAGTATTTACACCCCACTGGCATTTGACAGATCTTTGGAACAGTGGGCTGAGCAAATGAAAAAATTAATTTTTCATTTTCATGGACCACTTTTCCAACAATATGTCAGACACCTGTGGGGTGTAAATGCTCACTGTACCCCTTATTACATTACGTGAGGTCAGCAGAGAGCACTGAGGTCGGGACATAAGAGAAATCCAAAAAGAAAAACATTTCCTTTGTAGTATACAGCCCCTAAAAAGTACTGGAAGGATTAAGATTTTTTTTAACAGAAGTAATTTACAAATCTGTTTAACTTTCTGGCACCAGTTGATTAAAAAAAAAAAGTTTTCCATGGGAGTACCCTTTTAAGGCCAAAATGGGCTTGGTCCTTAAGGGGTTAAAGAATATTAATCTAATGTGGCAGTGAATGGAAAGCCAAATTTGTTTTCTTGGATGAATCCATGAAATAAAACCAAGACTGGATTAAAAAACTTGGTGTGTAATCCAATATACCGTATTTTTCGCCATATAAGACGCTGAGGCATATAAGACGCACCCAATTTTAAAGGAGGAAAATTCAGAAAAAAAAGATTCTGAACCAAATACTGTAGTGAAATATTTTATATCAGTATAGTTCCCCCACAATAGTTAGCAGTATAGTTCCACTACAATGGTAGGCAGCTCCTCCCCCCACAATGATTGGCAGTATAGTTCCCCCACAATAGTTGGCAGTATAGTTCCCCCACAATGGTAGGCAGCTCCTCCCCCCTCCCCCCCACAATGGTTGGCAGTATAGTTCCCCCACAATAGTTGGCAGTATAGTTCCCCCACAATGGTTGGCGGTATAGTTTCCCCACAATAGTTGGCAGTATAGTTCCCCCACAATGGTAGGCACTGGCAGCTCCCCCCCACAATAGTTGGCAGTATAGTTCCCCCACAATGGTAGGCAGCTCCCCCCCTCCACAATGGTTGGCAGTATAGTTCCCCCACAATAGTTGGCAGTATAGTTCCCCCACAATGGCTGGCAGTATAGTTCCCCCACAATAGTTGGCAGTATAGTTCCCCCACAATAGTTGGCCATATAGTTCCCCCACAATGGTAGGCAGCTCCTCCCCCCCCCTACAATAGTTGGCAGTATAGTTCCCCCACAATGGTAGGCAGCTCCCCCCCACAGACATACAGCTTCCAGCCATATACATATGTATGGCTGGAGGCTGTATGTCTGTACTGCTGCCCCCACAGTGTTCTGGTCACCGCTCCTCTGGCCCGGTGTCACAATCTACTGCTATGGCCTATGGACCATAGCAGTAGGTGCCGGGACCGGAGGAGCGGTGACCGGAACGCCTGTCACTCACCAGGCCCCGGTCGGCGCGCGTCTTCCTCCGGTCCTCCTGTCCTCCGGCGCCTCTATGGTTGTACGCACGGGACTTCACTGAGGTCCCGTGCGTACAACCAAAGAGAGGCGGAGGATCGCAGGAAGACCGCAGGAGGACCGGAGGAGGGCGCGCATCGGCCGGGGAATGGTTAGTGACCCGCGGACATCCTTATGTCCTGAAAAGATTTTTCGGGACATAGGGATGTCCGGCATAGGAAAACCTATGATTTTATCTGCCCGGGTGGGCTCCTGTGTGCGGCTGCAGGCGGGGGCCGGCCAGAGCAGGTAAAAACTAATACTGTATATTGAAAACCAGGGGGCCTCCAGCTGTTGTGAAACTACAACTACCAGCATGCCCAGATAGCCTTTGCCGGTCCGGGCATGCTGGGAGTTGTAGTTTCAGAACAGCTGGAGGCACCCTGGTTTTTAGTATACAGTTATTAGTAATTCACCTGCCCGGCGCCCGGAACTGTATGTTCCAGGCGTAGGGCACTAAACATAGCCGGTGTGAGGTGAAAAATTCCCCGGCGGTCATGAGGCTGCTGCGGGTGGGGAGCGGGTAGTCAGCGCTGTACCGCACCGCCGCAGCCTCTGTACTTACCGCTGACTTCCCGCTCTCGCCCGCAGCAGCCTCGGGCGTATATTCGCCGTATAAGACGCACCAACTTACCCCCCCCCACGTTTTGGGGAAGAAAAAGTGCGTCTTATACGGCGAAAATTACGGTAATTTCTGGGACCCACCTGACCCTCTATTGCATGGTCCTCTCCACTGAATCTATAAATGTTATAGTTACAGGTCACCAAAAAAATCCCATCAGATGCATGCAATATTTTTAATGTCAACATAAGCAGAGGCATATGGAGGTATACCATGGAAATTATTTTGTACAGGAGCCCTTACTGTTATTTTACACTTTTATATGATTTGCATAATAGCACATAGCAGCACAAAAAGACTGTGGGCTGAAGGGAAGTGGTGTGCCCTACTAGCTGTAGTGCCTGTTTCCATATACTTGCTTTAGTTTAACCCCTTAACCACTTAAAGGGGTACTCCAGTGAAAAAGATTTTTTTTTTTAATCAACTGGTGCCAGAAAGTTAAACAGATTTGTAAATTACTTCTATTTAAAATTCTTAAGCCTTCCAGTACTTATCAGCTGCTGTATAATACAGAGGAAGTTCTTTTTTTTAAATTTCTTTTCTGTCTGACCACAGAGCTTTCTGCTGACACCTCTGTCCATTTCAGGAACTGTCAAAAGTAGGAGCTAATCCCCATAGCAAACCTATACTGCTCTGGAAAGAAATTCAAAAAGAAAAGAACTTCCTCTGTATTATACAGCAGCTGATAAGTACTGGAAGGATTAAGATTTTAACCTCTTCAGGACGAAGGGCGTATGCATATGCCCTGCATCCTGAGTCCTTAAGGACGGAGGGCGTATGGATACACCAGTTGGAATTCCGGACCCCCTCTCCATTTCAGACCGACAATTTTCGACGGATCCGGGTCATACCGGTGTCTGGTGACCCAGAAAATCAGGGGGTCCCCCTTAAGGGATGGGAGTTAGGTGGCAGGGGTGCCACCCCTCCTATCCCTCCTATTGGTCATCAAGAAGCAACGACCAATAGCAAATCGGGGGCGGGGGGGTTAAAGTTCGGTTTCCCAGTCCTGTCCACTGACGGTACTCCGGGCAGAACGGGGGAACTGTAGCGTGACCGGCAGCTGCGGCGGTGGAGGTCCCTTACCTGATCGGCTGCGGCGGGCGGCGATGATGTGCGGCTCCCTCAGGGATCCCTGGTGAAGACTACGCAAGCCGGTGAGTAGTTGACTAGCAATGTCTGGGGGAGGGGGGGGGGGGGTTAAGTTTGGAGACCACTATACAGTGCTCTCTAAACTGTAGCCCCCCCCCCCCCCCGATGTTGCAAAACTGCAACTCCCAGCATGCCCAGACAGCCGTTTGGGCATGCTGGGATTTATAGTTTTGCAAGATTTAGAGGGCTGCAGTTTGGAGATCACTTTGCAGTGATCTATAAACTGTAGTCCTCCAGATCTTGCAAAACTACAACTCCCAGCATGCCCACAAAGCAGTTTGCTGTCTTGGAATGCTGTGATTTGTAGTTTTGCAACATCTGAAGTGCCACAGTTTGGAGATCACTGTGCAGTGGTGTCTGAACTGTCGCCCTCCAGATGTTGTAAAACTGCAAATCCCAGCATGCCCAAACAGCAAACAGCTGTTTTACCATGCTGGGAGTTGTAGTTGCGTACCTACAACTGTTGCATAACTACATCTCCCAGCATGCTCTTTGGTGATCAGTAGATGCTGGGAGTTGCAGTTTTTCAACAGCTGGAGGCACCCTGGTTGGAAAATAGTGGTTTAGGTAACAGAACCTAATGATTGTTATCCAACCAGTGTGCCTCCAGCTGTTGCAAAAGTAGTTTTGCAACAGCTGGAGGTTTGTCCCCTCCATGTGAATGTACAGGGCACATTCACACAGGCAGGTTTACAGTAAGTTTCCTGCATCAAGTTTGAGCCGCGGCAAATTTTCTGCCGCATCGCAAACTCCTAGCAGTAAACTCACTGTAAACCTGCGCCACTGCGAATGTACCCTAAAAACACTACACTACACTACACTACCACATAATAAAGGGTAGAACACAACATATACACCCCCCCTTACACTGTCCCCCCAATAAAAATAAAAAACATTGTACGTCAGTGTTTCCAAAACGGAGCCTCCAGCTTTTGCAAAACAACAATTCCCAGCATTTCTGGACAGCCACTGAATGTTCAGGCATGCTGGGAGTTTAGCAACAGCTGGAGGCACCCTGTTTGGGAATCACTGGCGTAGAATACCCCTATGTCCACCCCTATGCAATCCCTATTTAGTCCTCAAATGCATATGGCGCTCTCTCACTTCGGAGCCCTGTCGTATTTCAAGGAAACAGTATAGGGCCACATATGAGGTATTTCGGTACTCGGGAGAAATTGCACTACAAATGTTTGGAGCTTTTCTCCTTTTACCCCTTATGAAAAAGAAAAGTTGGGGTCAACATCAGCCGGTTAATGTAAAAAAAAGATTTTTTTACACTAACATGCTGGTGTTGTCCCATACTTTTTACTTTCACAAGAGGTCAAAGGAAAAAAAGACCCCCAAAATTTGTAACGCAATTTCTCCTGAGTACGAAAATGCCCCATATGTGGACGTAAAATGTTCTGTGGACGCACAACAAGGCTCAGGACTGAGAGCGCACTATGTACATTTGAGGCCTAAATTGGTGATTTGCACAGGGGTGGCTGATTTTACAGCGGTTCTGACATAAACGCAAAAAAAAAGAAATACCCACATGTGACCCCATTTTGGAAACTACATCCCTCACGGAACGTAACAAGGGGTATAGTGAGCTTTAACACCTCACAGGTGTTTGACAAATTTTCGTTAAATTTGGATGGGAAAAGAAAAAAATATATATAGATTTTTTTTTACTAAAATGCTGGTGTTACCCTAAATTTTTCATTTTCACAAGGGAAAACAGGAAAAAAGCCATTGGGATTTTGAAGAGAAAATTTATCAGGAATTGAAGGCCACATGTGTTTACAAAGCCCCATAGTGCCAGAACAATGGACCCCCCCCCCCACATGTGACCTCATTTTGGAAACTACAACCCTCACGGAATGTAACAAGGGGTGCAGTGAGCATTTACACCCCACAGGTGTCACAAATGTAATGTTTCATTTGCACAGCCTACTGTTCCAAACATCTGTCAAATGCCAGTGGGGTGTAAATACTCACTCACTTCTGTGGGGGGTGTTGTTTCCAAAATGGTGTCACATGTGGGGGGTCCACTGTTCTGGAATCACAGGGGGCTTTGTAAATGCAGAAGGCCCCCGACTTCTATTCCAACCAAATTCTCTCTCCATAATCTCAATCGCGCTCCTTCTCTTCTGAGCATTGTAGTGTGCCAGCAGAGCACTTGACGTCCACACATGAGGTATTTCCATACTCAGAAGAAAGGGGGTTACAAATTTTGGGGGGCATTTTCTCCTATTACCCCTTGTAGAAACGTAAAATTTGGGGAAAAAGCAGAATTTTAGTGAAAAAAAATTCATTTACACATCCAACTTTAAATAAAAGTGGTCAAACACCTGTGGGGTTTTAAGGCTCACTGTACCCTTTGTTACCTTCCTTGAGGGGTGTAGTTTCCAAAATAGTATGCCATGTTTTTTTGTTTTGCTGTTCTGGCACCATAGGGGCTTCCTAATAGTGACATGCCCCAAAAAAACATTTCAGCAAAATTTGCTTTCCAAAAGCCAAATGTGACTCCTTCTATTCTGAGCATTGTAGTGCTCCTGCAGTGCACTTGACATCCACACATGGGGTATTACCATTCTCAGAAGGGATGGGGGTTACAAATTTTGGGGACACTTTCTCCTATTATTTCTTGTAAAAATGTAAAATTTGGGGGGGAAAAACTGCATTTTAGTGAAAAAAAAATTTATTTACACGCCCAACTTTAACGAAAAGTCGTCAAACACCTGTGGGGTGTTAAGGCTCACTGTACCCTGTATGCCATGTGTTTTTTTTTTTTTTTTTGCTGATCTGGCACCATAGGGGCTTCCTAAATATGACATGCCCCCCAAAAACCATTTCAGAAAAACTCACTATCCAAAATCCCATTGTCGCTCCTTCCCTTCTGAGCCCTCTAGTGAACCCACAGAACACTTCACATACACATATGAGGTATTTCCTTACTCGAGAGAAATTGGGTTACAAATTGTAGGAACATTTTTCTCCTTTTACCCCTAAAAAATCAAAAACTGGGTCTACAAGCACATGCAAGTGAAAAAAATGAAGATTTTGAATTTTCTCCTTCACTTTGCTGCTATTCCTGTGAAACACCTAAGGGTTAACACAAATACTGAATGTCATTTTGAATACTTTGAGGGGTGCAGTTTTTATAATGGGGTCACTTGTGTGGTATTTCTAATATGAAGGCCCCTCAAATCCACTTCAAAACTGAACTGGTCCCTGAAAAATTCAGATTTTGAAAATGTTGTGAAAAATTGGAAAATTGATGCTATACTTTGAAGCCCTCTAATGTCTTCCAAAAGTAAAAACATGTCAACTTTATGAGTTTCAAAGTTAAAAAAATGCAGCATTTTCAAATTTTTCATCAAATTTAGAAATTTTTCGCCAAGAAATTATGCAACCATCGACAACATTTTACCACTAACATAAAGTAGAATATGTCACGAAAAAACAATTTAAAACTGCTTAAAGTGACAGTGGTCAGATTTGCAAAAAAGACCTGCGTCATTAAGGGGTTAACCTGTTAAGGACCAAGGGCATACCTGTTCTCCCTGAGTCTGCTCCCGTTCTATAATGTGGGGCCATGGCGTGGCCCCACGTCATGGCGGGTCACGCCCAGCCTCTAACAACGTCCGGGACCCGTGGCTAATAGCGCGCGGCATTGATCGGGGTGCCGCGCGCTATTAACCCTTTAGACGCGGCATTTAAAGTTGAACGTTGTGTCTAAAGTGAAAGTAAACCATTGCCGGTTATCTCAGGGGGCTGTTCGGGATATCAGCGACTAAATCGCAGCATCCCTAAGAGCTGTAACACAGCAGGAGGATCCCCTACCTGCCTACTGGTATCAAATCGCCGAATGACTGCTCAGTGCCTGAGATCCAGGCATGAGCAGTCAAGCAGCAAAATCATTGATCAATGGTTTCCTATGAGAAACCAGTGATCAATGTAAAAGATCAGTGTGTGCAGTGTTATAGCCCCCTATGGGAGCTATAACATTGCAAAAAAAAAAAAAAAAAAAAGTGATAAAAAAGTGAAAAAGATCATTTAACCCCTTCCCTAATAAAAGTTTGAATCCCCCCCCCCTCTTTTCCCATAAAAAAAACTGTGTAAATAAAAATAAACATGTGTGGTATCGCCGAGTGCGGAAATGTCCAAATTATAAAAATATATTGTTAATTAAACCACACAGTCAATGGTGTACACGCAAAAAAATTCCAAAGTCCAAAATAGTGTATTTTTGGTCACTTTTTAATATCATGAAAAAATTAATAAAAAGTGATCAAAAAGTCCTATCAATACAAAAATTGTACCACTAAAAATTTTGATTATGGCGCAAAAATATTAGCCCTCACTCCAACCCATATGCGGAAAAATTAAAAAGTTATAGGGGTCAGAAGATGACAATTTTAAGCGTATAAATTTTCCTGCATGTAGTTATGATTTTTTTAAGAAGTACGACAAAATCAATCCTATAAAAGTGTAGTATCATTTTAATCGTATGGGCCTACAGAATAAAGAGAAGGTGTCATTTTTACCGAAAAATGTACAGTGTAGAAACAGAAGCCCCCAAAATTTTCAAAATGGAGTTTTTTTTTTCCAATTTTGTCTCACAATGATTTTTTTTTCCATTTTGCTGTAGATGTTTGGTTAAAATGACTGATATCTTTACAAAGTAGAATTGGTGGCGCAAAAAATAAGCCACATATAGTTTTTTAGGTGCAAAATTGAAAGAGTTATGATTTTTTAAAGGTAAGGAGGAAAAAATGAAAGTGCAAAAACAGAAAAACCCCTGGTCCTTAAGGGGTTAAGCATCCAGCAAATTTTTGTTTTTGCATTTTCGTTTTTCCTCCTCCCCTTCTAAAAATCATAATGCGTTGAATTTTGCACCTACAGACCCATATGCCGGTATGCTTTCAATTTCATTTTAGACGCAGCGATCAACTTTTATCGCGGCATCTAAAAGGTTAATGCCAGGGGTTGGTACGATCGGTGATGCCTGGCATTAACCCTGGGTCCTTGCTGCTGATAGCAGTCAGGACCCAACAGGTTAAAAGCGTTCTCCTCTTGTGAGAATGCTTTAAACCCCGGTAACTGGACCAGGGTGTACATGTATGCCCTGTGTCCTTAAAGGGGTATTCCAGGCCAAAACTTTTTTTTATATATCAACTGGCTCCGGAAAGTTAAACAGATTTGTAAATTACTTCTATTAAAAAATCTTAATCCTTCCAATAGTTATTCCCTTCTGAAGTTGAGTTGTTGTTTTCTGTCTAACTGCTCTCTGATGACTCACGTCCCGGGAGCTGTGCAGTTCCTATGGGGATATTTTCCCATCATGCACAGCTCCTGGGACGTGACATAATCATTGAGCAGTTAGACAGAAAACTTCAGAAGCTAATAACTATTGGAAGGATTAAGATTTTTTAATAGAAGTAATTTACAAATCTGTTTAACTTTCCGGAGCCAGTTGATATATATATATATATATATATATATATATATATATATATATATATATATATATATATATAAGTTTTGCCTGGAATACCCCTTTAAGTACCAGGATTCAAAGGCATACCTGTACACCCTTTGTCCGTAAGGGGTTAAGGAAGCCGCGTGTTTTTATCTTAATGACCAAGCCCAGTTTTTTTAATCTGGCCTGTGTCTCCTGAAGTGGTAATATCTCTGACATGCTTTTAATTAGCGACGTGATTGTGAGATAGTTTTTTCATGACATGTTTTACTTTTACGATATTAGTGGAAATCTTTGTTGATTCATGCAGCATTAAGAAAAAAATTGTGAAAAATGTTAAAATTTCTGACTTTTGTATTCTGTGGTTGGGTATAATTATGGCGATACCCAATTTATATAGCTATTATATGTTATTTTTCCTTTTCTCAACATAATAATTTTTCCCCTTTTTTGTATTTTAATTTACATTTTCTGACAGCAATAACTTTATTTTTCATCCAACCGCTTTGTGTGAGGGCTTATTTTTTGTGAGATAAGCTGTCATTTTTATTGCTACAATTTTTGTGATTCATGCTACCTGTTGATCTTTTTAATTCCACATTTTGGACCAAAATTTGCATTTTTTGTTGTTGTTTTTTTAAGGCGTTCACTAGAGATGAGCACATTTTTCCCAAAAAAATTAGTTTGGTCCGAATTTATTTGCGGCGAATTGCTATTAGAACCGGTTATTTCTGGGCTAGAAAGTGCCTCAATAGGGGTGTATAACACTTTGCCTTCTCGTAACATGCATAGGGAGTGTGCTGTGTTAGTGAAATAATACTGATAATACTGTTATTTAGTATGTTACATATATAGTTACATAATTAGTACGGTTGAAAAAAGAAATACGTCCATCAAGTTCAACCAGGGAATTGAAGGGTAGGGGTGTGGCAGGATATTGGGGAAGGGATGGGATTTTATATTTCTTCATAAGCATTAATGTTATTTTGTTCCAGGAATGTATCTATCCCTGTTTTAAAGCTGTTAATTCTTCCTGCTGTGACCAGTTCCTGAGGTAGGCTGTTACATAAGTTCACAGTTCTTATGGTAAAGAAGGCGTGTCGCCCCTTGAGACTAAACCTTTTTTTCTCCAGACAGAGGCAGTGCCCCCTCGTCCTTTGGGGGGGGGGGGTTTAACTTGGAACAGTTTTTCTCCATATTTTTTGTATGACATGAAGATTGTTTTGAAAATATCCTTCATGCCAAAAGAATGTAATGACAAGAGTTACCTTCCATTCAGTACTTCCGATCTGGCTTTTATGTATCAAAATTATTTATGTAAATTTTATGAAATTTTATTTAAAAAATTTTCATCAATTATAAAATGAAAACATCTTTAACCCCTTAAAAACTTATCCCATTTTAGCCTAAGGACTCTTTTTTTATTTTCCTCATTGCCTTCTAAAAATCATAACTCTATTATATTTTCAACCACAATTGAGTATGAGGGCTTTTTTTTTGTGTGACCAGTTGTCCTTAAGTAATAACATCACTCATTGTCCCATAAAATATATGGCACAACCCAAAAAATACTATTTGTGTGGGGAAATTTTTGAGGAGATATAATGGCTGAATGACACAACATGGAGGTGGCGGCAGCAGGAGGAGACCATATAGTGGCTAAATGACACAGCCTGGAGGTGGCAGCAGCATGAGGAGACTATATAGTGGCTGAATGACACAGTGTGGAGGTGGTAGCAGCATGAGGAGACCATGTAGTGGCTGAATAACAAATTGTGGAGGTGACGGCAGCCTGAGGAGACCATATAGTGGCTGAATGACACAGCCTGGAGGTGGCGGAAGCATGAGGAGACCATATAGTGGGTGAATGACACAGCGTGGAGGTGGCGGCAGCATGAGGAGACCATATAGTAGCTGAACTACACAGCATGGAGGTGGCGGCAGCATGAGGAGACCATATATTGGTTGAATGACACAGCGTGGAGGTGGCTGCAGCATGAGGAGACCATATAGTAGCTGAAGGACACAGCTTGGAGGTGGTGGAAGCATAAGGAGACCATATCGTGGCTGAATAACACAGCCTGGAGGTGGCATCAGCATGAGGAGAACATATGGAGGCAGAATGACACAGCCTGGAGGGGGCATCAGCATGAGGAGAACATATGGTGGGAAATGAGACAGCCTGGAGGTGGCATCAGGATGAGGAGAACATATTGTGGCAGAATGGCACAGCCTGGAGGTGGCATCAGCATGAGGAGAACATATGGTGGCAAAATGACAGCCTGGAGGTGGCATCAGCAGCATCAGGAGTACTGAAAGTGACCCAGTGACAGATGGGGACGGTGGGTGGCAATACCAGTACCCGGTAACGAAGGTGCGTGAAAGAAGGAGAACTTGGCATCAGATGTGTGACATTATGCAGGATCAGAATAGTAGCTGAGGAAGGTAGGCAGAAGAAAACAGTCTCTTTTGTCAAAGTGTTAGTGTGCACAAGTTAGTATTGAGGATATGCATTACGTGCATTGCAATCGGTGGGGGTAAAAACTTCCTCTGTAAGGCCCTACTCTACTATTAATTCCCTTCTTGGCAATTGTTACTCGCCCTAAAAAGGGCGGCCCCAAACAGGAACCTCTCTCTATTTCCACCTAAAAACACTGCCATTTCCCAGGTTTTTAAGTTTGAAATAGGAAGAGGTTCCTGTGTAGGGCCGCCCTTTTTAGGGAGAGTAACACTTGCCTCTAAAAGATGGAAAGAAACAATGTATTGTCCATTGTAGTAGGTGGGGTTAAAAACTTGCCCTATTAAATCCCTTCTTGGTAAGTGTTACTCGCCCTAAAAAGGGCGTCCCTATTTCCAACTAAAAACCCTGTGTGGGGCTGCCCTTTTTAGGGCAAGTAACCGTTGCCAAGAAAGGAATTAATAGTGAGAGAGTAAGGCCTTACAGGGGAACATTTTACCCCCACCTGTTACAATGGACCATACGTTGTTCCTTTCTACCTTTTAAAAGGTCTTTGCATCACATTAATACTTGGTGGTTTAGGTGGCACCAGGTGTTTTTTGCGCACCTTTCCTTTTCATAGATTTAAAAATAATAATTTGGGTCCATATGTTTCATCCTAACAAAAGTTAAGTTTTAGCTAATGCATATACTCAATACCTACTTGTGGATGTGGAGGAATTTCTACAAATGGGGAGCAGCACCTTTTGTTTTGCACTATCCATATTTTTGAAGTTTTGGTGTGGCACCATGGTCAATCTACTCTGATGCATCAGGCATTGATGGGTGGAAATCCTGGTTCATGCCTGATTCATGCCTGATTCATCTTGACAAAGGTCAGTCTCTCCACATTTTTGGTGGAGAGATGAGTTCTCTTTGGGGTTACTATGGCCCCCGCCACAATAGACACCCGCTCTGATGGCACACTACTGGCCTGGAAGGACAGCTTTTCCAGTGCAAACTCTGCTACTTGCGGCCACAAATCAAGTTTGGCTGCCAAGAAGTCCAGCGGATCTTAAAAGTGTGTTGGCAGGATCATGTCAAGGTAAGCCACCACCTGCTGGTTCAGGTCTACCTGCTGCTAATCAGTTGCTTCACTATGCGGGTGAAGAAAGCTACTCATCAGTGACTGTAGACTCGGGCTGCTGCTGATGGAGCTGGTACTGCTCCTGCCATCCCACCCCTCCTCACCAGCCATGGCAGTGGAAGGTGAGCCCCCCCGAGTAAGACCTGTGAAAGGATGGATGATGGTGCAGATAGGCATAGGCCAACTAACTATGTACTATGTAGGATGTCGCTGTAGTAGGTCAGTTTGTCCTCCCTCTCAGTGGTTGTAAAAAAGACTCCCATTTTGTGCCAATAGCGAGAGTCCAACGAGGAGGAGAGCCAGAAGGCATCCCGTAGCCAAATGGTGACAATTTGGCGGTCACTACGCAAGCAAGTGAGCATGCATCGTGCCATTTGTGCAAGTGACTCGGAGGGACTCCCTGCCTCCATCTCTACTGCACACTGCCACGGTGTGTCTGGGTCCTCTGTCTTGCCTTCCTCATACCCCTGTAGCTCCACAGCCTGCTCCTCTTCTCCTGTCAGATGACAATAAAAACCACCCTTTTTGCGAAATCTTGCCTGTGCTCTACTGTCCCTCTCCCCTTCTTCCTCCAGTTCAGCCCCCACAGGGCTCATGTGGCCATGATATGTAGGCCCCACGTCCTCAGTGTCTTGATCAGCCATCATTTCAAACATGTGTTGTAATGGAAGAAATGGTTTGAAAAAATTGGCCGGTATTGACTCTGGTAGTCTGGATATAAAAGGACTATGAACACTGTATTGTCCCTTTAAAACGGTTTATTTCATGTAAACACAGGCAACGTGTTTCTGGTCTGTACAGGACCCTTCATCAGGCAAAAGTGTATAGTGGTGGAGCCTTGGCTGGCTGAAACAGGGAGCCACATGCCACTGGGTGATGCAGCAGGCTGGACCACCGCATCAGAGCCACGGTTCTCCCAGGCAGCTTTATGGTGACACTGCATATGTTGACATAGGGCTGTGGTGCCAACATTGGTACCCTGGCCACGCTTCACCTTATGCCGACACATCTTGCATTTGGCCAGGTTAACATCCTCTGGATGCTTGATGAAAAACTGCAACACTGCCGAGTAGCTTATTTTTGCACTAACAGTCCGCACTGATTGACTGCTACTGCCGCCAATTCCAGGAACCCATGTTCCACTACCTCCCAGGAAGGTAGGCTGCCACGAAGCAGGTAGTCTGCCCTGGGCACGTTTGGCTCCAGACTTTCCCCTTCTGCCACCATGCTTACTGCCAAGTGCCAACCATGCTACCACCTTGCTGGCTTAGCTGCTGCCTCACGGGCAACCTGAAACCCTCTTCTCCTGATGATGATGAAGCCCCTTCTGCACGCAGCTCCCAAGTGCGATATGCTTTATCATCATCGAGTTGTGCCTGCACGTCAATGATGTCCTCTTCAGGTTCCTCAACAGTGTCTGCTTCAGGAGCCTGAATGCTCGCAACACCGCCTCTGTCCTATGCTGTGCCCTCCCCCACAGAAGTATCGTATGCATTGGGTTCAGCTCCACTATTTAGTGAGGATGATCTACTAGAAGACATACAGCAGCTACTGCCAAACCAAGAAGTGGAGGGAAATCTGCCACTTCCTCCGCCTAGCGGAACAGGGAAGGAACAGCCTAGGACAGAGGCAATGGGAGGACTGGGACTGCTCTTGGACCATGCCAACTGAGGAACCCACTGAGGGTGTCAGATGTCACTTGTGATGAAGTCCAGTTAACCAATCAATGACGGCATATGAATTGCTGGTCGAGACATGACCGCTTGCTGATATCGGGAGCTCAGGTCTCTAGCTGCGACTCCTGCTGCCACTCTCCCCTAGTCTGCTGTGACCTCTGCCTGATGAATTTAGGCCACAATCACTTCTCTGTGCATGTCATAGAACTTCTCTGCCTGACATACTTATACATTAGCTGAGTGCGTAGATGTTACACTTTTGAGAGGAGGACAATACACTCCACTACACTTAAAACTGTAATTGGCTACAAAAGCAGGTGTGTGGTTTTGGCATGCCTTTCAGATTAACTAGGTCCTTATGACTTTAACAGGAACAAAATCATACACCACGTAGATGTACGTACAATATACATTTATGAGAGGAGGACAATACTCTCTGCTACAAACTGTATAAGGCTACAAAAAGAAGTGTAGCTTTGGCTGGCCTTTCAAAGTAACAAAAAAGTGTGTAGCTTTGGCTGGCCGTTTTACAGTAACTAGGCCCAAATTAGTTTAACAGGAAAAATATAAAGAACACCACGTAGGTGTACATACAGTTTACACTTATGAGAGGAGGACTATACGCTCTGCTACAAATTGTATAAGGCTACAAAAAAAAGTGTAGCTTTGGCTGGCCGTTTTACGGTAACTAGGCCCAAATTAGTTTAACAGGAAAAATAGAAAGGACACCACGTAGGTGTACGTACAGTTTACACTTATGAGAAGAGGACTATGCGCTCCACTACCCTTAAAACTGTATTAGACTACAGAAACAAGTGTGTAGCTTATGCTGGCCTTTCACAGTTACTAGGCCCAAATTAGTTTAACAGAAAAATAAACGAGGTGGACAATACGCTCCGCTTAAAACAGTATTAGGCTACAAAAACAAGTGTGTAGCTTTGGCTGGCCTTTCACAGTAAGTAGGCCCAAATTAGCATGACAGGAAAAATATTAGAGTACAACACACTCCATTACGCAATCTGTATTAGGCACTGAAATCAGGTGACTATGCCTTTTGTGCTCACCCTAACTGGCCCATTACTTTAGAGTTGTAGTACACACTTGTACTGCAGCACAGTCACTGTATAGTACAGCCCAGTACAGTATTATTATGCACTAATAGCAGGTGGCAATGGCTTTTAGTGCTCACCCTAACTGGCCCCTGTTAGCTTTAGAGTTGTAGTACTCACTAGTGCTGCAGCACAGAGTTGCTGTGTAGTACAGCCCAGTACAGTATTATTATGCGTGTGACAATGGCTTTTAGTGCTCAGCCCAACTGGCCCCTATAAGCTTTAGAGTTGCTGTACAGCACACTGCAGCAGTACAGAGTTGCTGTGTAGTACACCCAAGAGTGTAATTTCTCTCTCATTTCCCTGTCAGTGCTTTCTGCAGTGATTTGGGCTTGTGATGAATCGTTGCTCTGAAGCTGTTTTTCTGTGCAACACACACTGATCTATCTGTGTCTGCAATAAAACTCTCTCTGAAATACAATGGTGGAATGGCTGGCAGCAAGATGGCTGCCGATTATATAGGGCTGTGACATCACAGGGCTGCATGCTGTGTGTGATTCAGGGTCATCCCACCTACCCGCCTTCCCAGAGTTCCTTGCCCCATGTCCTTACATCTGGATCCGCCATTTCAGATGCCCTGTAGCCTGGACCGCACTAAATGGAGTTTAATGAATCGATTTGTTTTGCGGTGATATTTGGATTTATCTGAAATCTGTAACAAATTCAGATTTGCCAGATTCTATTCCCTTTTCCCTAGCGTTCACCATGTGGGATATAAACCATTATTGTTTTATGGTATAAGTCATTATGGATGTGGAAATACCTATTATGTATAGGTTTGGGCGTTTTTTTTTTTTGTTTTTTTTTTTGGGGGGGGGGGGGTTCATAATATAGGGTTTTATTGGGAAAAGGGCATTTATTTCTATTTTTACCACTTTATTAATTTATTTAAAAACCTTTTATTTTTTTACTTTTCACTTTTAATAGGTTATACTATGCTGCAGTACATCTGTCAACTCCATAGACTCCGTGATCAGGCATCTATGGGGTGTGATCCCGGTCTTGGCAGCTGCAGTGGGTCCTCGGCTGGGTTGACAGCCAGGTCCCGCTGGCGATCTCCTGCAGCGCGTTGCGCTGAGCAAGATGTCACCAGGACATATGCATATGTTCAGTTGTGCTAACTAGCTAGCCACTGGGAAGTATGCATACGTCCTAGGGTGGGAAGGGGTAACAGTGAGTGCCACTAATATATCACCTAATATACCACTTTCCATTCTTAAAGAGTGCATTAAGTGATGTTGTAAACTTTCATATGACTTTCACAAATTCCTAAGATTGAACGCCCGTAGTCTTGGAGAATTCCCGGCTATGGAGCCATTACTGGATGTTCGCTTTAAGAATCTAGGATCATATTGATGAAGCACAGATATGGAATGACCATATAGACTATATATAAATAAACTATTCGGTGAAAAGTTTATCACTGAAAAAAAAACAGGCAAGTACTATGTATAACTGAATTGTTAAAATTTAAAAAAAAAGTAAAATTATTCTTCCATTTCTGAATGTTCCTGTAATGTCACTTTAAAATGGATCCTCTTTCTCCTATTCAATATTCTATTGTAGCCCTCAGTCATTTAGATCTTAATTACTTTAATTGGCTTTCTCTCATTTCAGGATGTCATGGTGCCGCTTTGCAATACATTTGAGAAAATAAATCTATACTGTATGGACTCATTTAATTAATATGACAAATACTTAACAAACATAGAGCTACACAGGACTATAGGGAGTGGAGAAAGACATGCAAATAATATTCTTGTACAATGGGCTGTAAAATGTACTACAAACTTACAAGAACTTCCAGGTTAAAGTTTTAAGAAAAATGTAAAACTTTGCAAAAAGTCTTGACTTACTGTTTTGCATCTACAACTTTTATGTCAACCAATGCATCTTTATGGTTACTGACTAAAAAAACTTTGTAGTCCAATCCTGAAATTACGTGTTTCTCCACTACCTCTTCTCCCTCCGGTTTACCTCCAGAGAGTAAAGCATTTACCTATAGTTTATCTCCCACCCCAAACCCTCCAAATTGATGTAGTTCCCATAAGCTATAAACAGATATTGTCTGCATTTTATAAATTTTTACAATGCATTCAAGTTGTATAAGTATTGATTAAACCCTTGTGCCATTGTCTTTTGGGTATAGTTTATACAGATATCAAAGGGTAGTAAAAATGACTTGTTAACATCACTCTACAAGTCAATAGTGTTGCTCACGAATATTCGCAATGCAAATTTTTTTCGCGAATATCGCATATTTGCGAATTTGTGAATATTCCCGAATATAGCACTATATATTCGTAATTACGAATATTCTTTTTTTTTATTTTTTTTTTGTAATTTTTTTTTCACAGTAAACATCACAGTGATCATCCCTCTTTGCTTCCAGCTTGTGTGATGTAAAGAAGGCTCTAATACTACTGTGTGAGACTGGCGTGAAAATTTTCGCATATGCGAAAATTTGCATATGCTAATTTTCGCATTCACGAATTTTCGCTTATGCTAATTTTGGTTTATGCTAATTTTTGCATACCAGAATTTTCGCATATGCACATTTGCGCATACGCGAAAATAAAACGCGAATATTACGAATATGCGAACTTAGCGAATATATGACGAATATTCGTCCATATATTCGCAACATATCGCAAATTCGAATATGGCCTATGCCGCTCAACACTACAAGTCAATATGAATTTTACACTCTAATGGTCCCCGCTGTGGTCACCAATTGGCAAAGCAGGCATTTTCTATGTGACATGATGGAGAAAAGAAATGCTCAAAAGCAGAGACTGACTTTGTCAGTACAGCACTTTAGGGGAACGGTGGTAGGTGAGTACCTGTGTTTTTCATCCCTACCCTGGACACTTTTAAACATTTAGTTATTTAGACATGTCATGTGCTCTTTTTGCAATAATATTGTGGGATACTGAAGTATCTATGTATTTAGGGAGAGTAAAAAGAAACAAAACTACAGATGACATTTTAGACCAATGTACTAAGAAAGTGGTTACAAATTTGCTATTTATCTGGTAAATGTAGTGCAAGTCTCAAATGGAAAAATGTACCTGGCATTGTAATGCAGGTCTCAAATAGAAAAAATGTTCTAGGAGTGTTACGCAATAATAGGTAAATCAAAAGTAAAGCCAATAGGTTAAAGGAGCATTTTAAGGGAATCTGTTGGCTGTATTTGCTCCTAAGAGCTACAGACAGCTGTTACAGCATTCCAGCAAATAATACCTTTGAATCTGATGTTGGTTGTAAAATTTCCTTTTTATTTCTAAGACAAGTTTTAAGGAAGCAGGACCAAAATACCACAGTGCTAAAGCCTGGCATGCCTCCTTGCTTGCCCTCGCCTTCCAGCCTCTCCTTCACTGACATACAGAGCCTAGTATATGAGTCAAGGAGGGGCTAGGATGTAAAGATAAGCATTGAAGTGTGTCTGGTTTTGGCATTTAGGTAGCTGGGCCCAACCACCTTTACATTTGACTGAAAATAAAAAAGCAAATTTAAAAGTTTGACAACCAACATTTTTCTGCAGCTCCCCAACAGATTCCCTTTTATCTAAGTATAACATAACTATGGTAGTCATTTGATAGTGTTGAGTGTGAACGCAGCATAGCCATCTAAAGGCAAGTTACATGCATTTTCTGTTTTCAATCAAACATACAGTATTTTTACCTGGGTTTAAAATAACTACTCATTTGATAGTGTTGAGTGTGAACACAACATAGCCATCTAAGAATAAGTTACGTGTCTTTTAATCAATAAGTTACGTGTATTTCTACCTGGGTTTAACATAACTACAGTATGTTGCTGTAACTTTTACATTAACTTAGCGTTAGAACTAGTGTTGAGTGCGAATATTCGTAATGCAAATTTTTACAGCGAATATCGGCACTTCGGGATTTCGTGAATATTTTGAATATTGTGATATATATTTGTAATGACAAATATTTTTTTTTAATGCAAATTTATGCAAATAATTATGCGGATATTGGCACTTCCAGACTGGACACTGATCCCTCCCTTCTTTTATAAGAAAGATATAATTGCGCAAGCGCACTATGCAAATTTCATTACAAATTTTTGCATGAAAAAAAAGAGAATGAGCATAGCAAATATGCAAATTTCGCAAACATAGGACAAATATCCGTGCATATATTTGTGAAATATTTCGAATTTGAATATGGTCCCTGCCACTTATCACTAGTTAGAACTACTTTAAAACTACTTAAATGCATTCCTAGGTGATCCTAGCAATGTTATGCAAGGCTTTAGAGCTCTAAGGCTGTGTTTTGCACATGTTCTTAAGGCTTATTTAATTGCCAGTTCACAGCAATTAAACTGTTTTGGGAAGTTTTCTCTACTTTAAGAGATATATATGTATGTCAGTAAATGTATGACATATAAAGACACATTATAAATCTGTCCAACGACAAATGGGTAAATATAATGGCACCTTTACTATTCCTTAGTGACATTGTACAGTCTAGCTGAAGATAATAGATCATATGATAGGATAAATATCCTAGTAGGCTACCATTAATGTTCTAGGAGAACCCAATTCTTATGATAGACAAAAAATAGCTGATTATAGTTATCCCATCCTAGGACTCCTACTGATATGATCAGAGACATCCTCTTCACTGCAGTACCTGACTTAGCAATTTCTGTGCAGGTGTGACTGTGTCAGGTACATTTGCTGTACCAGAGAAAGCAGGATATATAGTTTCTGCGGTAAACGAGTTGGGTGCAGTCATGTGTGTCATTGCCCTTTTGTCCTACCTATCGTGGAGGAGTAGGACCTTCTTCATAATCATAAGCTTTCCAATGGATACGCCATCAGTGTATGATCAAAAAAAAATATGAAATAAAATTGTCTTTGTCTCCACTTTAATGGACTTGTAGAAAGTGTAATAGTTATACATTGAATATTGTGAATTTATCAACCTATAGTTGTACTTTCTTGTTCGTAATGAGCCAAGGTTAAAACTGTTGCCAAAGGAGGAGTAAGAAGAATTCATCATTCAATTACTTTTGTTTAATATTTTTAACTATAGTATTTATTAAGAGGTTTATCAGAACGGTTGAATAATTCCACAATCTTTTTGAAGATTAAACTTTTTGCACTAATTTGTTTATTCTGTCAAAATACAAATTAAATCCTATGCTGTTTATTACCCAAAAACAATACAACATTAAAAAGGGGGTAAATACTTTGCCAAAACATACCTTGTTAAAGGCATTCAATAAAGCAAAAATACAAGATTAATGGAAATTGTGAAACATATTCACTATAGAATAGTAGTGGACTTAAGTAGGCCAATCCTAAAATCCTTTAGTACACTGCTGGGTTTCTAGAAACAATTAATCATGGGAAGGTAAGGAATAGCTCGTAGGATGAAACATTCAATATTGACCATTTTAAGATTTTGAGGCCAACTGAGGCAATTGACTGTTTAACTGAAGGTGCGCCTGCCTGGGCTTCGCTTGTGTTGGCATTATTAGAAAAGATAACATTTATCTGCATGGGACTGGATTCTGAAAATATTTTGGACAGGTGTACAGAATTGGCAATTGAATTATTGCAGTGAGATCCATCCTCACATATTTTAGTGGCTTTAACATTCACAGTATGGGATTTCTGGCTCCGAGCACTGGGCAGCCCGAGCCAGGATCTATTGCAGAATAAACAGACAAGTCAACATATTTCCTATTACACTCATGAACTCTGCAAATAATTAGAGACCAATGATACAAATATTTGGAGTGATCCCCAAAAGAGCAGGATTTCAGAGATGTGGAGAGTTGGGAAATTGTTTTATTGTAAGAGTTTATGCCCTGCCGTAGAGAAGATTATATGCGGCCATTCAATTTCATTTGCTCCTGGGTTTGACAGATGGTTGTTTAAAAGATGAAATGCCGATCATCCTGAGAACCCTGTGTATTGCCCTGAGGTGGGCGGTTAAAATTAATAAGGGGTTCAGAGTGGGATAGATTGGATGAATATTGTAATGCCAAAGTAATATAATAACATAAACAGTCACTAGGATTTACATTGATACCACCGGTCATTATAAATTATGTTAAAGTAACAATATTCATGATGTCACAGCTCCCGATATTTTGCATTGTGACATTCAAACGTAAATACTGCTATTGTAGTTCATTTTAGATTGAGTCACTTCTCTACCCATCTCTTCAATAGTTTAAGTACTAGAAAGAAGAGTTGTTTAGCATTTATGGGGCTAACATCAAGCAGTACAGACGAGGCTAACATCTTTATTTTTATTTATTATTGTATTTCACATTATAATGTAATAGAGATCAATATTCATTTCCTTATCAGTGTCTGGATCACTGATTATATGTTGACTAAGCAGTCATAAGTTGAAAGCAAATACTACTCAGAGTGATAAGCTTGTGACACTCATAGGTTAGGAAGGGCGAGATAAAAGCCTATAGCTTTATTGAAGGACAGATACAGGAAGAGTACGAGAGGGGTATCTACAGTATATTCTTCTTCTGTCTATGAAGGCATCATCTCTTTGCAGCAGACCTGGAGATAAATCTAAGGGGGCAATAGAAGACAGTTGGGTTTCTTTTAGGCCAGGAGATCCCATTATTTCCTTCCCGTGCTTTGTTTGTGCCATGTTGACAGGAGGAAATCACTGTAGCTCTTGTAGGTGGATAGATGGACCACAGCAAGAGCCAAATTGGATACTTCCTGTAAACTCTTCATTGATGTCTTTGTGGGATACTGTTAGCTCCTTAGGGCTGGCTAACTACAGTTGGAGCTGCCATAAAGGCTCACAGTTTTCTTGCATCAACTTAACGTTTAAGAAGCATCCCAGAATTTGTATTTTTGCCTATATAGTGTAGCATAGGCTATTATTTGAGAATGATGTGGAGGTTTTTGTGTATGCATGCATACCTCTTTTTGCTGATGTGGCAGGCATGGGATAGGTTCCATTTTGGTTTAAAATGCATATTAAAAGGGTACTCCACTGGCCAGCGCTCGGAACATGACATCACGGCAATGCCCCCTCAATGCAAGTCTATAAGAGGGGTTGTCACGTCCCCTCCCATAGACTTGCATTGAGGGGGTGTGACCATGACATCACGAGGGGCGTGGTCGACCCCCGCAGCGTGAAAACAGTCTTTAGAACATTTAATTCTGAACGTTGGAGTATTCTTTTAATGTGGTTCTTGTAATGTTGCCTACATTTCCCACAAATCCTTTGGCTTCGGCTAATTGCATCGGGTCATCTCATCAGGCTGCTAATCCTGGAGATCACCCAGGGGAACTTATTAGACTCATAAGTACGTTGGTGTCAGTTCACATTGTTAATATTTGATACGATTCTTCACTTAAAGTGAGTATTTTACAGAAATATTGTCATGAGAAAAAAAGTAATTTGGTCTATAATGTAATAATAACTGTTTTTTTTTGTAAAATTCAACATCTTCAGGCTGTGTTTACACGTTTAATTTTTACTGCAATTTTTACTGCATTTTTGTTTAGACCGTTTGAGTAGACACATGCACATTTGTAGCCTGCTGGAGGTCATTTTGCAAGTCTTTGGCAGTGCTCCTCCTGCTCCTTCTTGCTCAAAGGCGGAGGTCGCGGTCCTGCTGCTGGGTTTTTGCCCTCCTACGGCCTCCTCCACGTCTCCTGATGTACTGGCCTGTCTCCCGGTAGCACCTCCATGCTCTGGACACTACGCCTACAGACACACCAAACCTTCTTGCCACAGCTCGCATTGATGTGCCATCCTGGATGAGCTGCACTACCTGAGCCAGTTGTGTTGGTGGTAGACTCCGTCTCATGCTACCGCTATAGTGAAAGCCCTGCCAGTAGAGATTAACGAAGTTACAGTGATTCATTTCGTCATAAACCTTGCGGCTCGGCGTTTATTGACTTTATCCTGTATAAATTAGTTCAGCTTTCAGGTGCTCCGATGGGCTGGAAAAGGTGGATATAGTCCTAGGAGACTCTCTCAGTCAGCAACTGCCAAGCCGAGAAGTTTGTGACAAATCAAATTACATCTCTACCTGCCAGCATTCAAAAGTGACCAACACATCAGCCAGGAAGCATAGGAACTGAGAAGTGGTCTGTGGTCACCACCTGCAGAACCAATCCTTTATTGGGGGTGTATGGCTCATTGACTATAATTCCCACCTGTTGTCTGTTCCATTTGCACAACAGCATGTGAAATTGATTGTCAATCAGTGTTGCTTCCTGGGTGGACAGTGTGATTTAACAGAAGTGTGAATGACTTGGAGTTACATTGTGTTGTTTAAGTGTTCCCTTTATATTTTTGAGCAGTGCCTCATTTTATATGCTGCAGATTATATGCTGCAGATGTTATGCTGCACATTAGTTGCAGAAATCTGTGCATTTAGAAGCATTCATATTCAGATGTAAGTGTTTTGGAGTAGCAGAAATAACCCGACCCCCCCCCCCCCCCGCCCCCCACACACACACACACACACAAGTAAAAACAAACAGATAAATATGTGTATATAAAAATGCAAGAAACATAGTGTTCCCTAGTGTGACACCTTGTGGATAAAAGAATGGAACACGTGAGCCAAGGACCAACTCACCTCAACGGGTTGTGCAATGACAGGCACAACAATCGAAATTACTTATTCAAGCAAGGCTTCTGTACCTTCCTCCACACACTCCCGGCGTGAACAGTAGATTCCAAACACCACCGATTACACTCCACGGAGGATCAAAAGGGTGCTGCCAACAGAGTAGTCCACTGGATATTTTAAAATATTTATTAAAAAAACATACTAAGTAGGGATGAGCGAATCAAATCTGACTAATCCGAATTCGTTATGAATTTCAGGAAAACAATTTGATTTGCAACGAATGGGAATCACTTCATTAAACTCCATTAAGTGCGGTCCAGGCTCCAGGGCATCTAAAATGGTGGATCCACATGTGAGGACATGGGGCAAGGAATCCTGGGAAGGCAGGAACAAGGGTAGACGGGATGACAGTGAATTACATGCAGCATGCAGCCTATCAGCAGCCAGCCACCCCTGTGATGTCACAGCCCTATATAATCGACAGCCATCTTGCGGCCACTCACTTCAGCATTCTATTGCAGAGAGAGAGGGACAGTGAGCAGTGTGTTGCACAGAAAAGCTTTTTAACAGCAGCGATTCACCTCAAGCCCAAATCCAGCCCAGAAGCACTAATAGGGAAGGGAGAGAGAATGAGAGAGAAAGTGCAATTGTGGGTGTATTACAGCAGCGATTCACCTCAAGCCCAAATCCAGCCTAGAAGCACTAACAAGGAAGGGAAGGAGATGGAGAGAGAAAGTGTTATTTTGGGTGTACTACATCAGGGATTCACCTCAAGCCCAAATCCAGCCTAGAAGCACTGATGGGGAAGGGAGTAAGATTGAGAAAGAAAGTTCAATTTTGGGTGCAGTACACAGTGAATGTGTGCTGCAGCACTGGTGTGTACAACAACTGAAAAGCTAATAGTAGCCAGACGTTTAGGGTGAGCAGAGCACTAAAAGCGTATTGTTCTCTATTAAGTGTAACTTGTGCATACATCTAAGTGGTGTAACATTTTGTTCCTGTGAAAGTCTTAAGAGCCTAGTTACTGTAAAAAGGACAGGCAAAAGTACACATCGGCCACTGTTCTAGACAAATACTGTTTTAAGCGTACTGGAGCGTATTGTACTCCCCTCATATACGCACAAAGTATGTCAGGCAGAGTAGAGCCAGAACATGCACAGATGATTGACAGAGGCCTAAATTCATCAGGTGCTGGCAGAGGTCACAGCAGACTAGGAGTCAGTGGAAGCAGGAGTCACAGCAAGAGGCCTGAGCTCCTGTTATCAGCTAGCGGTCGTGTCTGCCACATTTTGGTCTCCTCATGCTGCTGGGACATTACTTTAAAATTTTTATGGTAATCTATTTAAATCTTCATTTTCAATTTGAAAATATATCTTTAATCTTTTCAATTGTGAGGCCCTATGGTCTCCTCATGCTGCTTGGACATTACATAAAAATTGTTTTGGTAATCTATTTAATATCTTCAATTTAAATTTTAAAATATATGTTTCACCCCTTAACGATCAAGGACGTATATTTACGTCCTTGGCCGGCTGCCGCGATATAACGCGGGGTCACGTGGTGACCCCGCGTCATATCGGGTCAGTCCCAGCATGTATCTGCTATTAACCCTTTAACGCTGCATCTAAAACGAAAGTAAAACCTTACCGGCTGCTCAGTGGGGCTGATTGGGACCACCGCAGTGAAAATGCGGTGTCCCGATCAGCTGGGATGCGGGCGGAGGTCCTCTTACCTTCCTGCGGCGTGTCCCTTCGGCGATTGATTGCTCCAAGCCTGAGATGCAGGCTTGAGCAATCGACCGCCGATAACTCTGATCAATGCACAGCTATGGATTTGCAGTGAACAGTGCTGGCAATCAGTGTATGCAATGTTATAGCCCCCTATGGTAGCTATAACTCTGCAAAAAAAATAGAAAAAAAGGTTAATAAATGTGATTTAACCCTTCCCTTAATAAAAGTTTAAAACACCCCCCTTTTCCCATAAAAAAAACACCATGTAAATAAAAATAAATATAAACATGTGTGGTATCGTCGCTTGTGTAAATGTCCGAACTATAAAAATATATAATTAATTAAACCGCACAGTCAATGGCGTATGTATAAAAAAGTCAAAAATAACATATTTTTGGTCGCTTTTTATATCATGAAAAAATGAATAAAAAGCGATCAAAAAGTTCGATCAATAGAATGATACAGCTGAAAACTTCAGATCAAGTCGCAAAAAGTGAGCCCTCATACTGCCCCATACGCAGAAAAATAAAAAAGTTAAAGGGGTCAGAAGATGACAATTTTAAATGTAAACATTTCCGTGCATGTTGTTATGATTTTTTCCCGAAGTACGACAAAATCAAACCGATATAAGTAGGGTATCATTTTAATCGTATGGACCTACATAATAAAGATCAGGTTTCATTTTTACTGAAAAATGTACTGCGTAGAAACGAAAGCCCCGAAAAATTACAAACTGGTGTTTTTTCTTCAATTTCATCGCACAATGGTTGTTTTCCGTTTCGCTGCAGATTTTTGGGTAAAATGACTGCTGTCACTACAAAGTAGAATTGGTGGCACAAAAAAATAAGCCATCATATGGATTTTTAGGTGCAAAATTGAAAGAGTTATGATTTTTAAAAGGTGAGGAGGAAAAAACTAAAGTGTAAAAAACAAAAAACCCTGCGTCCTTAAGGGGTTAATCTTTTCAATTGTGAGGCCCTATGGTCTCCTCATACTGCTGGGACATTACCTAAAAAACTTATGGTAATCTATTTAAAATCATTAATTTAAATTTGAAAATGTATCTTTAATCTTTTCAATTGTGAGGCCCTATGGTCTCCTCATGCAGCTGGGACATTACATAAAAATTGTCATGGTAATCTATTAAAAATCTTCAATTTAAATTTGAAAATATATCTTTAACTCCTTAACGACCAAGGACGTATATTTACGTCCTTGCCGGCTCCCGCGATATAACGCGGGGTCACGCGGTGACCACGCGTCATATCGGGTCAGTCCCAGCATGTATCTGATATTAACCCTTTAACGCCACTTCTAAAATGAAAGTAAAACCTTCCTGGCTGCTCAGTGGGGCTGATTGGGACCACCGCAGGGAAAATCGGGTGTCCCGATCTGCTGGGATGCGGGCGGAGGCCCTCTTCGGCGTGTCCCTTCGGCGATTGATTGCTCCAAGCCTGCGATGCATTTAAATTTGAAAATGTATCTTTAATCTTTTCAATTGTGAGGCCCTATGGTCTCCTCTTGCTGCTACCACCTCCAGGCTTGGTCATTCTGCCACTGTATGGTCTTCTTGTGCTCCTGCCACCTCCAGGCTGTGTCATTGTGCCGCCATGTGGTCTCCACATGCTGCTGGCACATTACATAAAAATTTTAAATAGTAAATAATTTTAATAAATTAATTTTAATACATTTTAATTAACCCCTTCCTGCTATAGGACGTATGCATCCGACCCAGCACTGGACACGTTCACGCACTGCGACGTATGCATACTTCCTAGCAATCTCCGGCACTGCCACGGGCAGCGCAGGAGATCGGCGGTGAGACCTGGCTGTCAATCACAGCCGAAGTCCTGCCGCTGCTGCCGAAGCCAGTCCCGGTAGCATTAACCCCGTAGATGCCGTGATCAATCCCTGTTTTCCAACGGTGGCTCCGCCATCCAATTGCGGATCACCATTGGTTGCTATGGCAGCAGGAGGTCAGATCATGACCTCCTGTCTGCCTGCTACGGGAGCCTGTGAAATCCAGCCACAGGCTGTACAGTGTGCAGCTGATCGGGTCATACTGTGCTGCAGTACAAATGTATTGCAGCATTATATAACCTGTAAAAAGTGTAAAAAAATGTAATAAAAAGTTGTTTAATAAAAGTATGAAGTGTAAAAAAATAAATAAATGCCCCTTTCCCAATAAAAGCCCTGTATTATCACCAAAAAAGATCAAAAACACAAATCTCATACATAATAGGTATTGCCACATCCGTAATGACGTGTACTATAAACCTGCACTTACCCCAATGCACGTTTCACGCCAAATACGCTTCGTCAGGGTTAGGCTAATATACCCAGTGGTATTTAAGGCTCTTTAATAGATCAGAAATTGATACACAGGGTAGCTACATATTGGTGGCACCAGAAAGACATTTTTTTCTCCTGAAGGAGAGCTACTTTGGACTAAAACACAGAACATGTAAAAGAACAGCCCGCCTGACAATATTATCTGGTATTGTAGATAATTCCATGATCACTGCAGTCAATCACATTGATATACTGGATATGATGATGATCATGCAGTTGCTAAGAGATTGGGAACATGGTGGATTATACCCTCTACAGCACTGCAAGGTGATAAGTGAATGTTGCATTATATGAACCAGTGGAGAGTAAATGGGTTAGTTCTGATGATATAAATCACTGGTTTTAATGGAATTGTAAAGCACAGTCCAAACCCTGCAAAGCACAGTCCGGGCTCTGGATTAGCTGGCAATGTTCTGCAAAACAGTAGATGCAATATGAGCTAGGATGCTGATGAGCAATGTGGATGCTGGATTAGTTAGAATGTGACATGTTGATCTTTTGTTATGAGCGGATTCCAATATAGTTTCTGTTTAATAAAGTCAGAGTGTGTGAAATTGCCCATCACACCTGACTGCCTCACCCCACTCCGCCATGTAGAACATAAAATAAACCACTTCCCATCTGCTTGCGAAACATTTTACTTATATTAGAGCACATTCTGCTGCACATCAAGAAATTTCATGTACAACCATAATTATAGCCACTAAATTTGGTAGTCTGAACTAGAGGGCATTTTACTGGAACTGTGAGAGGTTCAGTTAATAAAACCCAATAAACTATTAAGATTATTTATATGACATAATAAAACATCATAATAAAGAGATCTAATGTTTCACTTGGTTTGGGATCAATTGGGAAGCTGGTCAAAATGTGAAATCCACATGTGACCTTACCAATTGACTAGAAAATGAACAATAGAGGGCATAATTATTTAAAACACGTGCATATCAAATGATAATAATAATAATCTCAGAAATGTAAACAAATAGAACTAGAAACAGGGTAACCTGGACAGCCTTGCTTAAATAAGAAACAATGAATTTTTTAGGAAGTGTTTATCTCCAAAATTCAAAATCATTAAATTGTAAATTTAGAGCTAGAAATGTGTGTCAAATTAACCCCTTAAAGTGTACCTGTTATCAACGAAAATGTTTAATGTTAGTTAGATAATACCATTATGTGTATATTTCTAACATACATTGGTTAAAAATAGGTATATTTTTGTCCCTGCAGCTATTGCCTGTGTGTATGGAGTCCAAATACAGGAAGTGAGGGTGGACAAGCAGGGCTCTGTGCAGTGAGAACAAGTAGGGCTCTGTTCAGTGATGACTAGCAGGACTCTGTGCAGTGAGGACAAGTAGGGTTCTGTGCAGTGAAGCCATGTGACATGCTATGGGCTCACACATGAGGATGATTGACAAGCCAGGAGCCTGTACAGAGTCCTACTTGTCCTGTCCTCACTTCTTGTATTTGGACTCCTCCCAGCAATAGCTGCAAGGACAGCACTTTTCACCCATAAATATACACATTTTTTAACCAATGTATATTATAAATATACATATAATTGTATTGTCTTCATTAAATAAAAAGTTGTTGTTGACGACAGGTACACTTTAAGGACACAGACAATTTTGTCCTTAAGGACACAGCCAATTTGTTTTTGACATTTTCCTTTTTTCCTCCTCACTTTCTAAAACTCATAACTCTTTTATATTTTCACCCGCAGACGAGTATGAGAGCTTGTTGTTTGCGCGACCGGTTGTCCTTTGTAATGACATCACTCATTTTACCATAAAATGCATGGTGAAATAACAAAATACTATTTGTGTGGGGAAATTGAAAAGAAAACCGCAATTTTGGAAGGTTTTGTTTTCACACTGTAAAATTTAAGGTAAAAATGACATGTTTTCTTTATTCTGTGGGTCAATACGATTAAAATGATACCCATGATTACATACTTTACTATTATTGTGCTGCTAAAAAAAAATCTCAAACTTTTAAACAAAATTATTGCGTTTAAAATCCCTCTATTTTGACGACCCATAACTTTTTCATTTCTCTGTATAAGCAGCGGTGTAACTTTTTCATTTCTCTGTATAAGCAGCGGTGTGAGAGCTCATTTTTTTGCATTGGGATCTGTACTTTTAATTTGAACCACATTTGCATATATGAAACTTTTACTACATTTTAAAACAAATTTTTTTTAGAATATTATGTGACAAAAAAGCATACATTTTGGACTTTTTTTTTACATTTACGTAGTTCCCCCTGTGGGATCAATAACATTATATTTTGATAGTTTGGACATTTACAAACGCGGTGATACCAAATATGTTTATTATTTTATTTATTTTACACTTTCTCGGGGTAAAATGAGAAAAAGAGACAATTGACATTTTTATTGGGGGAGGGGATTTTTCAAATTTGTTTACTTTTTTTTTTTTCTTACATTTTTTACTTTTTTTTTTCTTTTTACACTTCAATAGTCCCCATAGGGCACTATTTATAGCAATCATTTGATTGCTGATACTGCTCAGTGTATGCATAGGGCATAGCACTGATCAGTATTATCAGCCATCTTCAGCTCTGGTCTGCTCAATCTCAGAGCAAAAGACCCCTCGAGACGGACAAAAGCAGGTGAGGGGACCTCCGTCCGCTATTATGGATGATCGGATCCCCGCTGCAGCACAGCGGGCGATTCGATCATCCATTGTACCGACCACACTGCCGCAGATGCCGTGATCTGTATTGATCACGGCATCTGAGGGGTTAATGGCGCACATCAGCACTATCGCTGATGTCTACCATTACGGCGGGTCCCTGGCTGCTGGTAGCAGCCAGGACCTGCAGTGTATGACACGAGCACCACTCTGGTGCTCGCGGTCATGTACAGGACGTAAATGTATGTCCTGGTGCGTTAAGTACCAGGGTACCAGGACATACATTTACATCCTGTGTCATTAAGGGGTTAAAATAAGGAGACTATGAATTGTGAACAACATTGACTCAATTGTATCTATGATGAATTCTGCTATGACCCGCTATGATTCTAGAATATAACTTAACAAAGTATTTGTATTTTCGCAGATTCTAGATATTAGAGCTTTTTTTAGTCTAAATGTCCCAGAAATGTCTCTGTTGCGCAAAATTGCCAAAGTGATTTTGACTTAAATGACTTTAGTACACGCTGGATTTTCACTTTGCAGTAGTTGCTAAGTTATTAAGTGTGACTTTTCTTTCTGTTATTTAGATATGGGAACGATTACTAGAAATAATTAAAAAGTATGAGACTATTTCAATGAATGATAAAGATGGAGGAGTTAATATAAAAAGAGCCAAATGTTGGGAAATACGGGAAGAATGAACAAAGGGGATTATAATTTGGTGGGGTCTAATTTCCTTTTTTTTTCTTTCTTTTTCCTACCATAGGGAAGGGGGGGGGGGATTAAAAAAAGAAAAAAATATGTATTGCTAATGTTTTTTAGGCATATGTAAGTCATGATTACTTTTTGTAAGCGATGATTATGTATGCAACTTTCTCGGTAATACAAAAGTTTTAAATATGTCGTTTATACATGAAGGCAATTTATGGCTGTATGCATGAAATGCAACAATTGTAATGTATTTATGGATAATTGTTTTTGCGAATGAATAAAAAAATAATTTATAAAAAATAAATAAAAAAATTTGACTTTTCTTAGCAAAACTTTGCAAGTTTGCTGTAAAGCCCACAATTTGTTGCAAACCTACACCAGCCCAGACCTGGCTGATGGAATTGATTGAGGAGAGCATTTTTAAAAAGTTAAAATATTTTTTTGCACAACTGAGTAAAAATTAACAAAAAAGTTGCAGAAGAGAAATCATACAAAATGGTGTTTGGAATTGATTTATTGTCTTTTGCTTACGCGCCAAATTTATCAACCCCCAGTGTGATATTGTTATAAATTTTTTGCACGTAAGCAAAACCAAGACCAAAATATATAATTTCAAAACAAACTTTCTAAAGACATACAATGATAAATGTTTTTAATGAACATAACAAAAATTTGTTTTTTAAAAGAAAGAAGAACAATTGGATACCTGCTATTTTGGAGATTACTGTATTGGCTTCTATAAAGTAGTTTTTAAAATATGTTTAGAATTATGTAATTGTCATGATTAATACACTTGATGGACACTGCACTGTAAATTGGTGAAGATTTCTCTGTTTTGTCTCTAGGTTAAGATCTACTGCTCAACGGCCACTACAATGTTGTCTGTATGGTATCGATATCATCAAAATGTTCTTGGTATTCTGTAATGATTACTAGAAAGCTTCTTTTATTGCTTAATGGCCAGTAGGACTATTGTTTGCAATGTAAGTCTGTTAGTGTGGACTTTACCATATTCTGGGAAAAATATCAAATATCCAGTTCCTAGGATTATTATGTTCGATCAATTTTAGTGAATAACTAGAGAGGCACTTGAAAAATCAGTTGTGGTTACCAAGAATATAATATGTGCTACGTGTCATCACTAAAGTATTGTAAATTAGCCATTAGAATATACAATGGTCTAATAAACATGGCCATTCACAGATACATAAGATGCCTCCCCAAAGCAGGGAATAACTCTTCTGATGCTGCTTAAAGGGGTACTCCGGTGAAAGACAATTTTAGTTAAGTAAACTGGTGTCAGAAAGTTAAACAGATTTGTAAATAACTTCTATTTAAAAATCTTAAAGGGGTACTCTGCCCCTGGCATCTTATCCCCTATCCAAAGGATAGGGGATAAGATGTTAGATCGCCGCGGTTCCACTGCTGGGGACCCCGGGGATCGCAGCTGCGGCACCCCGCCATCATTACTGCACAGAGCGAGTTTGCAGTATGTAGGGCGATACAGGGGCCGGAGCAGCGTGACGCCATGGCTCCGCCCCTCATGAATCACGTCCCATCGCCTTAATGCAAGTCTATGGCAGGGGGCGTGATGACCGCCACGCCCCCTTCCCATAGACTTGTATTGAAAGGGGCGGGTCGTGATGTCACGAGGGGCGGAGCCGTGATGTAACGATGCTCCAGCCCCTGTATTGCCCGTCATTACATGCAGAGCGATCTCGCTCTGCGCAGTAACGATAGCGGGGTGCTGCAGCAGCAATCCCCGGGGTCCCCAGCAGTGGGACCCCGGCGATCTGACATCTTATCCCCTATCCTTTGGATAGGGAATAACATGTCTAGGGGCAGAGTACCCCTTTAACCCATCCAGTACTTATCAGCTGCTGTATGATCCACATGAAGTTCTTTTCTTTTTAAATTTCTTTTCTGTCTTACCACAGTGCTCTCTGCGGACACCTCTGTCCATGTCATGAACTGTCCAGAGCAGGATAGGTTTTGGTTTAGGGGATTTGGCAGTTCTGCTCTTGACAGTTCCTGAGACAGACAGAGGTGTCATCACTGGAGTACCCCTTTAAGACCACGACACCTCTAAACAGTTGGACAAATCATTCCCATTTCCTTTCAGGATCCTGGGGTTAATGTCCCTGTGCCATATTAGTTTGCATTGAAGTGCCTGTGCACAAGTAATCCCTGTACAGATTCACCCCACCAATAAAATAAGGGGTGTGATGTGCATTGGTGGCCTCTTTGGTTTGTACACATTTGTAAAGAGAGTACAGTTGTATTCTAGTTCATCATAGTGCTAACTTGCTTAAAGGATGACAATAAACTTTCCTCCTTTAAATCTTTAATTTTAGCATTAAAAATGTGTTCATAAGAGCAAGTGTTTCATTAACATTGACTAATTTTCAGCTTTTTTTTCCAGTTTGTGTAAACAGAAATATAAAAACATAACAGTCCTTATTAAGCTCTTTTACAATGTTGGGGAAACAATTATACACTTATTCTTATAAAGACATTATAAGGTCATTTTCACATTATGATACAGGGCTCAGTCACGACAAACTTGTTGCACAGTCATAGACTATAGCAAAGCAAAAGTAGTCCACAAGTGATTATGTTTGGTCTGTCTTACGAACATATATTTTGGTTTGTGGAACAGGATGTATACATTATAACAGCCCAGTGGGTCTACATCTCAGCTTTTTAACAAGGAGTCAACATTTATTTACTTAAGAAATATAACAATATTGAACAGTAAGAAGGCGATGTAATCCTGGTGCTTTAGCCTAAAAGGGGAAAGAAAATAAATACATAAAGCACAAACCAAAAAAAAAAGGTATTCTAGAGCATTTCAATCCATTAGTATTTAGCTTAGGCATTTATTGGGTTTGGGTGTGTTTACAAGGGTTCAAATTCACCCATGTAAAGTGACATGCCTCGTCTGTGGTAGCTCGGGGGGCGGGCCCTGAAGTTCCCATTGACTTCAATAGAAGATTTAGCACCAAACCACATTGAAGAGAAGTGACGTGTCACCTCTTTTTAACTTGTTTTCTTGCTCCCATTGAAGACAGTGAGAGTTGGAGAGCGGCAGTGAAGTTTTGGGCAGTGACATCATGGTGATTGGATGCTGTAATTGTTTAGTTTTCCATGTCTATAATAGCACATTGTATGCCTATGTGAATTTACCCTAAGGCTGATTCTGACAAAATGACTAAACTAAGTCCAAGATGTAGATGTTTTGCATGATTTCTATTTTCCAAGTGGACTAATTCTTGCAGTCCATAAACATGATAAACATTACCATACTTTTAGAGACAACACATATTTCCACTATGCAGCCAGCAGTACTCAGGGTGCAATATATATATATATATATATATATATATATATATATATATATATATATATATATACATACACTGCCCAAAAAAATAAAGGGAACACTCAAACAACAACTTGAAATCACACTGTCAACACTGATTGACAATCAATTTCACATGCTGTTATGCAAATGGAACAGACAACAGGTGGAAATTATAGGCAATAAGCAAGACACCCCCAATAAAGAAGTGGTTCTGCAGGTGGTGACCACAGACCCCTTCTCAGTTCCTATGCTTCCTGGCTGATGTTTTGGTCACTTTTGAATGCTGGCGGTGCTTTCACTCTAGTGGTAGCATGAGACGGAGTCTACAACATACACATGTGGCTCAGGTAGTCCAGCTCATCCCGGATGCCACATCAATGCAAGCTGTGGAAGAAGGTTTGCTGTGTCTGTCAGCGTAGTGTCCAGAGCATGGAGGCGCTACCAGGAGACAGGCCAGTACATCAGAAGACATGGAGGAGGTCGTAGGACCGCTACCTCTGCCCTTGAGCAAGGAGCAGGAGGAGCACTGCCAGAGCCCTGCAAAAAGACCTCCAGGAGGCCACAAATGTGCAGACCTGAATCTGATTCAGCACAGCACATCTCGGACATCATGTCTCGCTCCATCCAGGAGTTGACGGATGCTTAAAGGGGAACTCCGGTGGAAATTTTTTTTTACAAATCAACTGGTGCCAGAAAGTTAAACAGATTTGTAAATTACTCCTATTTAAAAATCTTAACACTTCTAGTACTTATCAGCTGCTGTATACTACAGATATACTACAGAGAAATTTGTGAATTTCTTTTCTGCCTAACAACAGTGCTCTCTGCTGACACCTCTGTCCGTGTCAGGAACTGTCAGGTTAGAAGCAAATCCCCATAGAAAACCTCCTGTTCTGGACAGTCCTGACACTGATAGAGGTGTCAGTAGAGAGCACTGTTGTCAGGCAGAAAAGGAATTCACAAATTTCTCTGTAGTATATCTGTAGTATACAGCAGATGATAAGTACTAGAAGGGTTAAGATTTTTAAATAGAAGTAATTTACAAATCTGTTTAACTTTCTGGCACTAGTTGATTTGTCAAAAAAAAAATATTCCACCGGATTTCCCCTTTAAGTCCAGGTCTGGGAGGACATCCCTCAGGAGACCATCCCCCACCTCAACAGGAGCATTCCCAGCCATTGTAGGGAGGTCATACGGGCACATGGAGGCAACACACACTACTGAGCCTCATTTTGACTTGTTTTAACCCCTTAAGGACCGGGGTTTTTTCCGTTTTTGCATTTTCGTTTTTTGCTCCTTGCCTTTAAAAAATCATAACTCTTTCAATTTTGCACTTAAAAATCCATATGATGGCTTATTTTTTGCGCCACTAATTCTACTTTGTAATGATGTCAGTCATTTTGCCCAAAAATCTACGGTGAAACGGGAAAAAAAATCATTGTGCGACAAAATTGAAAAAAAAAACGCTGTTTTGTAACTTTTGGGGGCTTCCGTTTCTACGTAGTACATTTTTCGGTAAAAATGACACCTGATATTTATTCTGTAGGTCCATACAATTAAAATGATACCCTACTTATATAGGTTTGATTTTGTCGGACTTCTGGAAAAAATCATAACTACATGCAGGAAAATTAATACGTTTAAAATTGTCATCTTCTGACACCTATAACTTTTTTATTTTTCCGTGTATGGGGCGGTATGAGGGCTAATTTTTTGCGGCGTGATCTGAAGTTTTTAACGGTACCATTTTTTGCATTGATAGGACTTATTGATTTTTAATTTATATAAAAAGTGGCCAAAAATGCACTATTTTGGACTTTGGAATTTTTTTGCGCGCACGACCATTGACCGAGCGGTTTAATTAATGATATATTTTTATAATTCGGACATTTCCGCACGCGGTGATACCATATATGTTTATTTTTATTTTTATTTACACTGTGTTTTTTTTATTGGAAAAGGGGGGTGATTCAAACTTTTAATAGGGGAGGAGTTAAATGATCTTTATTCACTTTTTTTTTTCACTTTTTTTTGCAGTGTTATAGGTCCCCATAGGGACCTATAACACTGCACACACTGATCTCCTATGCTGATCACTGGTTTCTCATAAGAAACCAGTGATCAAAGATTTTGCCGCATGACTGCTCATGCCTGGATCTCAGGCACTGAGCAGTCATTCGGCGATCGGACAGCGAGGAGGCAGGAAGGGGCCCTCCCGCTGTCCTGTCAGCTGTTCGGGATGCCGCGATTAGCCGCGGCTATCTCGAACAGCCCGACTGAGCTAGCCGGGAACTTTCACTTTCACTTTCAGCCGCGCAGCTCAGCTCTGAGCGCGCGGCTAAAGGGTTAATAGCGTGCGGCGCCGCGATCGGCGCTGCGTGCTATTAGAGGTGGGTCCCGGCTTCACTATGACGCCTGGCCCGCCGTGATATGACGCGGGGTTACTGTGTAACCCCGCGTTATATCAGAAGAGCAGGACCAAGGACGTATCGGTAAGTCCTTGGTCCTTAAGGGGTTAAGGACATCACATCAAAGCTGGATCAACCTGTAGTGTGGTTTTCCACTTTGATTTTGAGTGTCACTCCATATCCAGACCTCCATGGGTTGATACATTTGATTTCCATTGATAATTTTTGTGTGATTTTGTTGTCAGCTCATTCAACTATGTAAAGATGAAAGTATTTCATATGATTAGTTCATTCAGATCTAGGATGTGTTATCTTAGTGTTCCCTTTATTTTTTTGAGCAGTGTATAAACATTTAGTGCACAAAGTGCATACATCAGTTTACACGTTTGCTTAATTCCTCTACCTCAGCTAACCAAATGTTTTGGAACCAAAAGATTGTCCACTACACTTGGAAGTAAGAAAGTTCCTTTTTCTGCCATTTCTGACATATCAGGTTAAGTTTAATCAGTCAACATATATGGTGTTATGTGACTTCAGGTTAGTATTTTGTATCTGTATTTCAACATGTCTTAACACAAGATGAGATGCACCTTATAAAGTTGGCATAATTTCAGTTGTGTATGTTGTTTTCTTTATACAAGGCTGACACAAAAGGTAGAGTATCAAAATATTTTTGTTTCTTCTATTTCTGTATATTATTATTATTATTTATATTATAATCATCATTATTATTATTTTGGTGCTAATTGATACACCTCTTTACTAAAACACCCCAGTTCTTTTCCACTTTCCTATATTTCTATTCTTAGCTATAAGTAAAACTTATTTTTACCCCATCAACTGAAAAGGCCTTAAAGGGGTTCTCCACTGCTTTAACCTTCTTGGGGCAGTTAGGTAGTACTGTGGCTATATGTTATTACCCCTTTGTTTCCTGCTGGTAACGCTACTGTAGTTGGGTTATTTTTTACATTATTTTCAAACCCGGAAGCTGGTTACTTCATTAGTTTGCTGGCTTTTTTCAACCACTGTTTTTTTTTCAGCCGCCGCCATCTTTCCATCGCTACATCACCCTGCACGTACGGAGCGTGGGGCAGGCTGGCCTCCAACACAACACCGTACGTGCCCGCCTCCCGTGCTGATGAATATTCCACCATCAGAATCGCGGACTTCCTTCCTTTCAGCTTCTTATCCCCTTAAGGACACATGATGTACTGGAACGTCAGGTGTCCACTCCCGATCTGTAATTTCCGAATTATAAAAATATATCGTTAATTAAACCAAAGTCCAAAATAGTGCATTTTTGGTCACTTTTTATATCATGAAAAAATGAATAAAAAGCGATCAATAAGTCCTATCAATGCAAAAATGGTACCGTTAAAAACTTCAGATCACGTCGCAAAAAATGAGCCCTCATACAGCCCCATACACGGAAAAATAAAAAAGTTATAGGGGTCAGAAATGACAATTTTAAACGTATTAATTTTCCTGCATGAAGTTATGATTTTTTCCAGATGTACGACAAAATCAAACCTATATAAGTAGGTATCATTTTAACCGTATGGACCTACAGAATAAATATCAGGTGTCATTTTTACCGAAAAATTTACTACGTAGAAACGGAAGCCCCCAAAATTTACAAAACAGCGTTTTTTTTCAATTTTGTCTCACAATGATTTTTTTTTCCGTTTCACCGTAGATTTTTGGGCACAATGACTGACGTCATTACAAAGTAGAATTGGTGGCGCAAAAAATAAGCCATAATATGGATTTTTTGGTGCAAAATTGAAAGAGTTATGATTTTTTTAAGGTAAGGAGCAAAAATTCGAAAATGCATAAACGGAAAAAACCCTGGTCCTTAAGGGGTTATAAGCTGATTGCTGATTGGGCTGCTCGCGGCGAATTGGCTCCGTTGTTGGGCGCATGCGCAGTTCATCCGCCGTCGGGAGGGTCATCTGCCAGAGAGCCCCTAGCAAACCTTCGGGAGTGTTAATACCCCAGCGCGTCAGTCCCGAAGCTGAAAACACAATGGCACAAACCGAGGACAAACTGCGCATGCGCCCAACAACGGAGTCGATTCGCCGCGAGAAGCCCAATCGGCAATCAGCTTATAAGGAACTGAAAGGAAGGAGGTCTGCGATTATGACAGTGGAACATTCATCAGCGCGGGTGGCGGACACGTACGGAGCGTGGAGCAGGCCAGCCTCCAATACAACACCCTGCAGGGGGATGTAGCGATGGAATGATGGCGGCGGCTGAAAAAAAACAGTGGTCGAAAAAAGCCAGCAAACTAATGAAGTAACCAGCTTCCGGGTTTGAAAATAAGGTAAAAAATAACCCAACTACAGTAGCGTTACCAGCAGGAAACAAAGGGGTAATAACATAGCCACAGTACTACCTAACTGCCCCAAGAAGGTTAAAGCAGTGGAGAACCCCTTTAATGCAGCCATGAAGACAGGCTTCATAGATGTCTACAAATTGGGTAAAATTAATACCCAACTTTACTTTGGGTATGAATTTTTTAACATCTGTTTTATAGCAATAAGTTATCACATTGGTTCATTTTGAGATATTCACTGCTTACACTCCATCAATGCAGAACATATGCACATCCATTTTTTATTTCCTTATACATTGTATTATCATTGTACATACACAATATTTAATTAAAAACATTTAATTGGTTATTTGAAAATCAATACATATAAGAGAGTGGTTGTCTCCAAATATGTCTGTCTTCTGCTGGACCATAAGGGTCTATTATTGTGTGAGAGTAGGGACCACCAGGGAATCCTCAAACGTAATTCTTAATGGATGATAAATGTTGAGAAATTATCCTTTCAGAAGTATATCCAACATTTCTAGTGAGATTCAAGATATGAATGTATATTTACAGTTTTCTATTATTTAAATCTTAATTACTTATCATGCTCAGATACACAGTCTCATCCTAACACTTTCAATGTGAAATATGATAATTCACTTGTGAACTTCAACTGGTCCCCAATGAAATTTGAGGACCAGCTGCATTGTGTTCATCATCGCTGCCAAGTATTTTGCATCCGTTATACTGAAACTTATGGTATTGAAATATAATTTCCATTCAAATAGTATTTAGACAGATAACTACAAGGCTAATGTAATTCCCTTTTAAACCAGACCTAAAGGATATTTCCCTTATGCCATATTTGCTCCTCTTAGAGGAACAACAATTTTGCAATGCAGGTATAACACCAGCTAGGGGGGTGGTACCTAATTGCAGGCTGGACCCCCCAATCATAGGGTAAGGGAGTATCCCTGGGTGTCCCTTGTTTCTGACAGTTGGAGCAATATTAAACAGGAAAGGGCGTCCTGGTAGTGTTTTTTTTTTTTTTTTTTAAGTATTTATTTATAAAAATTGTGTTGCATAAAAGAAACAAACAGCACAATAAAGTGCAACACACAACCAGTGTCTCTGTAGGTCCAAATGTCAACTCCATCACTATGACAGGACTAAGATAACAGAAAGGCATCAGTCACATAAGGAAGGAGCACCCCAAGTACCATCCAGAGAAGCCCCACACCAAAAGACAAGCATACACTCACACTACCACAAATCCGAATTACTTCGACCCCTCCCCCCCAAAACCGACCACCCCTGCAAAACCAATATCCTAGCATAAAGAAGTTAATGGGCCACCCCAGATGGAAGATCTGTCGACACATCTAGTAAAAGCCAAAGAGTCCAAACCTTATCAAATTTCTTCGGGCACCTGCGACTATTATACAGACCTTGGTACAATATTTATTTACCATATTCAGCCAGCGAGACAAAGGGGGAGGGGAAGTATCCTTCCACGTCATCACAACCACCTTATGGGCACCGAATATTAAGAAACGGAGCAGTATACGTGTATGTGAACCAGACACCACCTCATTGAGGACTCCCAACAAGCACACACCGGGGTAAGCAGGAAGGGGAAATCCAGATTATCCACCAAAAACCTCATCACCTCCCTCCAAAAAGAGGCTATAACAGGACACTCCCAAACGGCATGCAGAAAGGTACCTACCTCCACCGAACAGCGAAAACATAAGTCAGACAGGGAAACCCCTATACGCTTCAGCTTAGCAGGGGTATAATATAACCTCAAAACATACAGAGACTGAATCAGTATGTCCCTACTACTCACCCCCGTGGACTTATATGAGACCTCAACTTCCTTCCACTGGCGCACGGACAGATCAGGAATATCAGCCACCCACCTATGATAAGCGTTGGAGAATGGGCTGGGCCCTGTTGTCTGAAGGAGAGCATAAGACTGAGTAAGGGGTTTAATGAGATCCGTGGTGCCCAGAAGAATCTCAACATCAGAAAACACAGGAGTAAATGTCAGGGAGACAAATTGCGCTTGAACCACATGTCTAAGCTGAAGATGCCTATAAAAGGCATTTCCAGGGATATCATAATGTTCTTTCATTTCCGCAAAGGATAGGAAAACCTGATCCGCTCGGAACAAATTAATCACAAATTTTACTCCATGAGAACCCCAGAAACCGGCCTCCTGTAACCCATGTAGGTGAGGAAAATTTACATTCCCCCCACAAGGGTGCCCTAGGAGACACCAACGGCTGCGGAAATTTGCTCGACACCACGGACCACACTTTAGCTATAGTTTGCAGGGGAAGAGGATAAGAGGAACGAGATGGTATAGTGAGTTAGTGGGAGCTTCATAGGGGCCCATAAGCGCTCCAGCCAAAGCAGTCATTAAGTTCAACAGATCCAGGTTAATCCACCACACTGCATAGACCAACTGTGAGGCAAGAAAATATTTATAGACATCGGGAGCAGCTAAACCACCATGCCGTTTTAGAGCCTGAAGGTGAGCCTGACCGAGTCTGGGAGACTTTCCCTGCCAATAGAAGGATCCCAGAGCACCACACAGTTCATATTTCCTAGGGGGAACCACGGCAACCAAATGGAAGAGATAATGGAATTTAGGTAGTTAAATGATTTAAAAAATATTTATCCTTCAAGCTAGGAAGAGAGGGAGGAAGGACCAGGCATGCAACCTATCTACTGTGGAAGTCAGGAGTGGGTCCAAATTCAGGTAAATATTTACCACCAGAGAGGCAGTAATCTCTACCCCAAGATATCAAAAATGAGAGACCAACTGAACCTCCTCTGGGAGAGAAGAGGGAAGTGGAATATCAGATGAGAATGCCATGAAAGAAGATTTAACCCAATTCACATGTAAGCCTGAAACAGAGCTAAACCAATTTAGTAAGTCAATCAGAGAAACAAGAGAACCCCCTGCATCTGCTAAATATACTAGTGTGTCATCTGCATAAAGAGAAACCTTCTCCACAATGGATCCCCTGGGAATGCCACAGATCGTAGGATCTCTACGTATGGCCGCTACCAAGGGCTCAAACACCTGCGCAAAGAGGTAGGGAGATAGGGGACACCCCTGCCTTGTCCCCCGTAACACAGGAGAAAGGAGGCAGAAACATCTAAGTTAGTATGAATACGAGCCCTGGGGAAATCATAAACAAGCGGACCCAGGCACGAAACCTAGGACCAAACCTAAACACGCCCAGGACCTCCCAGAGATATGGCCACAGTACAAAATCAAAATCTTTATAGATATCTAGACTAACCACCACCCCTGTAGGAAAGCTTTCCCCCACTGCTGCGATATTATGCTGTAGGCGTTTCACGTTCACATCTGTAGCCCTACCGGGCATGAACCCAGTTTGGTCAGGATGAACGAGAGAGACAATAACCCCATATAGGCGAGTAGCCAATATTTTAGCAAAGATTTTAATATCAACATTCAATAGGGAGATAGGTCTATAGGAATCAGGTAACAATGGATCCTTCCCAGGCTTGGGGAGTACCACTATCAATGCCTCCCTCATAGAGTCCGGAAGAGAGTCAGCCTCAGCCACCGAGTGAAACTATTTAAGGAGTATAGGGGCCAAACGCTCCTCATTCATCCAATACAAATCACCAATTAACCCATCCAAACCCGGGGTCTTCCCAGGAGGAAGATCCTTAATAGCCTGAGTGTCCTCCTCCAGCATAAATGGGGTATCTGACGCCGATGCTTGAGCACGGCTCAGCTGTGGAAGGGATAGGTCTTGTAGAAAAACTGAATTTCCCCCTGACAGGGTCTAGAAGGAGCAGAATAAAGGGAGGAGTAGAAATCCCTAAAGACTGAGTTGATAACCTTAGGGTCAGACAATATGGAACCATCCCCCCCCCCCTAATACAAGGAATAGATGCGGCAGGACGACTAGCCTTCACTAAGTACGCCAAAAGTTTCCCATTCTTATCAACAAATGCAAATAGCACTGCTTCCCTATCTGCCAACCTCAGTGTCCCGGTAGTGTTGTAAAGAATAAACTACCAAACACAATGGCCCTCATTTACTAATGTGAAACCGACAGTTTTTGTGGGGTTGTGCGACCAAATTTGTGTTGCATAGCCCATGCGACACAAATTTGGTTGCACAACCCGACAAAAGATATCATCACTCCGAGTGTTTTTTAAACCCGTCAAAATGGGTGTGGTTATCACAAAAAGGGGCGTGTTCCCGACAAAAAAGAAATAATACTCGGAGTATGATGACAAACTCACAGGAAAACCTGTGAATTTTTCTTCACCAGCTCTGAGCTGTCGGGAAATTACTGAAAACCGAGTGAATCCTACCCCCATCATGGAACAGGGTCTGTTCCATGTTCGGGGTAGTAGTACAGGGGTTGATCGCATCAGGTCTCACTTCTGAGACCCGATCCGATCAAAAGTTATTAAGCAGGGGAGCGAGCGGCATGGTCCGCTCCCCAGCGATGTATGATGTGTTTTACTTTAATTTTCCCAGCCGGGATCCCTGAATGGAAGGTACTGGTGACGTTGGGGACGTCACCATCAGTGCGCACAGTGACAGCGCACAGCAAGAGCACCGAAGCCAGGAGCATCACGGACCTTTGACCCCGGACCCCGGCAACAGGTAATTATAACACCGGGGATGGGGGAGGCGATGGGGCAGCTCCGGTGATGACTGAGGATTGTGTATTGTAGCGAAGTGGGGACCAGATAACGCGCTGTGCGGGGCATATATAAGGAGCTGTGCGGGGCATATATAACACGCTGTGCGGGGCATATATAACGTGCTGTACAGGGCATATATAGCGCACTGTGCGGGGCATATATAACACGCTGTGCGGGGCATATATAACGCGCTGTGCGGGGCATATATAACGCGCTGTGCGGGGCATATATAACGCGCTGTGCGGGGCATATGATTGCGCTGTGCGGGACATATATACATGCGCTGTGCGGGGGACATATATACAATTTACCGTGCGACACAATTTCCAACCCGTGGGACACAATTTTTTCCCATGCGACACATTAGTAAATCAGGGAAATGTTTCACCTTTTTTTTTTTTTTTTTACTCCGAGAACATGCGACACTTTCAGGAAACCCGTGGGACACATTTCCAAACCCGTCCGCCAAAAAAATAATTGTCGGGCAACAGATTAGTAAATATGGAGATTTTCACTCAGAGAATTCAGGCAAAACACTCAGAGATTAAACCGACACTCTTAGTAAATAAGGGCCAATGTCTTAAAATGAGCAGCAGCATAATTTTTCTTTACTTGATCCTGTTAGTGTAGGATAAAACCACAGCAGATAAATACAGTCTCCTAGTTGTAATTGACCAGGACTAGGGGACACTCTAAGATATGGCTGGCATGGCTGGTTCCTGTTTCTCTTCTGATGAGTATTTTAACTAGCTTCAGTATTTACAGTACTTTTATCTTTGTTCCACCAGAGTTGGGGAACTGCAAAACACTTATTGGCTCCTAGTGGGGGTCCTGTGAATTGAAATTCAAGCTTTGGGGTGCAGTAAACCATGCTGTAGATCCTCAAAGGGGTATCCCACTGAAGACTGTGAGGGGTCACGTGCTCTCAAGATGTCACGCCACGCCCCCCTCAATGCAAGTCTATGGGAAGGGGCATAGCGGCTGTGGAGTGGTAGGCAGTGGAGTACCCATTTAAGCTACTCTGATTACTGGGCCTGTCCTTGAACACCATGGTTCCTAGAATGTAGACCCTTGTACCCTGTAGCACTGTTATCCTCACTGACTTAGTAGATAACATGGCCAGGCTTGGATTAACAATGTGTTGGGCTTCTCAGCATGTTCATTTACTAGGTAACTAATCCAATAAAGTTTATACAGCAACAGATTGCGGCACATACAGCACCAGTCACTGTGTCAGCCTGTCATGAGAATACATTGTTGTATGATGTATTGCTGTATGGGAAATTAATGTTTGTCTCCTCCATGTGCTGGCTCCTCCTCCTGACAACATACTCTTTCTTCTTAGTCACAAAAGGAGATTGCTTGGGTCAGGGGAAAAGCTGAAGGGGAGGTCTGTCATGTGACTTCCATGTAAGGATAGGCAGACTGTGACTATTGTGTGTTGGGGGAGCTGGGGGCCTGCTGTGACTACTATGTGTAGGGAGGCTGGGGACCTGCTGTGACTACTGTGTGTAGGGGCTTCTAAGGACCAACTGTGACTACTATGTGAGGGAGGGGCTAGGGAGGTGCTGTGCCTACTGTGTAGGGGTTGGATCTGGAGACCTGCTGTAACTACTGGGTGGGGAAAATTCTAATGATGCTCCCAATTGTGTGGGGAAACCTCCAAAACTCTGTTACACATTCTTTTGTGAAGGCTAACCTAAATGGCCTGCTCACAAGTGGGGATATTATATACATGGACTTTTTATAATAATAATAAAAAAATATATATATATACATGCATTAGAAAAGCAGGTGGAGCAGCACTCTCGAATAGAACTAGGTGCAGTGGGTGCAGGCTGTGGATGGGCCCTGGTCCTCGAGCCCCAATTAGATACAGCAACCAAGTAGACGCAGCAGCACTCCAGCGTAGTGAAGAATAGTGACTTTTATTTATCACCAAAATGCAATAGCGACGTTTCAACCACCTCACGTGGCCGTCCTCAAGCAGTGCAAGTTACATAATGCATGCTTTAAATAAGGAGAGACAATGTGACCTCACTTCCTGTGGGCGTACAGTAATTCGCATGTGTAAACAAACAAGTAGGTTCACAGTAATAGACCTCTATACATCTCATGTACAGGGAACCCTGTTCTACTGCAAAATTAAGTGTAACAACAAATAAAGTGTAGAAAAACAAAACACTCGTGCTAAACACACAATATACAATTACTATGCAGTACAGTGTTATAAAACAATGTTCCGTGTCAATCAGTCCATACCTCCAGTCCCGGACGTGGGACCCGAACATAGAGATCTCAAACATGCCCCTGACTCCTCCATAGGAACGAAAAAAAGCAATGTAATAGATGATCGGCGTTCTTGCCGACTGCAGTAGTTTCCGGTGACCGGATCCAAGCTTCCGGTTCACAGGCCTGTGGTATTCCAATTTACGCATGCGTGGTGTTCCGGCTGGAGACTTCAGGTCATCTTGGGTGTTGGCAGGCCCTCTCTCGGAGTATTGGCGCCTGCGCACTTGTCGACCGAGCTCGCACCTGCGCCTCGGCACCTTGAGCTCCCGGTCAGCCATCTAAGGTGCTGGAAAGTGGACAAATTAAGGCTTGACATAGTCCCTGTGTTGCCAGTACTTCTCCCAGCGGGCCCACGGTGTCAGTGCAATTGGTGATTGGTTCCCCACTGTTAGGGGTTGTTCACCAGTGCACCGTAATACTTGCTAGACCACCTAAATGGTACGGATATAGCAGAGAAAACACCGGCCCCTGATATGGAGATTTAATGTACCAAAAGGTTTTAAATGCCCAGAATCATCTGACCTTGCCCCAACAATCAGCACCATGGGTTCTTCTAAGTAGTTGTCTAGAAATCTGAAAATAATTGACGCTCACAAAGCTGGAGAAGACTATAAGAAGATAGTAAAAAGTTTTCAGATTTCAATATCCTCTGGAGAAGAAGGGGAACAGAATTTAATGGAAATAACCTCTGTCCAACTGTTAAGCATGGAGGTGGATCAATCATGCTTTGGAGTTGTAAATTGCAGCCAGTGGCACAGGGAACATCTCACGAGTAGAAGGAAAAATGGATTCAATAAAATTTCAGCAAATTTTGGATGCTAACATGATGCAATCTGTGAAAAAGCTTAAGTTAAAGAGAGGATGGCTTCTACACATAGATAATGATCCTAAATACACCTCCAAATCCATGGGGGATTACATCAACAGCCGTAAACTGAAGGTTTTGCCATGGCCTTCACAATCTCCTGACCTCAACATAATTGGAAATCTATGGATAGACCTTAAAAGAGCAGTGCGTGACAGACAGCCCAGAAATCTCAAAGAACTGGAAGACTTTTGTAAGGAAGAATGGGCAAAGATACCTCAAACAAGAACTGAAAGACTCTTGGCTGGCTACAAAAAATGTTTACAATCTGTGATACATGCCAAAGGGAGCAGTACAAGATATTAACTCTGCAGGGTGCCCAAACTTTTGCAGACACCATTTTTTTGTTCCTGTTATTTTGAAAGTGTATATGATGGAAATAAAATCTAACTTTTGTTGACTTATTATAGGAAAGTCTGATCTGTAATTTGATGCCTTTTGGAGATTTTTCCATCTTTCCTTGGCTTCTTTATGCACATTAATACAAATTTTTACCTGGGGTGCCCAAACTTTTGATCCCCACTGTAAGTAGCTGATCACGGGGGGCCCAACTGCTGGGACCAGGACCCCAGTGCTCTCAGTGAGGAGCATGTGTTGTCTACCGGTAGACGGCATACGCTCCATTTATTCCTATGGAAGTGTTGATAATACCCGAGAGCTGTACTCAATTCTCAATAGGAATACCCGACAGCCGTACTCAATAGGAATTAATGGAGCGTGTGCCGGCCGCAGTACATGCTCCTCACTGAACGCTGGGGTCCCAGACTAGTGAGTGCAGCTTTGATGGTGACAACAAAATAAAGATTGCAGCTTTATAGGTGACCAAAGAATAAGACGTCACAGGAGAATAAAGTTGTGGGGCAGCTCTGGAGGTGACTGGGACATAATACATATAACAGGAGGGTTGTGGGACAAGTCTGGATGTGACTGGGGCATAACAGATGTAACAAGAGTGCTGTGGAGCAGCTCTGGAGGTAGCTGGAGGAGATGACATGGTGTAACAGCAAAGAAGTGACTACAGCTCTGAATATGACTATAGGATAAGACATTATGTAACAGCAAAATAGTGATGGTTGTGTGGCAGCTCTTGAGGTGACTGAATAATGCATGTAATAGGAAGGCTGTGTGGCAGCTCTGGAGGTGACTGGATAATGCATATAATAGAAGGGTTGTGTGGCAGCTCTGGAGGTGACTGGATAATGCATGTAATAGGAGGGTTGTGTGGCAGCTCTGGAGGTGACTGGATAATGCATGTAATAGGAGGGTTGTGTGGCAGCTCTGGAGGTGACTAGGGATAATGCATGTAATAGGAGGGTTGTGTGGCAGCTCTGGAGGTGACTAGGGATAATGCATATAATAGGAGGGTTGTGTGGCAGCTCTGGAGGTGACTAGGAATAATGCATGTAATAGGAGGGTTGTGTGGCAGCTCTGGAGGTGACTAGGGATAATCCATGTAATAGGAGGGCTGTGTGGCAGCTCTGGAGGTGACTGGATAATGCATTTAATAGGAGGGTTGTGTGGCAGCTCTGGAGGTGACTGGATAATGCATGTAATAGGAGGGTTGTGTGGCAGCTCTGGAGGGGACTGGATAATGCATGTAATAGGAGGGTTGTGTGGCAGCTCTGGAGGGGACTGGATAATGCATGTAATAGGAGGGTTGTGTGGCAGCTCTGGAGGTGACTGGATAATGCATGTAATAGGAGGGTTGTGTGGCAGCTCTGGAGGTGACTGGATAATGCATGTAATGGGAGGGTTGTGTGGCAGCTCTGGAGGTGACTAGGGATAATGCATGTAATAGGAGGGTTGTGTGGCAGCTCTGGAGGTGACAGGAAAATGCATGTAATAGGAGGGTTGTGTGGCAGCTCTGGAGGTGACTGGATAATGCATGTAATAGGAGGGTTTTGTGGCAGCTTTGGAGGTGACTGGATAATGCATGTAATAGGAGGGTTGTGTGGCAGCTCTGGAGGTGACTAGGGATATACATGTAATAGGAGGGTTGTGTGGCAGCTCTGGAGGTGACGGGATAATGCATGTAATAGGAAGGTTGTGTGGCAGCTCTGGAGGTGAGTCTCTGCTGTAGGTGAAAGGACCCCTCTCACTCTCCATGTCACCTACAGAGGTTCAGTATCTTACACAGTGAGGAGGTCTGGCTGTGCACGGAACTGACAGGCAGGTCACAGGGGTCAGCAGGAGGGAGGGAAAGAGGACGGACTCTACAGTGGCTGTAAACTTGACTACACAAACTTCTATCTTCTCCAGCCGAATGTCTGCAGTGGGACATATGATGAGATCAGAGCAGAGAGGCTCCACTGGCCAAGCACACTGTCTTCACTCTTCAGCCTGTGTACAGCCCAATGAAGAAGCTGTATGCCAGAACCCCTCTTGTGGCCATGTATGAAGTTCACAGGGCCAGCAGCACTATGTCCAACTACACCGGCCCCTGGATTCTGAGAATGTACGGCAGCCACATTGATCTTCATCTGGGGGAGGAGCTGCTACCCAGCAGCCACAGGTATCTCCAGCTCCAGTCTTGCTCGAGTGGGCATTTAAATGAACGAGAGCCAGAGTCAGAGTGGCTTTAGCCTCTGCCCCAGCTCCTACACAGCCTAGTCTTCTTGCGACTGCTGCGACAGCTGGCCTATAGGACGAGCAGCCCCTGGGCTTTTAATGCAGTGGCTGCTGCTCCTGAGTGTTCAGGGCAGGTGGACGGCCTGGCCAGCAGATGGCCTGGCCCACTGGTCAAATGCCCGGTGTGCCCGATGGCCAGTCTGGCCCTGAGAATTACACATTGTCAACTGGCAGATGCAAGAGGAACGGTAAAACCCAGATAAGCAATTTTTTTAAAAATTTCAAGCAGAAATACCAGGGGTACAGCATAGAGATGTGTAATTTACATATTTAAAGTGGCACTGCCAGATTAAAAAAACATTTATATGTTGTACATTTTGGCAGAACATTTCTTTTTTCTTTTTTTATATGTATATCTTTTTTACAGAATTCATGGCTTATAAAAGAACATAATCCAGCATCATCTTTGTCCCAGCTGAAGCATAGGCATGGACAAAGTTCAGTGAGTGAGGACGGGACTAACACTCCGCTGTGTTCACTCCTGTTCTGTTTATCAGACTCCTGTCTGATAAAAAAGCAGCATGTGCAGCAGCACAACACAATATTTTTGCAATATGAAGGGGGAGGAGTTGTATGTGGGTTGGTCAGGATTAGATACCAGGGCTGCTTTGTAGTCCCAGTATGGCCCTATGGGTTGAGTCCTGGAAAATACATAGCAGTGACTAGCTGAATTCATTGGGGCCATTAAAATCAAAGTGGCCTGTGCCAGTATGAGCACATTTAAGTCAGCATTCCATTTTTCCATGTATACATGGAATGTATTTGCGATCACATAATGTAATGTGAACCTACTTCTTACTGGTGCAGCATTCATCTCATCATCATCAGAGGGCAGCATTATAATGAAAGGCAAGGTAATCCCTCTGACCTTAGATGCCATTAAACCATTTTCTTATATCTACCTACTGCTGTAAAGCAAACATATGTTTTTATTAGTTACACATTTATTAGTTACTTTCCCTTTAATTTACTAATCCCATTTCCTTGTGTGGCAATTTTGCTAGACTGTGTGTCCTTTTAATGCAATGTCTTCTCCAGTAGAAGAGGAACAAGACTCCATTATATTCCTACCATTTATTCAACATCCCCACTTAAGTTACTATCACAATATGACCCTAGAAAAGTACCTAAAGTCTGGAGATTATTAGAATGTATAAAAATTTCTTCCCATCCAGCTGCATGCACAATTGGGCTTTTCAGAAAGGTCCGCAGAGGTGACGGGCTGCTCGGGAACCTGCGATGTCCTAAATTCTTGCTTCATTAATGCGTAGTTTGCCATATGCTGCTGATAACACCACTTCCCAGAAAGACAGATTTCATACTAATTAAACAATTACCTTCTAATGAAGTGTCAGCACAAAATGCATCGAGCCTCCACAAACCCTGTCTAGGGGAGAATTCTGCCCAATTTAGGGAGGCGGAGGAGAGCTGAATCATTTGGATTTTCGGTTATAAAAAAGAGAGAGGGCAGTGAGTTTGTGCTAAAAATGCTTCTTTTATTAGCAGAGGCACATAATCAGGTAATTGTGTAATTAGGTCTAAATGTACACCTAAATCTGCTGTGTTCTACAGCATGGACGATCTCTGGATTAGCCCTCAGCTTCATCCTCGTGGTTTCCTCGCATTCCTAATAAAACCGTTCTCATCGCAGACATTATTTTTTCTTTCGCATCACAATGACACTGTCCCTCGGTTGCTGTCACGGTTATGTGGCACCCGGGTGGTTTTGCAGCTGATTCTCTATAGCTCTGTATAGTTCAGGAAAGGTTATTGTACAAGTGTATTAAGGTGGCATAATTTTTTTTGCGTAATCATCGTCCAAAATGGAGGTAATTTGATTCCGAAACTTTGCCAGGCACAAGAGAGCATCACGATGGGTTAGATTCTTTTTAAGGCTGTATGCTGCATCCCTCCTCCAGTAGGGAGAGACAGAGACAGAAATAGCGAGGAGCTGCAGTACTTAAATTCACTGGTTCCTGAATCAATGAAAGGACAAACATGTAAGGAAAAGGGGGAGATAAGAACATGGTCCTGCTGATGGCTTGTTTACTCCTTTTGACATTGTGACGTGTTCAAATCAAACATAAAGACGGGAGATCCTGGGATGGAAATGGTGCACGTCAATGTGGCTGAGCAAAACTGCATAACCCAAAGGGAAAATCTTGCATATGATTGCATGAGAGATACAACATATATAATAAATATATCAAATAGAACACATTATATCATCAGTTAATCCTCCTTGATTCAATAAGACATGTAGTTCACCAATAATGTGGCTTGTACTGGGTTTACAGTAAGGGGTTAAATTGATGTTGAATTGGTGTACAGAAACCTGGACTTGTCTGTGAGATAGGGGAGTTGCATCCTGTGTCCCCTCCATTTCTTATTTACTTTTTGGTGATTGGATCACCTTGTTTACACTTACCCTAAATATTATTTTGTGGTGTATTTTAATCATTTCTAGTAAAAGTTTAATTTTATGGCACCTACTTAGTTTTTTTGCACTTTTGAAGTCCATAGGTTTTATTATCTGTTTCCGTATGACTCTTACCACATACTTACAATTGTGTAAAACACTACTCTAGTAGTCGGTTTTGGTAAAAATGGGAGCGGACTTTTTGAAGACATATCTTATATAAATGGGCCCTGGCAAGCTCCTTGTTTTAAACAGGATATGGGATCAGAAACTGATCTGTTGGATTTTGACCACTTAGAACCCCATAGATCTGAAGGACAATTTATCCCCTGCATGAATAGAGCAAAGTGTGTGTGAATCTCCAGCGCTCTTTTCATTTTCTATCCATCTAGCTCAGCAATGTTGGTAAACCCCGCAGACAATGCATGGCATGCTGAATGCATGTGCAGTGTGCTCAGACTCATTTTCCTCTATTCTTTTGATCAGTAGAGATCCCAGTGGTTGGATCAGCTTGTATAGAGGAATGCACAGAGCTTCGGTGGAACGATGGAGAGGTGAGTATTATTTTTCATGGGGACTGTACTATGAGAGAAACATGGGTTCAAAGTGAAAGTGAGGCATGGGGGCAATTTGAGAGGGGCATGGGGCAATGTAAAAGGGGCATGGGACAATGTGAAAGGGGAATAGGGGCAATGTGAGAGGGACATGGGGGCAATGTGAGAGGTGCATGGGAGTAATGGGAAAGGGGTATGGAAACAATGTGAGTGGCATGGGGGCAAAGTCAGAGGGGCATGGACGCAATGTGAGAGGGGCATAGGGGCAATGTTAGGGGCTTGGGGCAATGTGAGAGTGATATGGGGGCAATGTGGAGGGGCATGGGGGATGTGTGAGTGGCGCATGGGGGCACTGTTAGGGGCATGGGGGCAATGTGAGGGGGCCTGCTATCTGGGGGAACAAAGTGGGAACTATTACTGTGAAGAGAAATACACATGGATAGTTTGCATGGAGGTGAGAATTATGCTGTAATGAGGATTCAGTGAAAAGGTGTTGTGGCTGGAGAATTCTTTATGATGCCTCGGGCAGGAAGAAAAAGAAAAGTTACTCCAATCAGAGAAGATGTCACCTGTGAGTCCCTACATGTAACTGTAATCACTTATACGGTTACCTCTATATTGTCACTGTATGTGGGTATATTGATTTCTGTGTAGTAACTTTTATTCAGTAACAGTGCATAAAAGGTGCAAAAAGGTGCATTCAAGGGCTGGGACCAAAGGGGCGGAGCCAAGGGGGTGGCCAAATTGGGTTTGCCTAGGGTGGCAAAAATGCTTGCACCAGCCCTGTGCATGGTTCAAAATGGCAAGCAGAAACGGGGTCTGAATATAGGCTAGGGTCAAACACAGTAAGACTATGTTCACACAATGGAATTTTCATGTTGAATTCTGCATTGGAATTTCACACAGGCATTCCGCTGCAGCAAAACCAAATAGATTTTAATGGGATTCTGCTGCACTGTGTACACGGCATTATGGAATCCCGATTCCGAAATCCACAGAAAGAATAGACATGTCTATTCTTTCTGCGGAGTTCACATGGAAATGCCATCTATGAGTGCACTTCCGGACGGTCCTAGTGCAGGCATATTCTGCCGGCGCTCCGCTGTCGGTGGAATGTCCGCTTGGAAATTTTCTATGTGAACATTCCACCGTCTGAACATAGATTAACAGTATTGCCGTTCTGAGCAGGCACATGTATAGCCCGCATATAGAGGTCCTTCAGCGGCGGATGTGCTGCGTAAAATACGCTGCAAATCAGCTCATCTGAACGTACCCTAAAGGAAACTAGAAGGCTGGAATCTGGTGCTTAACAAGGACTGGCTGGTGAAGTATTATGGCGTATCCCAGCATTTTAAGAGGCTAGAATGGAATGCGTGCATGCCCTACCAGCAGAGCTAGTAGCCGTAGCAAAAACATGGAAATCATGGAAAGAAGCCTGGACTAGGCCATATGGTCAGAAAGTATTCCAACTGCTGTGCAAGTTAAGAAGAGACCCATGTTTAGCTGTGGTTTGTTAAGGGTATACATAAATAGCAGTATCTATGCAAAACATGTTCTGATGGCCAGAGGATGAGATGTAATGTTATGATGTGAATATTTGTTATATTATTTATACTACTTGTGAATGTAAATGGCTGTGTGTATTATTTAACCCTTTTAGGACAGAGGCAAATTTCATTTTTGAGGTTTTGTTCTTTCCTCTTTGCCTATAAATAGTAATACCTCTTTATAAGACAAACAAAGAAATTATTTGTGGGGCAAAATTTTAAAAAATGACAATAACGCTTTCAGTTTTCCACCAACAGACCCATATGAGGGCTTGTTTTATGCGCTACCAATTTTACTTTGTAACAACATCAATAATTTTACCAAAACATTTACAGCGAAACAAAATTATTTGCGGGACAAAAAAATAAAACCTTTTGTAAATTTTGGGGGCTTCTTTTTCTACGCAGTGCACTTTTCGGTAAAAATGACACCTTATATTTATTCTGTAGGTCCTATGATTAAAATGATACCCTACTTATAAAGGTTTGATTTTGTTTTACTACTGTTAAAAAATTATAACTTTTTGCACAAAAATTTCTACATAAAAAAATGTCCTCTTCTGGCCCTATAACTTTTTTATATTTAAGCATACGGGGTGGTATGAGGACTCTTTTTTGTGCTGAGATCTGAAGTTTTTATCGGTACCATTTTTGTTTTGATTGGACTTTTTGATCTCGTTTTATACATCTCTTTAGGGTATACAGTGACCAAAAATACGCAATCTTGGAGTTTTAACTTTTTTTTACATGTACTCACTGACCGTGTGGTTTAATTAACATTATATTTTTATAGTTCGGACATTTATGCACGCGCCAAGACCACATATGTTTATATTTATTTTTGTTTACATTTGTTTTTTAATGGGAAAAAGAGGGGTACTTCAAACTTTTATTAGGGAAAGGGTTAAATCCCATTTATTTACTTTTTTTACTTTTTTTACACATTTATAGGGGACTATGACATGCAATCTTCTGATTGCAGACACTGATCAATGCTATGCCATAGCATATCATTGATCAGTGTTATTGGTGCTCTTTTGCTCCAGTCTGGATCTTAGGCATGGAGCAATAGATCGCCAATCGGACAGCGTGGAGGAAGATAGGGGCACTTCTCGTGTCCTCTCAGCTGATAGGGACACCCCGGTTTTACCGCGGTGATCCCGATCAACCAAACTGAGCTGCTGGGAAGCATTTTCTTTCATTTTAGACGCGGCAATCAACTTTGTTCGCCACATCTATGGGGTTAATACCGTATATCACCGCAATCGGTGATGTCCGGCATTAGCCAAGGGTCCCAGCCATTGATAGCTGCCGGGACCGACCCGCTATGACAACTAGTCAGCAAGTGACCCTGTTTCATAGTGGGGGAGGGGGCGCTGGGTGTACAGGTGCGCCCTACATCCTTAACAGGTTAAAATGAGACATTGGGAGAGATATTCAAACTGTAATTTCTGTTGATCATACTTTTTTTTCTCGCTTCACTTTTTTTTGCTGCTTTTAAAATATGAAAATATGTGAGAGTAAATTTTCATGCCACTTTATTTTTTTTTTTTTTAAATTGGCGATTTTGGCAGCAATTTTTTTTTTTTTTTTTTGCTGCCATCTTTCATTTTTTGCACCAAATTTTTAATCATGGAAAATTCTGTTGCAGGCATCTCACATGATATTCCATGATTACTAGTGCTCATACAATAGATAACTGTATAAATAATACATGTCCAGGGGTTAAATGTGAGTGCAGGTGTAGGGACCCAAAAAAAAAAGAACAAAAACAAGAAAACTGCAACCATTTCCACACTAGCAAAAAGCTGTTGTGAAATTTTTAATGTAAAATAGTATCTCACCCCTTTGAAAATGTTATGTAAAACATTACATTTACATAAATATGCCTGCTTTTGCCAAACTGGTGTGACTAGTGTAAACCTTGCATCTTTGTCATGTAAAACACTTTGAATACCCGACGGAAATTTTTTTCGCTCTGAAATGTTCGCGCGAAATGCTACATTTTGAATATGACCACCATTATCTTTATTCTTTAGGTCCATACAATTAAAATTATACTTAATTTATATAAGTTTTGTTTTATTTCGGTACTGTAAAAAAAAATAAAAAATTGTGCCAAAGTTTTTATGGGGATAATTTTTTTTTTTTTTAAAGGGACCATTTTTGTTTTGATGAAACCTTTTGATCACATTTTAATATTTTTTTCTAGTTTAGAATGGGACCAAAAATGCGCATTTCTGGACTTTGGTATTTTTTTTTTATGTTCATGCCATTGACCTTGAGGATTAATTAACATTGTATTTTTAATAGTTTGAACTTTTAAGCATGCAGCAACAACGTGTATGTTTATGTTTATTTTTGCTTACATTATTTTTTTAAGATAGGGAAAATGGGGGTTATTTCAGTAAGGCACCCTTCATTTTACAGCTGTTCACCTGCACTATAACCCAGTACACAGTGTTTAGTGTGGGTGAACTAGCTGTCAGATTCCCTTTAAAGGGGTACTCCACTGGCCAACGTTTGGAACATCTAGTTCTGACCGCTGTGTGCACGCTGCAGGCGTCGGCTACGCTTCCTCGTGGCGTCAGGCCACATCCCCTCAATACAAGTCTATCGGAGGGGTTGTGGCGGCCGTCACGCCTCCTACCATAGACTAGCATTAAGGGGGCACAGTTGACCCCCGCAGCGCACACACAACATTCGGAACTAAATGTTCCAAATGCTGGCCAGTGGAGTACCCCTTTAAGGGTTTATTAGAGATGCTATTCTGGGATATCTTGGTGAAAGTAACCTTCTAACACAGCACCAACATGGGTTTATGCAGGATCAGACCTGTCAGACTAATCTGATCAGCTTCTATGAGGAGGTCAGTTATAGATTGGACCGCGGTCTGGATGTTTTTTATTTGGACTTTTCTAAGGCATTTGATACCGTGCTGCACAAAAGTTTAGTACATAAAATGAGGATGCTGGGACTAGGGAAGGACATATGTAAATGAGTTAGCTACTGGCTCAGTGAGGGTGGGGATCAATGGAACTTACTTACTCTGGTTGGGTGACAGCTACAAGAGGGGTACCACAGGGGTCAGTACTGGGTCCACTTCTCTTCAATATGTTTACTAATGACCTTGTAGAGGGATTACAGAGTAGAATTTCTGTATTTGTAGATTACACTAAACTGGGTAGAGTGATTACCACAGATGATGATAACATAATATTACAGAGGGATCTGGGGAAGCTGGAGGCTAGGGTGAAGATGTGACAAATAAATTTAATGTATATAAATGTAAGGTAATGCACTTGGACCATAAAAAACAAAATGTACAATAATGTGCTAAAAAATTAAACATTGGGAAACCCTTCTACATAAAAGGACTTGAGGGTACTGGTAGACAGTAAGGCAGTGTAGAGAGCGCTTCTGTGTTTCGACGGGAGTCAAATGAGACCGAAATAAGAGCCAGCACTTTCGCAGGACTAACTTTTATTCGAAAAAATAAGTCAAAGGTAAAACAGGACAACGCATTTCGGCGCACATCCGTGCCTTCCTCAGGTCCACAATCACAATTTTGTGTAGTCCTGGCCGGGATTCCTGCGGGCGGGCTTGTTGGGAATACAGAAAAATAAGGGGTGAGAGCAGCAGACTGTTGCTATCTCATTTTTGCATACCCCCTACCACACGACGTGACAAGGACATAGTTTTGCCTCTGTATAAACCATTAGTCAGACCCCATATAGAGTATTGTGTCCATTTTTGAGCAACTGAATATAAGAAGGACATGGCTGAACTGGAGAGGTTGCAGAGGACGGTGTCAAAAGGTAATTAATGGTATGGGAAGATTACAGGACAAAGACAGGTTATGATCAAGCTTGGGATTATTTTGTACGGAGAAAAGACTTGATCACAATGTACAAATATATGAATGGACAGTACAGAGATCTTTCTAGGGATCTTCTCATACCTAGGCTGGTAACCATGACAAGGGGGCATCCTCTACGTCTAGAGGAAAGAAGTTTTCACCATCATCACAGACAGAGATTCTTTACTGTAAAAGCAGTGAGACTTTACAACTCTCTGCCACATGATGTTGTGGGGGGGGGGGGGGGCTGAATGTTTTTCTGGAGAAATATAACATTAAAGGTTATGAATACTAGATTTATGTGGATAGAACGTAGATCAAGGGATTTATTCTGATGCTATATTGGAGTCGGGAAGGAATTTCTGGTCTTAAGGGTAGTGATGTCGCGAACATGAAATTTTCCGTTTGCGAACCGGGCGAACCGCCATTGACTTCAATGGGCAGGCAAATTTTAAAACCCACAGGGACTCTTTTTGGCCACAATAGTGATTTTAAAGTTGTTTCAAGGGGACTAACACCTGGACTGTGGCGTGCCGGAGTGGGATCCATGGCAAAACTTCCATGGAAAATTACAGAGTCTGGTTTTAATCCATAAAGGGGATAAATCACCTATTATTCCTAAATGGTTTGGAATAATGTGCTTTAGCCCCTTTAGGCAGCACATAGAGCCCCCCTTTAGGCATCACATAGTTAGATTCCCCCCTTCAGACAGCACATAGTTAGAGCCTTCCTTTAGGCAGCACATAGTTAGATCCCCCCATATTAGGCATCACATAGTTAGAGCCCCGCTTTAGGCAGCACATATTTAGATCCCCCCTTTAGGCAGCACATAGATTCCCCCATATTAGGCAGCACATAGTTAGAGGCCTCCTTTAGGCAGCACATAGTGAGATTTGAACCCGACGCCCCAGCTCAGCAGTGCTAACCTCTGAACCACCATGCTACCCCTACCATACATCTAATATGCACGGTTGCTAAAATGGACAGAGATGTTAGCAGAGAGTACCAGAAAAATTAGGCATGTACACATGGCTCAAACATTTGGTATTGTTGCAGCCGCAGCTGTAGCAGCGCCCAGAAAAATAGTGGCAGCATAAAAAGTGCAGCACCAGAGGCCAGAAAAATTAGGCATGTACACATGGCTGAAAAATAAGAACAAGCGCATATCCAAGAGTCCAGAAGACTCTATAATGCAGGATGGAGAAACAGACAAAGAAACTCTTTTCTAAATAACATTTTTCATCAAATAAAGAAACAGAGTTCATCGCTCTCTGTGTTTTATTTTTGAAAATTTAAGTTTAAAAATCACACGCAACAAGCGTTCCTTGGTGAAATGGTTAGTACGGTACTCTTGAAAATTCAAGTTTAAATTATCAGAAAGTCCAGAAGACTCTATGATGCAGGATGGGGAAAATCACCGAGAAATCCTTTTCAAAATAAAATTTTTCATCAAATCAAGATGAAAGCAGCAGCCAGAAAAATTGCAGCAGCAGAAAAAGTGCAGCACCAGAGGCCAGAAAAATTAGGCATGTACACATGGCTGAAATATAAGAACAAGCGCATATCCAAAAGTCCAGAAGACTCTATTATGCAGGACGGTGAAAATCACAGAGAAATCCTTTTCAAAATAAAAATTTTCATTGAATCAAGATGAAAGCAGCTGCCAGAAAAATTGCAGCAGCAGAAAAAGTGCAGCACCAGAGGCCAGAAAAATTAGGCATGTACACATGGCTGAAATATAAGAACAATATATTTTAGGGGGGCAAGGAGGGCAGCAGTGGTTGACCTGGCTGAGGATGCTGAACCAGGAGGAGGATGGCAGCTTTGACTTTGTGTGCTGCTTGTACTGACGTGTTGATCCCATAGGCGTTTGTGATGTGACATCATGTGCCTTCGCAAAGCAGTTGTGCCTAGGTGGGTGTTGGACTTCCCACGACTCAGTTTCTTCTGGCACAGGTTGCAAATGCCCTCACTGTTGTCAGAGGCAGACACACAAAAAAATGCCACACTGCTGAGCTCTGCGATGACGGCATTCTGGCGTCCCATCTGGCTGACCCCGGGTGCTGATGCATGCTGTCTTACTGTGCCACTAGCTCCTTGCGACGACCTCCCCCTACTTCCAACTCGTCTCCTCCTCCTCTCTGTCTCCCCATCTGAACTTTCCCCCTCTTCTTCTCTTCTAGCGGGCACCCAGGTGGCATCCACGGACACATCGTCATCATCAACACCTTCACTGCTATCTGACACTTCAAGAAAGAAAGCAGCAGCGGGTACAAAATCATCATCACACCGTACGTCCATGTGTGTAATGCTGCCTGACTGAGACATATCCCTGTTAACTACATCCTCTGGCAATAATGGTTGTGCATCACTCATGTCTTCAAACTGATGTGTAAATAACTCCTCTGACGGATCAAGTAAAACTGCTGTGGTGCTAGTGTTGGTGGTGGTGGCAGGCGGGCAAGTGGTAGCATGAGAGGTGCCCGAAGCTAAGCTAGAGGAGGAGAAGGATGGTGCATCAAGGTTCCGAGCGGAAGCTGTAGTAGATTGGCTGTCTTGTGATTGCCAGTCAACTAAGTCCTCCGAACTTTGGGGGTTCAGGGCCTCTGAACACTGACCATTCTAGGGGTGGCCTTCCTCTGCCTGTCATTTTTTTGGTTAAATTTGCATAAGTGCAAACCAAATGTGATTTGCACTAGGGTGACACAATTTTCCCTGCAGGCAAAAAAAATAGCAACTGTGACGTGAACTGACAGTGACGACTGATTTTATTTAACAGCCAAAAAAGGTATTTTTTTATTTAATTTGCACAACTGTCACACCTAATGTTATTTGCACTAGGGTGACACAATTTGCCCTGCAGGCAAAAAAAATGGCAACTGTGACGTGAACTGACAGTGACGACTGATTTTATTTAACAGCCAAAAAAGGTATGTTTATAGATAGATAGATTTCAGCCCTTTGAATACTGTAGTAATTAGTTGCTTTAAAGATAAAAAGCTTGCCAGCGGATTTCCCCTTTTATGCAGTGGTCCCCAACCCGGGTGCCTCCAGCTGTTGCAAAACACACGGACTGATATCTTTCAGCCCTTTGAATACTGTAGTAGTTAGTTGCTTGAAGGAACTTAAGTTTGATTCTGGAGTACCCCTTTTAACCAGCGGTTCCCTCCCAACCAGGGTGCCTCCAAATGTTGTAAGACACACGGACTGATATCTTTCAGCCCTAAAAAGGGCTTTTTTGGGTGCTATCCTTAAAGCAGATGTTACAATAGTGCTTTAGAAGTAAACTGGACCCTGAATACACCACCTAGCAGCAACCTAGCTATCGCTTTCCCTATACAGCGGGAGCAGCTTCTCTGACCCTCCACTTTCTAAGCCTGCAGCATGTTGAATGAGGATAAAATGGCGTCCGTGCAAGAGGTAGGAGGGTCTGGAAGGGAGGGACTGCTGCTGATTGGCTGTAATGTGTCTGCTGACTCTGACTCACAGGGTCAAAGTTTACTGCAATGTTAAAATATAGGGGGCGGGTCGAACTTCACATATGTTCGCCCGGCGATGCGAACGCGAACATGCTAAATTCGCCGGGAACTGTTCGCCGGCGAACAATTCGCGACATCTCTACTTAAGGGGCAATTGGCATCAGCCTCATTGAGGTTTTTTGCCTTCCTCTGAATCAACACAGTAGGGTTTTAGGTTGAACTTTATGAGTCTTTTAAACTATGAAACTATTCTACAAGGTCTGTATATTTAACCCATAGGTCTGTACCTCAGATATTAATGCATCTTATGAGCTCCTAGGGGGGAATTTATCAGAGGTGATGTAGAAAAATTATTTAATATGTGTGGTTGTAAATTGTATGTAGGCTAGGTTTATTAAATGGTGCAGAGCATGTGATAAATATGGTTCTAGTACACATTTTTTTTTTAAATTGCACTACAGTACTCCAAAATATCTCTTAACAGCCACTGCAACAAATGGGGGAGACAAATCAACATTCCTTTTTCAATGTTTCTGTAACACTCACGTTTCAGTAGACTGGAACACTGATAATAGTGGATTCACTGGACCTGTGTGGTAGATGACTTTGACTGTACCCAGGAGCGGAGTCTAAGGTGCCGCTGGTTTTCACCAGAGCCCACCGCAAAGCGGGATGGACTTGCTGCAGCAGGCGGTACCCAGGTCGCTACCCCTAGCATGGCTCAACCACACAGGTGGCTGAGGAGATTCAAGGCACAGTTGGGATAAGGCAACTCGTTATCAGGATAGCAGAAGGTCAGGGCTGGCAGCACAGTAGCGTAGTTAGGAACATAGCAAGTTGTCAGTATGCAGGCACCAAAGGAGCAAGGTCGGGTCACGGAGCAAAAGGTTTGATACACAGCAAGGCAACTCTCAGGAACGCTTTCTCTCAGGAACTAGGGCAACAAAAACAAAGGACCATGTGCTCACGGCCAGCATGTGCAGCCAGAGCGCATAACGTAACAGTTTCAATCCTAAGTGTGAAAGTTGTTATCATCTTTTGCAGAGTGATGTGAGTGGAAGCTGAAATCCATACATCATTGCGGCATACCTCTGGCCACTTGGTGTACAGGAGACGGAAGAAAGCAAATCTAAAATTTGTGGCAATTCACTTTCCTCACCTGTACAAATGGACCATGTGTTCTTTATCTCTTCAAGCAAGTTGGTCACCAATAAACCCTTTGCTTTACCATTAAAAGCATCAGAAAATTTTTCCTTTATGGGAAAATCTATTTATGTTGGATATCAGATAAAACTTTGATTGAGTATTAAAAAAAAACTAAATCTAGCCACCTAGACGTTGTTCCTATATCTGGGCCAAAGGTCAATGACAAGGATTATTGTTCAGTTTGCTCCAACATGTGGTTGGACAAATCAGGCAAGAGATGTGATTACTTCTGGCTCTGCGGCTAGTAATGATCCTCATGGCTTTCTGAACATTATTAATACAGGGAATTATAGAGAATTGTGATTATTTGTGATTATTTTGAACCAGCACACACTGTAATAGTTATTTCCTTCTGGCTGCAACACTGGATGAACAAGGCAATTCTGAGGGATATACCCTATGGTCAACATCAATTCTGTTATCATCTCACTTTTATACCAACTACCTACTACATTGCTCAAGATTAGAATATCAGCCTTTGCAAGTTTAGTTTACAATTCTAGAAAGCATTCCAGGATGCCCTTAAAGATTATTGCAGCCACAGACGTAGCATTGCTAACTGATAATAATCATTTATTAAAAAATTGTTTAACCTTTTTTTTATTATTTTTATCTGCCTGTATGTACTTTCCTGCCCTGTAGCACACTTTCAAAGTCTCTGATATTCAGAAGGATATAATGTTTTGTTCAATATTTTTAGTTCATAACCAAAATACAAAAGTACCGAGGCTGAAACACATTTTGCTCAGTAGAAGAAACACAGGATACATCTAATGCTGGCATAATCGGAAAATGACTTTTTGGGTGATAGGTGGGTAGCTTGCATAAGATGTGGCACAGGGGGTAACCTCTCATATGAACACTTGATTGACTACTGTCAACATTTATTTTGTTCTCATGTTGGGGTCCAAGATGTCTTACATTGAAAACAAGGGTCTATGTAACATAGCAACATCATTGGGACTGCTCTGGGACAATACAAGAAAGAGGATGAACCCTGCCTCAGTTGCTATTTGGTGATACATATCTATACATCATTACCCTCTATGGAGGAACTGCATTGTTAGTAAACAATGGGGTGGGATAAATTACAATGCAACCAGTTATTGACAAGTAAATATATAAAAGTAGTATTAATCAACATTGACTGTCAATGCCAAAGAGTTAATGATCTCATTTAGAGATGAGCAAATCGAAGATGACGAACCCGAATTTGTAACGAATTTCAGGAAAAATTTGATTCCCAATGAATGCTAATATCGCCCTGATTCTATCGCGCAAATCACTTAATTAAACTCCATTTACTGCAGTCCAGGCTCCAGGGCATCTAAAATGGCAGATCCATGTGTGAGGACATGGGGCAAGGAACTCTGGTAAGGCGGCAAGGTGGGTAGGCAGGATGACCCTGAATCACATGCAGGATCAGCAGCCAGTCACCCCTGTGATGTCACAACCCTCTATATTCAGCAGCCATTTTGCGGCTGGTCATTTCATTCATTACACTGCAGAGAGATAGGACAGACATCGCTATGTGTGTGTTACAAAGAAAAGCTTTTTGCAGCAGAGTTTCACCTCTTAGTAACCACAGCCTCCTGTAGGACACAGAGCACAGCATTTTTGCACAGAAATGAATTCTTACTTCAGCGATTAACCCCTCACTGTGTCACTGTGAACAGCATTGTATTACAGAGAGGGGCAGAGAGCTGTGTGTTGCCTCAGCTGCAGAAAGGTTTTCAGAAGAGGGAGAAATAATTTTTTAGGGCAAATTTGTGTCTTTGTTCCACAACAACTGTTCTGTAGACGGTATAATCCATACCCAGCAGTCCATTCCTAATAGCATTTGAGAGAGAGTCTTTTTTGCAATTTTGGGTTTTGTACACAGTGTCTGCAGAAATGTTGTGTACTGCTAGTGTTGTGGGCAATTTTTTTTTTTTTTAGCGTACTGTAGCACATTTTTTTGCCCTCATAGGTGCAAACCACATCCCTACATCTAAGTAGTGTACTATTTTTTACCTGTTAAACTCTCAAGGGTTTAGATACTGTGAAAGTCCAGGCAAAAGTAATCACTGGCTGGTCTTTTACTAAAATACGTTTTTTTTAAGCATACTGTAGCACATTTTTCTGCCCTCATAAGGCCCTCATAAGTGCATACCACATACGTACATCTAAGTGGTGTACTATTTTGTATGTGTTAACCTGTCAAGGGCCTAGATACTATGAAAGTCAAGGCAAAAGTAATCACTGGTGTTACGTTATGCTCTCTGGACGCACACACTGGTCGTGAGCGCATGGTCCTCCTACCTGCTGCTGCCGGCAGGGCTGGGACTTGCATCGCGCGACACACCCGCATGCGATCCCCAGTCTGTCACTCACCTGGTGCTTCTCCTGCCCCCGCCTCTGCCACTCTGCTCTGGCATGCGTGTTACCATCCCCTATGGTGCGCGCGCCGGTGCTTTACGATTTAAAGGGCCAGTGCACTCATTAGTTTAATTCACCTGTGGCTCATTGATAAATTCCTCCACCCTCCTCATTCCCCTGCCGGATTTTTGTTGCCTTGAGCCTGAGAGATAGCATTCCTGTTATTGCCTTGCTGTGTATCTGATGCTTTGCTCCGTGACCAGACTTAGCTCCTTGCCACCTGCCTACTGACCATTTGCTACGTTCCAGACTATGCTAATGTGCCGCCTGCCCTGACCTTCTGCTATCCTGCCTACGAGCTGTCTTATCCCTCCTGTGTCTCGCATCTCCTCAGCCGCCTGTGTGGTCAAGCCATGCAAGGAGTAGTGACCTGGGAGCCGCCTGCCGCAGCAAGTCCATCCCGCTTTGCGGCAGGCTCTGGTGAAAACCAGTAGCACTTTAGACTCCGTTCCCTGGTATGGTCCGAGTCATCTGCCACACAGGTCCAGCGGATCCACATCCACAGGGGTTCCTATCTTCTGAAACGTGAGTGTTACAGTAAGATTCAGCCATGGATCCCGTTGAGGTACCTTTGCCTGAAGTTGCTGATCTTCCATCCATTGTGGTACGTCAGTTGCAGCAGTTGGCCCAACAGGCACAGCAACTTTCTCAACTTTCCGCTATGATGCAACAGCTATTGGCCTTACAACAGCAGCAGGTACCACAACCTGGCCCGCTCCCATCACCGGTTCCTGCAGTGTTTTTTGGCTCCCGGGTACAGCTTCTGTTACCTTCCAAGTATGATGGGGATTCCAAGTCATGCAGAGGCTTCGTTACACAGTGCTCTATGCACTTGGAGCTCATGTCTGAACAGTTTCTGACGGAATGTGCGAAGGTGGGCTTTGTCATTAGTCTACTGTCCGGAAAAGCCCTGGCCTGGGCAACATCCCATTGGGCCCGTGGGGATCCGGTATCCTCCAATTTGTCGGCCTTCTTGGCAGAATTTTGCAGTGTCTTTGAGGAACCCGCATGTGCCTCTTCTTCTGTGATGGTGTTGCTGAACCTCTGTCAAGGGAATTCTTCCGTTGGTGGCTATGCGATTCAATTCCACACTCTAGCCTCTGAACTTGCATGGAATGATGAGGCCTTGTGTGCCACATTAAAAAAAGGAATGTGAAGCAGGATTAAAGATGCCCTCGCAGTACGTGATCCTCCATCCTTTTTGACTGAACTTATCCACTTGGCCACTCGCATTGATGTGCGTTTTGCTGAGAGACAGGAGGAACTGCGCTTAGATAGGGAACCTGCCTGAACATGGAGATATCCTTGTAACACCCGTGTTTCAACATCCACCTCTTTTGTTTCCTGCGCTTCTTGCCGAAGAGGCTATGCAAGTGGATCGTTCTCATGTTATGCAACAGGAGAGGTCACGACGACGTAGTGAGAATTTGTGCTTGTATTTTGCTAGCCCAGAGCACTTCCTCAAGGACAGTACAGCTCTGGGAAATGCTTGCACCTAGGGTTTGGGGAGAGGCGTCCCTGTGTGTGAATACTACCTCTCCACGCTTAACTATTTCTGTACAAGTCTTCGCTTCAGCTAAGTCTTCCTTCAGTGCTACAGCATTTTTTGATTCTGGATGAGCAGGTGACTTTATTGATGCTTCTTTGGTCCACAAGTATCATGTTCCTCTTACTCGGCTTGCCAAGCCCTTGTTAATCTCCTCTGTTAATGGACAAAACTTCCATACTGAATCTCTTGTCATGTAAGTAGGAGTATTGCACAAAGAAAAGATTGAATTTATGTTCTGCCACACTGTACTTCAGAGATTCTCCTTGGCCGACCTTGACTGCAACGCCATTATCCGAAACTGGATTAGAGAACTGGAGAGATTTTTCGTTGGGGACAATCCTGTCAAAATCTTTGCCTCCAATTAGTTCAGTCTAAAATTGTTTTTCGTCCTCCTCCTTTACCTGGCCTGTCACCACCTTACCAAGATTTCTCTGACGTTTTCTGCAAGAAACAGGTGAGTCTGACTCCACATCGTCCTAACGACTGCCCTATTGATCTTTTGCCTGGTACCACTCCGCCTCGTGGAAGGATATACCCTCCATTGGTTCCTGAGACCAAAGCTATGGCTTAGTATATCCAGGAGAATCTCCAAAAGGGATTTATCTGTAAATCCTCTTCTCCTGCTGGAGCTGGTTTCTTCTTTGCTGAAAAGAAGGATGGCTCACTCCGTCCATGCATTGACTACAGGGGACTTAACAAAATCACAGTCAAGAACCGTTACCCTCAACCTCTTATCTCAGAACTTTTTGACTGTCTACATGGTGCCAAGGTCTTCTCCAAATTGGACTTGCGTGCAACGTATAACCTCATTCATATCCGTAAGGGAGATAAATGGAAAAAGGCCTTCAATACTCATGACAGACATTTTGAGAATCTCGTAATGCCTTTTGGTCTCTGCAATGCTCCAGCCGTTTTTCAAGAGTTTGTCAATTATATCTTCCGTGATCTTCTCTACACCTGTGTTGTCGTATACCTAGATGACATCCTGATCTTCTCTTCCAACTTAGAGGAGGATCTTACTCACGTTCGTCTGGTTCTTCAGTGACTCTGGAAGAATCATCTCTACGCCAAACTGGAGAAATGCCTGTTCGAGAAATCTAGTCTTCTGTTTCTTGGCTACATTGTCTCTCATCAGGGCCTGCAGATGGATCCAGATAAATTGTCTGCATTATTGAATTGGTCTCGTCCTTCGGGCCTACATGCTATTCAATGCTTTCTGTGTCTCGCAAACTATTATCGTCAATTTATTCCACATTTTTCATCCTTTGTTGCTCCAATTGTGTCTCTCACTAAGAAGGCATCTAATCCTAAGTCTTGGCCTCAAGAGGCTGAAGAGGCCTTCTCTCGTTTAAAGTCTGCATTTTCTTCTGCTCCCGGGCTTACAAGACCTGATCTGGAGAGGCCCTTTGCTTTGGAGGTTGATGCCTCATCTATTGGAGCGGGTGCCGTTCTTACTCAGAAAAACGCCAAGGGCAAGACTGTTACTTGTGGATTCTTCTCCAAGACCTTCTCTCCTGTAGTGATGAGCAGCATAGGCCATATTCGAATTTGCAACATTTTGCGAATATATCGACGCATACTCGTCATATATTGGCGAAATTCGCATATTCGTTATATTCATTTTTTTGCGCATATGCGAAAATGTATGCACATATTCGCAAATATTGTGCCCTCCCTTCTTTAATGGTATAGTGAACTATGACTAGTGCATTAACTCTGTGATTTTTTGCCCATTGAAACCAATAGGCCCATTGTGGTCTATGGGGATCTCACGGCATGTAAACAGTAAGATAAGCAGGACTGTCTTGGCAGCACAGTGGAATCGGAGACCACCACTGGTTTGAGACCTGGGGTGGAACAGAGTGTTGCAGTGTTGCGGTTAAACTTTACTTCCTGGAAAAGCTGCTGAGTTGCCCACAGCAACCAATTAGATCGCTTCTTTCATTTTTGAAAAAGCCTCTGAAAAATGAAAGAAGCAATCTGATTGGTTGCTATGGGCAACTCAGAAACTTTTCCTCTGGACAGGTTGTGATAAATCTCTTCTATGGGGGAGATGCAAATCTCTAAAACCGGCAAAATGTAATATGCAATAAGGAAAGAAAACTGATCCGAAGTATATCCTATAAATGATGAATAATTTGTTAAGTTCGATTTTTAACAGAATGAAAAATTTGTGGATCCTGTAAAAATATATATTTCTCAACACTCCCGTTGTATCTGTCAATCAAGTTACATGTACTTTCAAGTCTCTAGTCAGATGTTACCATGTAGTTGATCAAGTGATACAAGGTAGTTCATGCAATATAGTTCATGCCATGCAGAACCTATGTTGTAAATGTAACATATTTATATGTGTAGTCGAAGTCCTGTTAGGAAAGAGGTTTTGGCACACTGTGCCACTCACCGCCCTTTAATGGTTTGATAACTCTCCGGGATGATGGCTTTCTGGCTGGAGGTGGCGACACCCGGTATCGGGGTCTAGCCCCTTTTACAGCCTGGAATCGCTGCCAGTAGTTGCCGTGAATGCTCGCTCCGATGTAGAGATGAATGCCGATCAGCACAAACGGCGTGTGATGCTGGCGGCGTGTGATGTAATCGGTCAGCTGATTACAGGTCAGCTGACCTTGACTGTGTTAAGTCCAAATATGCCTCAGAGTTTTCAGGTTCACTTGGCGGGAGATTTGTAAATAATGGAGAGTCCGGTCATGATCTTACAACCCACGCCTCGGACAAAATGAACCACAAAGGTCTGCTGGCAGTTGTAGCCCTTGTTTAGAAATGATCCAAGGTATTTTGCATATAGATATTCCTTTTGATCTGGATATAGTATATGTATAGTCCTTTTTGCAATGCTGAGACAGAAAAAATATATATAAAAAATATATATATAGAAAACGCAGGTGAACCGCAGGTTAAATGTGAACTTGTAGCGTTTCGGGGTACCCATAGGTGGTGTCCTGACCCCTTCCTCAGTGGTTCATACAAGAAACTGAATATCTATGAGGTTATAATACTGGCTATTTATGTGTTTGTGATTAAAACACCTATGAGCTTTCAATAGTCATCAGAAAATTTGGTCTGGATCGATGTGATCCGGTATTTATAGTGGGAAAAACAGAAGTCTAATAGGTTAGGGCCAGTATACATGATGTGAACACTGACATTGAATTATAATTAGTGGTTTATACATATTTGCTACCTAGTATGTAATAGTTAAGAGTGATAAGTGTCTATCTATACAATTTACAATATAAATACGTTACATTTACAACATAGGTTCTGCTTGGCATGAACTATATTTCATGAACTACCTTGTATCACTTGATCAACTACATGGTAACATCTGACTAGAGACTTGAAAGTACATATAACTTGATTGACAGATACAACGGGATTGTTTCAAGGAATCTATATTTTTACAGGATCCACACATTTTTTATTCTGTTAAAAATCGGACTTAACATATTATTCATCATTTATAGGATATACTTCGGATCAATTTTCTTTCCTTATTGCATATTACATTTTGTCGGCTTTAGGATTTGCATTGCAGGATATTATCCTTGCTATATGACTTTTGTTTTAGGATCATCTTATGTTACATGATTATTTTCTGTTGCAGGATTTTTTGTTGCAGGATTTTTTAGGACCATATGTATGTCTATTCAGTTACATTGTAATTAATGTTATAGGGGTGAACCGCTATACTATATAGTTTTAATTGTTAATTTTAATTATTCTCTGAAGTGAGCCTACACACCGCAAGGGCCCTGTGGAGGCAGACTTCTAGAGATACTTTTATTATATGTACTTTTGGCTATTGTGTAATAAATAACACACATTTAATTAGTAACTGGCATTTCAAGAATTAATTTACCAAATATCCATTACACACTCACTATTGTGAGTGAGACACTGAGGACTGATCTTTGTTGCCTTGAGCCTGAGAGAAAGCATTCCTGTAATTGCCTTTCTGTGTATCTGATCCTTTGCTCCATGACCTGACCTTGCCATCTGCCTTCTGACCATTTGCTACGTTCGTGACTAAGCTGCTGTGCCACCTGCCCTGACCTTCTGCTATCCTGCCAACTATCTTATCCCTCTTGTGTCTCGCATCTCCTCAGCCGCCTGTGTGGTCGAGCTGTACCAGGGGTAGCGACCTGTTTTCCGCCTGCCGCAGCAAATTCATCACCCTATGCGGCAGGCTGTGGTGAAAACTAATGGCAGCTTAGACTCTGCTCCCTGGTACGGTCCGATTCCTGTCTTCTGAAACATGAGTGTTATAACCAGGTGGTGTTATACTAAAATACGTATTTTTAAGCGTACTGTAGCACATTTTTCTGCCCTCATAAGTGCATAACACATACCTACATCTAAGTAGAATATAGACAAATGGTGTCTCAGCTCACCTACTCTGCCAGAACCCCGCGCATGGAACAGTGCAAACCAACAACAGGATAAATAAAGATTCAGTTCTTATTGCACAAGAACCTGCGCTGGATTCCTTTATTCTTCTATGTATCTAAGTAGTGTACTATTTTGTACCTGTTAAACTCTCAAGGTCCTAGATACAGTGAAAGGCCATGGAAAAGTAATCACCGGCTGGTGTTTTACAAAAATATGTGTTTTTAACCATACTGTAGTACATTTTTCTGCCCTCATAATTGCATACCACATACAAGGGCCCACATACTGTGAAAGTCCAGGCAAAAGCACTCACCGGCTGGTGTTGTACTCAGATACTTTTTTAAGTGTGCTGTAGCGCATTTTTCTGCCCTCATAAGTGCATACCACATACTTACATCTAAGTAGTGTATTTTTTTGGACTTGTTAATCTGTCAAGGGCCTATATACTGTGAAAGGACAGCCCACAGTACACCCCAGCTGCTGTTCTAGTGCAATTCAGCCACTATATGGTATCTTCATGCTGCCACAAACTCAAGGCTGTGCCCTTCAGCCACTATATGGTCTCTTCATGCTGCCACAAACTCCAGGCTGTGCCATTCAGTCACTATATGGTCTCCTCATACTGATGCCACCTCCAGGCTCTGTCATTGTGCTGCCATGTGACATGTGATTCATTGTTAGATTTGGTCCTTTGTACCCTCACACCGGCGCCCGGGACACTAAAACTTGAGAGTGTTAGATAAAATTTCAATTTCAAAATCTTAAATTTCAATTTCAAAATCTTACATTTCAATTTCAAAATCTTACATTTAAATGGTCTCCTCATGCTTCTTCCATCTCCAGGCTGTGCCATTCAGACACTATATGGTCTTGTCATGCTGTCACAAACTCCAAGCAGTCATTCAGCCACTATATGGCCTCTCCTCATGTTTCAGCCATCTCCAGGCTGTGCCATTCAGACACTGTATGATTTACTGATGTTGCTGGGCCTGGGCCTAAAAATATTTATGGTAGCACTAGCATTAATATTTCATTAAAATTTCAAAATACATCTTTTAATGTCAGTGACCGACCAGGGGACAGGGAAAGTGAGCCCTAATCTGACCCTAAAAGTGCTCTCCCTGCCTACTTGCCCATCCACCCTAACCTGTGGATCGAGAACTGGGCGCCGGTCCCTTCCTGAACTAAAGTGCAGGGGCCTCATAAAAATACATACTAATAAATAGTCAGTCACAAACTAGAAACATAACAGGAACATAGAACTCTAGGACACAGATCTGTGTGCAGCACAGGGGACACTATGGATCAGCGATCATGAGCAGAGGACACTATAGATCAGCGGACATGAACAGAGGACTCAGTGGTCCTGAACAGAGGACACTATAGATCAGTAGTCATCTACAGAAGATCTGAAATATAGAACTAAGAAACATAGAGTTCAAAACACCAGACAGGAAAATGGATGTCAACAGACTTTAGGAACAGACAGGAATATAGCATTATCCCCCAGAACATCCAGTAGACACAAAGTCCCCATGGACCAGAAACAGGGATCTATCGCTAATCAGGAATATTTGCATTTCCCATGCAAACTTCCAGTAGACACAAAGCCAATCATGGACAGGTAATAGGGATGCCTAGATACACAGGATATATTTATAGAACACTGTTCACACTGAACACAATACAGGAATAGCAAACCCTCAGAACAACTCCAGTAGACGCAGGAATAACAATGCCCTCTGATTCCCCATGAACAGGTAACAGGGATGCCTAAATACACAGGATATATTTATAGAGCACTGTTCACACTGAACACAAGACAGGAATAGCAATTCTTCCAAACACCTCCAGTAGACAAGGAGTCCCCATGGAGCGGTAACAGGGATCTAACAAAGTTCACACTAGACACACAAACTGGACACTCCACTCCAGTCCACTATTGAAGTAGCCATTAATCATACATCAAAATAGACTACTGGCCAGCGGCACACTCCACCATGTGGTCAGGATGCTGGCCCAGTAGGAAAACAGAAATATAAAACACAGAACTTCATATAAACAGATACAAATGAAAACAGTGTGAACAGACACATAAATGAAAGGATATACTAATCCTAAAACCGACTAAACAAACACAGCTTAAAATCCACTAAGAGAATGGCAACTAACATGGCTAAAAAAAAAAAAAAAAATACAAAGTGCATGCTAAAACAGAGATAGTAGATTAAAAGCTCAAATAAGAAGTATTTCACCCAAAGCTTCCGTTAGCAGCATAGCCAGCATGTTAGCAGCTAGACATCAGGAAGTTCATCAGTAAATGAATGAAGCTAGTCAGTGCTGAACTTAAGTAGACACACCCTAAAGGCTTATGGACAACAGAGGCTGAGGCTGAAAAAGACAGAGACATTAACTATTCCCTGATCAGGGAACATAAAACTGTTCACACACAAGCAATCCAATAACTGTGTGTTAACACAGACCAAGACAGACATGACATACTCTTAGGGACTGTAAAGCCCTAGGGGGAGATTTGTCAAAACCTGTGCAAAGGAAAAGTTGCTGAGTTGCCCATAGCAACCAATCAAATTGCCTCTTTCATATTGCAGAGGCCTTGTTAAAAATGAAAGAAGCGAGCTGATTGGTTGCTATGGGCAACTGGGCAACTTTTCCTCAGGACAGGTTTTGATAAATCTCCCCCTTACTGTCTACTAATGCTGCCACCAGATCTCCTCATACTGCCAACACCTCCACGCTGTGTCATTTAGCCACTATATGTTCTCCTCATGCTGCCAACACCTCCATGCTGTGTCATTCAGCCACTATAAGGTCTCCTCATACTGCCAACATATCCACGTTGTGTCATTCAGCCACTATATCAGGGATAGGCAACCTTTTGAAGTCACTTGTTTTGTGGTGGGAATATGGGTGTGGCTTTATTATGGGTGTAGTGGGTGGGGTTCGTGGGGATGTGGCTTGTCACAGGGTGTGTTTTTTTTTCTGAATGTTTTCAATATATTGTCCCTGCTGTAAGGAACTTACAGTGAGGACAATACAAAGAGAGGGGATTGCCCACAACCGACAAAAGTACTTGTTTAGCATGGATAAGCATTTTAATTCAGACCCCAGAATCAACCCTACCATAAAACAAACCCCCGAATCAGACCCCAGTATCACTGCCCTACATAATACAGACCCCAGAATAAGACTCCACCAAAATACAGACCCCAGAATCAGACCCCAGTATCACCACCCCGCATAATACAGACCCCAGAATCAGACCCCAGTATCACCGCCTGCATAATACAGACCCCAGTATCACCGCCCTGCATGATTCAGATCCCAGTATCACCGCCCTGCATAATACAGACCCCGTTATCACTGTCCTGCATAATACAGACCCCATTATCACCGCCCTGCATAATACAGACCCCAGAACCACCACACTGCATAATGAAGACCTCATCATAATACAGACCCCAGAATCAAACCTCACCATAATACAGACCCCACGCCTTCTCAGCAGTCAGCGAGGTTGAGCCGTTGCCGGTGGATACGACCCAGTTGCTACCGCCGCAGCAAGACCATCCCGCTTTGCGGCGGGCTCTGGTGAATACCAGTAGCATCTTAGAACCGGTCCACCGACACGGTCCACGCCAATCCCTCGCTGACACAGAGGATCCACATCCAGCTAGCCGAATCGTGACAGACACACTTATGAGGGATCTGTGAATGAACACTGTTATGGCGAGCTGTTAATGAACACTGTTATGGGGAGCTGTGAATGACACACTTATGGGGAGCCGTGAATGACACACTTATGGGGGAGCTATGAATGACACACTTATGGGGGAGCTGTGAATAAACACTGTTATGGGGGAATCTGTAGATAACACAGTTATGGGGACCTATAGACTGACAGAGAAAAGAGCCTGTCTCTGGGGCAGTAAAGCTGCCGTCTGAGCCAGGAGCTGAGCTAAGTGTATTCCACAGAAATATACAGAGGACTTACTGGTCTGTAGCAGTGACCCCTGACTATCTTCAGACACCTCAATGCGGCCAGTACAGAGCTCAGAGCGATCCCCCTCCATGCTGCTGACAGACAGCGGAGCATAGCAGATGAAAGGTGACAGGGGAGCAAAAGAGAGAAAACTCTCTCTCTCTTAACTTGTTCCCAGCACAGCACAGCAATAACCGGACAGGGAGAGGGAGGAGGAGGGATACATCTTCCCTCCCGGGCCGGATCTTTTAGCAGCCGCTTAAAGTGACAATGTCCCAGGACTTCCTTGCAGGTCGGCACTTGCTCGCGTGCCACTCAAATGCACCCTGCGTGCCATGAGTGGCACACGTGCAAGGGGTTGCTGACCCCCTGCACTATACAGTCTCCTCATACTGATTTGTTTCTTAAGGGAGGTGTGGAGCTCCCTCGTGGGACATTGTATCTACCTAGTGAATGTTGCAGACAACTTTTTGTGTGTTTCATAACTCCTCATACTGATGCCACCTCCAGGCTCTGTCATTGTGCCGCTCTGCGGCAGTGTTTCTGATAGCGATGCCTATAATCTGCATGTCATACTGAATAACAGTATTATTTCACTACCCCAGCACACTCCATATGCGTGTTAGAACAAAGAAAAGTGTCCTACACCACTATTGAGGCTCTCTATAGGCCAGAAATAGCAATTTTATGGCAGACAGGAGGCTCGTATCAATGCATATTCTTCCTTTATTAAGCTCAATAGCAGAAAGAAACATGCAGTGTAAACTTTAATAACCAAGAGAAAAAACTGTATACGGTGCCTAGCAACCCCTTACGCCTCCCATCTCCAATCCGACCAATCCCAACTCAGGATGCTCCATATAAACCGACTCCGGACCCGCCTCCTCCTCTTTCTTTCTGCTCAATAGCAAGATATGTATATATCTCCTGTGAGAACTGTGGCATTAGGCCCATTATTAATATATATTCAGTTTTTCTATTTGCCCTTGCTACTGTTGTGTCAATTACCAGGGCCGGTACTTCAGACCCTGTCCTTTTCTGCCTGGTACTGCTTCTCACTGCTTTTTTCCCTGTTTTCTGGTCTCCCAGGCTTTCTTTCCACTACACCCCCCTCCCCCCTTTTTCCCTATTCCCTACTGGGCTTATGTTCTATTTCTTATGTGATTTTTCTGCTCTACTTACTGTCACTCTGCCTTTGCTGCCTTTTCTCCCCCTTTTTCTGTGGTCCTTGGCAGTCCCTTCAGTGTGGCAGAGTCCGCCATTCCTGGTGACGTCAGCCTTCTTCTTCACAGTGTGAGGGGGCCGGCTCCCGCCCCCTCTCACTCTCTGTTTCTGCTCTTCTGTGCTGCAGAAGGGACGCAGCCACAAGAGTGCCTGTACTCTTGGCCACGCCCCCTCCCTGTTCAGCAGCTGGACAGCACTGAGTTTCTTCTTTCCCTTGTTTCTGTACAGCTTGTTATAGTGCTCTGTCTGTGGTGTGGAGGTTAACTCCACAGTTGCAGTAAGCACAGGTTGTGGGGTCAAGTCCTGCTGTTATTGTTTTGTTTCTACACAGTTTTCACACTTACATTATAGTTTGTGAAGTGCGCTCTGTGTTATAACTTGGTAGCTGTTGCTCAGCAGTTAGGTCATTTGCCTTTCTAGTGCTGCTTTGCTGAGTTCAGTGTTCAATCCCCAGTCATTCTGATGGTTTTATGTATTTCTAATATTGTAAGAGTGAATATATAATATTCATTTGTTTATTTTTTTCCTTTACAGACCCATATTGCTAGCTGTTAACCCCTTCCATACCTATACTTTGCACTATGTCTGACATTAAAGCTGACTTGACCCTGGGGGATGGCCCCACTTCCGGGCATGAGCCCGAATTATTGTCAGCCGAACAAGTTCACCAGCTTGTTAATAGATAGGTCCATTCCGCCTTGGCGTCTGCCATGGCATCTGTAAATGAGACCATTTTGAAATCAGTTTCTCTAGCGATGTTGCAATCCTGTCAGGTGGCTACGGTCGACCCTGCGGTTTTGATTCCTACCCCGGTCCCCTCAGTACAGGCGCCTAGCGCGCACAAATCAGGGAAATCAGACCGGAAGCGTCACCACTGCGCTGACGTCTTGAACTCTCCTGTACCCCAGCACATGTCAGGAGATGGCTTAAACATGACTAAGGGTGTTGTACCTTCGGGTTCCGCCCCCAATTCAGATGCCAAACCCTCTGCCCGTAAGGATGACAAAGCACTTCGGGCTTCGCACTCAGTGAAACGTTGTAAGCCTGACTCCTATATGGAGGAGTCGGAGGAGGACTCCGTTTCAGCGGACAACCTCTCAAACCCTTCCGTCGACAGCAGTGACGGTGAGGATGATTGTGTGGAAGATGGTCGTACCCTGCCTGGTCCCGCTACCACGGCTGCCCAATCTTCACATACAGTACTGGATTCCAAAGGTGTCCCATTCTTTGACCCGGATGAAATTTCTCACCCGCGGTCAGGGGAGTGGGCGCCCCTGCCACAAGTGGCGAAATACTTGGAAGCATGGCTTCGGAAACCCCTTGATAGGGGTAATCGCAGTAAATTAAGGGCGGAATGCCCCAGGCCATCGCTTGACAATAAGATAGCAAAGACCCCTGAATTGGATCCAATATTGATCAAGTACATACTGAAATCGGGGAAAAACCTGAGACGGGGAGTCGACCGCTGAACATGCCGTTGCCACGGGTGAGCCAGTGGACGCTGAGGTCCTTAGAGGGTGGGCCTTGAGAATGACGTGCCTGTTGGGTAACGCCAACACGGCGATGTCAGCCGAGCGCCGTCGCTCGATTCTCATGCGCCTTGACCCGCAACTTACACACCTGGCCACCGAGGAACCGGGTTCCTCGGCTGAGGGTCTCCTCTTCGGAGATTCTTTTATAAAAAATATCAACAAATTTGTCGGTCTGTTTTCAAGCCTTGACAAGGCACAGACTTCACTTAAAAAGACCCTAGGCCAAAAGGTTTTCGGAAAGGCCGGGAGGAGTAGGGGTCGTCCTTTTGGCCGAGGCCCCACTTATAGACCCTATCACAGAACACAAGTGCAATATGTCTATGACAGACCCCAAGTGCATCCAGCGGCTCCACCAACCGCTCCTTCTCCATTCTTCCCTACTCGAGGACCTCCCTGGAGGGCGAGAGGAGGTTCTCGTGGATTTTCCAAGAGTAGAGGATCAGGTGAGTCAGGGGTTCCCGATAGGGGGCGGTATTTTTTCCCCGCTTGGTCAAGGATTACCTCAGACTCGTGGGTACTGCAGGTGGTCAGGGGTTATGTCATAGAATTGATAGCTCCGCCGGTGCAAATAAGGTGGCCGAGGCTAATTCAGTTTTCAAATACGGACAAAGACCCGATTCGCTCAGAGATAAACGATCTGTATACCAAAAGTGCCATATCCCCGATTTCCATGAATCGTCCGGGATTTCTCAGCAATATCTTCTTGGTAAAGAAGAAGAACGGAGGGCACAGACCTGTGATCAATTTGCGGGATCTAAACGAGTATGTTTTGTATCGCCACTTCAATATGGAGGGCATACATTTACTCAGGGATTTACTACTCCCAGGAGACTGGTTGGCAAAGATAGACTTGAAGGACGCGTACCTTACGGTACCGATACATCCTTCTTGTCACCCATGTTTCCAATTCACATGGGAGGATCAAAAATGGGAGTTTTCGTCTCTCCCATTCGACCTGTCCTCGGCTCCGTGGTGTTTCACCAAACTAATGAGACCAGTTATGGCGGTCCTCAGGAGTCGAGGAGTGCGGTTGATAATATATCTCGACGACATACTAATTATGGCTCGTACAAGAGATCAGATTTTACTGCATGTACACTGGACGGTCTCGCTTTTAGAGGAACTGGGGTTCCTTCTCAACAAGAAAAAGTCGATCCTTATCCCTGCTCGGGCTATGGAGTTTTTGGGGTTTCTGGTAGATACCCGTTCGGCGACTCTCAGTTTACCCCACAAAAAGTTGACTCTGATTCGCAAGGAAATAAGGACCTTGCTAAGGAGAGGACTGGTGTCCTTGTGTGCGGTTGCTCGGATTGTAGGTCTGTTGTCGGCATCGATTCAGGCGATATTTCCGGCACCGCTACATTACAGGGCATTACAACGCCTCAAGACCAAACATCTCTTGGAGGGTTTGTCCTATTCAGATCGAGTTCCTTTGTCTCCGACATGGTGGCTCCGACATGTTCAGGATTGGAATGGAAGGACGATTTTCAATTCCAAACCAGACCTGATTATAGAATCGGATGCCAGCCTGAGCGGCTGGGGAGCCCGGTGCGGATGTTCCTCCGCGGGAGGGAAGTGGTCCGAGGCAGAGTCGCAATTACACATAAACTGCCTAGAACTTCTAGCAGGGTCGTTTGCACTCAAAAGCTTCGCTTCCCACAGGTCAGTTTGTTGTGTACTGATCCGCATGGACAATATCACGGCGGTACAGTATATCAATTGTCTGGGAGGCACGAGGTCGAAAGTCCTGGCTGACATCGCCAAGGAATTATGGCTATTTTGCCTGCAAAAGAATGTTCTATTGCAAGCAGAGTATCTGCCGGGCATATCCAACTCCGTGGGGGATTGGAATTCCAGGTTCCTGATAGACGGCAGCGATTGGAGGTTGCATCCTTCAGTTTTTCAAGCCATTCACTCCCTGTGGGGACCGCTGGAGTTGGATCTCTTTGCATCCCGGCTAAATTGCCAACTACCACAGTTCTTCAGTTGGCGGCCAGATCCGGAGGCTGTAGCAACCGATGCGTTCCTACAAATATGGCCACAAGTAAGGTTGTATGCTTTTCCACCCTTCGCCATGATTCCCAGAGTATTATGGCAGACGGAAGCGCAACAGTCCACTCTAGTGTTGATCACTCCCTGGTGGCCGACGCAGTCTTGGTTTCCCCAAGTTCTGGGAATGACTGTGGATTATCCGAGGCTGTGTCCTCTTTTTCCCTCACTGTTACAGGGTCCGGCAGCGGAGTTCCATCCGCTGATCCTGTCCAGGAGTTTGAACCTGATTGCATGGCTGATTTCGGGTCAGCAGTTTTCGATAGACGCTTTTCACAGTCAGCTAGAGACCTCATCCGAGAGGCTTGGGCTCCAGGCACCAGATCGGCTTACGGATCTGCCTGGAAGCTTTGGGTTCATTGGTGCTCACAAATGGATCCCATTCAAGCTCCTTTGCCCGGAATTGTACATTTTTTGTCGAGCGCATATGATGAGGGGAAGGCTTATAGAACTATTAATGTCTACAGGTCTGCCATCTCGGCGCATCATGTACCGGTGGATGGTCTACCAATTGGTCAGCATCCGGTGGTATGTTGTCTATTGCGCGGCATAAGGTTTTGACGGCCTCCTACCCCTAGGTACCAAGTTACTTGGGATGTGTCGCTTGTTATCCGCATGTTTTCTGCATGGGATGACAATGAGGAATTATCACTAAAGTTGCTATCATATAAGTTAACCATGTTGTTATGCTTGGTATCCATTAAACGCGTTTCAGATGTACACGCACTGGATATTTCGAGGAGACAATTTACTTCTCAAGGTGTCAAGTTTGATATTTCGCGACGCGCGAAAACACAATTGCGTTCGGTATTTTATCCCTATTTTCCGGACCATCCTAAACTATGTGTGTTGCGTTGTTTAAAAGCTTATGAACAACGGACGGCTTTGTTGAGATCCCCAAGTTTTTCTCAACTGCTCATTTCTTTTTGTTCTCCCTATTTACCTGTGTCTTCCCCAACACTATCCCGTTGGGTAAGGCAGTCGATGGTTTTGGCCGGGATCGATATATCAGTCTTTAAAGCGCATTCTACCAGAAGCGCAATGGCTACTAAAATGGTCCAGTCAGGAGGTTCACTTTCAGACATTTTGAAAACGGCAGATTGGTCGTCGGAAGATACATTTAGGATTTTTTATTTTAAACCGGAGTCTCATGTGTCTATGATGGTTTTATAATGTGTTGATTGTTATGCTTTGAACTTGCATTGATACGAGCCTCCTGTCTGCCATAAAATTTAGGATTTTCCTAGTTGTGATGACAGAAAATATAGATTTTATAAAGACAGGAGGCGAGTATCATCCCTCCCTGTTTCCCTCCCTATTACTGTTATATTTTATGTCTCGTTTAGGATATTGAAGCAAAAAAGACTTACCAGTGGTTTGTTTTGCTTGTTCGTGGTTGACCTTCAGACTTCGGAGGATCGTTGAAGGTTATTTGGTTACATTGTTTGGTTTCGTCGCGGAGATCTGCAGGTTCCGGTTTGCTGCGGTTCTACGATATGATTGGTTCCGGTTGTTGGTCGCATAAAGAAAGAGGAGGAGGCGGGTCCGGAGTCGGTTTATATGGAGCATCCTGAGTTGGGATTGGTCTGATTGGAGATGGGAGGCGTAAGGGGTTGTTAGGCACCCTATACAGTTTTTTCTCTTGGTTATTAAAGTTTACACTGCATGTTTCTTTCTGCTATTGAGCTTAATAATGGAAGAATATGCATTGATACTCGCCTTCTGTCTTTATAAAATTTATATTTTCCGTCATCACAACTAGGAAAATCCTAAAAAAAAATTTTATTCGGCGAAACGTCCGAATCGAATTTTTCAAAAGTTCACTCATCTCTAATCTCATTAGTTGTATTGGTGGATGTTTCTTATCCATATTATACATTCATAATATACTCATTGACAAAAAAAATAATAATAATAATGCACCCAGATAGAAATGTTTAATTGCTGCAAAGCTCAACATGAAGTAATGTCTCAGGCAGATAAAAAAGGCTTTCAAAGGCTACTTTTGAGTACTGTACCATTTGGTCAGAGATTGTTGACTGCTAGACATGCCTCCACAATGCAGTTGAAGACATTTTGCTCAGTTGACAGACTTTGGGAGGGGATGCATCATTGGACTGGTAAGGGTAGTTGATTTGACGCATTACTTGGTGTTGAAAGCAGTGGTTACATGAGGGAACGACATATGCAGACAGGCTCTGGAAAGCCCAGACAGACCAACCGTAAAAAGGAATGTTTGATTCATCAACAAGCATGAACATCTCCTGCAGTTTTATTACTATTATTATGTCTCTGCCATGACCATTTCCATGTGCTCCATGTGCAAATGTTGCTATCAGATTGGAAATCTTCTTGGCCTGCCCAGTCACCAGATTTATTGCCAATCAAGCATTCATGATGAGACAGCATCAGTAACCTCAGAGTGTGCAGGAGTGTACAGACCTTGCTACAAGATGTGGGCAAATGTGTCTCAGGATGATATACAGAAGTTGTATGCCTCCATGCCCAACTGTATCTCATCTTGTATCCAACAGGGTACTAGAGCCTCCTTTCAATTGTACAGTTTTCCCCAATAAATGTATCCTTTTCCTTTAATATTGTAATGGCTTGAAGGAGTACCCCCCCCAAAAAAAACATCTTATCCCCTATCGTGGGGGTCCCGCCGCTGGGGACCTCTGCGATCTCGGCTGTGGCATCCATGACATCCGGTGCATGGAGAAAACTTCGCTCCGTGCCGGATAACTGGCAATGCGGGGTGGAGGTTCCTGATATCACGGCCATGCCCCGCTCGTGACGTCACAGCCACATCCCCTCAATGCAAGTCTATGGGAGGGGGCGTGACTTACATTGAGGGGGTATGGCTGTAATGTCACGAGGGGGCGTGGTCGTGACGTAATGACCCTCTGATGCTGCATCCAATGCTCTAAACGAACGTCGGGTGCAGTAGGGAGATCGCGGGGGTCCCGAGCGACGGGACCCCTCCAATCAGACATCTTATCCCCTATACTTTAGTACCCCTTTAAATATATCATCATAAAGGTTTATTGTATTTTAACACCACCTTCTTGTGCATTCTTTTTTTTTTGTCAATGAGTTTACACCGGTTGGTTATCTTGCATTGCACATGAAGTCACCTTCCATGTAGGAAGATACAAAGATATCAGAATGTATATAAATATTTGTTCATATAATGTATTGAACTACACATTAACAATATATGTCTTTAGGGCAATGATTGTAAATAATACTATAAGTTATTAAATAGCAGGCGATGGACAGCTGCAGCCCATTAGTTCTGTACATGTTGGTGATTCCTTTGAAAGTCATCTGTCTTCTTTTTGTTCAGAGTTGCATTTTGCATTGCTGTTCTTTTTTTGGCTGGTGACAGAGGTATGACAAGGAGATCAAATGAATCCCTTCCATTGTTATTTCTCTCGCAATTGTATTGTTCTAATTATGACATAGGGGGCTCAGTGAAATGCTGAAATTGGAGTCTCAGTGCAATGTGCAGAGCAGGGGATCCAGATGACAAAAAAAAAAAGAAATCTCATATCTTAAGATTTCAAAGGCCTCTGAAACAAACAAATAATCTCTGCGGCCAAATCTGTGCCAACTCATAGATGGAATATAGGAAACAACAGGAGGAGAGGTGAGAAGGGAGACATTAAAAAGAGTGAGGCATCTCACAAAAACCAAAATAGACACTTGAATCGGAGGGACACAAAGAAGAAGACATGGCTGGAGTAGCCAATTGTTTCTCAAATCTAAGTTATAAGTAAGAGCAACATGTCTCCTTATTTCCCATGTGTTACCCTTGAAATTGAAGATATGACCACACATCTAAAAGTTTGAGTTGTGCAAGAAATGAAAACTAAAACTGTCAATGCATTCAAAATCTAATATCCAAGAATGCAGTAAATCATGTAGGTTTGAAGGCCAAAATATTTTCTGAAAACTATTCTACTTGAAAAGATATCATGGATATATCTGAGGTTAAGCCATCAATGTAAAATGCCAGGAGAACCCCTGTAACATAGAAACTTGGTGTTGGGTTTATTTCAACAGACGTAGTTGTTTCTATATACAGACAGAGCAAAAGTTTTTTTTTTAAAAGGTACCATCTTGAAAGCTGGGTTGAAGCCAGATCTGCCAAGCAAAGATGGAGAATCTGATTGATCTAGAGGACGCTGAGTATTGGTTTCCTCTCAACGTTGAGAGTTCTTTTAGCATTGATCAGATCTATCTGCTTTTCTAATGGGTTTAACAAATGCCCCTTTGATATTGATTGGTTAAAAAGAAAAAAACACACACACAACAAAATACAAAGCAAGACTTCGTGCAGAATCCAGACAGAAAGAACAAAGAGTATTAATGCAGAGTCAGAGGGTCACGGATCTCATTAGCACCAGCAACAAAGAAAAGAAAGAAGAGAGATAAGTAGAGCACATACCAGGTTTTACTGTATGTGTCAAACAATGGATGTAAAGAGGTCAAGTGACAGCAGACCTGCCAGGACTATGCTGATACAATGTCATGGTAGGATGTGGAAATGGCATTAAGCTGTATACAAGAACTCTAATGAATGTTTAGCGTAGGATGTCCGGCAATCTTAAAGCAGACAGAGATGACAAAGGTGAAGATGTAGATCAGATAAAGGTGTTCTCCAGGATTTCTGAACTACAGTGTCCATATTAGGACATCATCAAGCGTCAGACAAACCTCCGTCACTCCTCAGACAAACCTACCTCAGCCCTCAGCTCTCAGCCAAACCTCCGTCATGCCTCAGACAAACCTCAGTCATACCTCAGACAAACCTACCTCAGCCCTCAGCCAAACCTCCGTCATGCCTCAGACAAACCTCAGTCAAACCTCAGTCACTCCTCAGACAAACCTCCCTCAGCTCTCTAACTGTGTAGCGGAGGAAAGCAGTGCATGCACTCTGAGCGGTATGGACAACTGCGTATGTGCAGGGCTACGCTCCTAATGCTGCCTACTTTAGCCCTACGCTGTCAGCGGAGTGCTGCCCATGCACTCTCAGTTTTCTACGAATCGATGAAAACTTTACATCAAAGGCTGTTTGGCTGATGTCTGAGGCATGACGGAGGTTTGGCTGAGAGCTGAGGGCTGAGGGAGGTTTATCTGAGGCAAAATGGAGGTTTGTCTAACAGCTGAGGGAGGTTTGTCTGATGCCTGATGGTGTCCTAATATGGACACCGTACTGAACAGCCCTTATATGATTCAGAACTAAAAATGTTGATTAATCACTAGTGATTTTTTACTTTTCTTATTTTTTTAACCTTTTTGTTACATTTTATTGTTTTACACAAAAGTCAAAGACAGCATAAGAGAATACAAAATGTGACTTTTACATTATCATTTCATTTAATAAAGAAAAAAGTTTTTTCACTATCTATAAGAAATGGTAATTGCCTGCTCTGTTATATGGTACATTTGGTTAAGTGTGTGACTAAGGCTGTGTTCAAATTTATTAGCATTACTGTTGTGTTACCAAGCACGTTTTTGCAGTGTTTTACAAAAAAATTAACAAAATTGGTGTTAAAAAAAAGTTCTGCTAAAAGAATACTATGTGTGAACACAGCCTAAGTGTCAACCAAATACTCACTTGTACCATATTAGACCAATTTTGTTTAACCCCTTAAGGACTCAGGGTTTTTCCGTTTTTGCACTTTCGTTTTTTCCTCCTTACCTTTTAAAAATCATAACCCTTTCAATTTTCCACCTAAAAATCCATATTATGGCTTATTTTTTGCATCACCAATTCTACTTTGCAGTGACATCAGTCATTTTACCCAAAAATTCACGACGAAACAGAAAATAAAATCATTGTGCGACAAAATCGAAGAAAAAACGCCATTTTGTAACTTTTGGGGGCTTCTGTTTCTGCGCAGTGCATATTTCGGTAAAAATTACACCTTATCATTATTCTGTAGGTCCATACGGTTAAAATGATACTCTACTAATATAGGTTTGATTTTGTCGTATTTCTTGAAAAAATCATAACTACATGCAGGAAAATTTATACGTTTAAAAATGTCCTCTTCTGACCCCTATAACTTTTTTATTTTTCCACTTACAGGGCGGTTTAAGGGCTCATTTTTTGCGCCGTGATCTGAAGTTTTTATCGGTACAATTTTTGTTTTGATCTGACTTTTTGATCACTTTTTATAAATTTTTTAATGGTACAAAAAGTGACCAAATACGCTTTTTTGGACTTTGGAATTTTTTTGCGCGTACGCCATTGACCGTGCGGTTTAATACCACGCGGCAATACCACATATGTTTATTTTTATTTTCATTTACACAGTTTTATTTTTTTTATGGGAAAAGGGGGGTGATTCAAACTTTTATTAGGGAAGGGGTTAAATGACCTTTATTAACACTTCTTTTTAACTTTTTTTTTGCAGTGTTATAGGTCCCATAGGTACCTATAACACTGCACACACTGATCTCCTATGCTGATCACTGGCGTGTATTAACACTCCTGTGATCAGTGTTATCGGCGCTTGACTGCTCCTGCCTGGATCTCAGGCACGGAGCAGTCATTCGCCGATCGGACGCCGAGGAGGCAGGTAAGGGCCCTCCTGGTGTCCTGCAAGCTGTTCGGGATGCCGCGATTTCACCGCGGCGGTCCCGAACAGCCCGACTGACTAGCCGGGATACTTTCACTTTCGCTTTAGAAGCGGCGGTCAGCTTTGACTGCCGCTTCTAAAGGGTTAATACCGCACATCGCCGTGATCGGCGATGTGTGGTATTAGCCGCGGGACCCGGCCGTTGATGAACGCCGGGACCGACGCGATGCGGGGTCGCAGCGCGACCCCGCTTCATATCGCGGGAGCCGGCTCAGGACGTAAATATACGTCCTGCGTCGTTAAAGGGTTAAGGTACAAGAAATCTTGAAAAAAATTGTGTCTTATAGACCATTGTTGTGGTAGACAGATGGTACAGTACTCTCCTATTTCTTTAACAAAAAAGGCAAAGTAAATCCTTATGATAGTTGCAGGGGAGGAACAAAATGCTGAGACTGGGCAAAAAGGGACACAGCGCTCAGCCAAGAGCTTACATCCCTTAATTTGAGTCCACCTGTAGTAAATTCAGGTGAGTGGACATGCTTTGGAAAGACAAAGCCCTGTCTATATAAGGTCTTAAAGCTGACAATGCATGTCAGAGTAGAAACTAAGTCATGAGCAGGAAACAACTGTATGTAGAGGTCAGAGACAGGATTGTGTGGAGCCACAGATCTAGAGAAGGTTACAAAAAATATCTGCTGCACTAAAAGTTGCCAAGCAGGGCTGGTGCAAGGATTTATGCTACCCTAGGAAAAACCACATTTTGCTGCTCCCTTGGCTCCACTCCGTTGGTCCCAGCCCTTGAAAGCACCTTTTTTTTTTTACACCTTTTATGCTCTGTTACTGAATAAAAGTTACTACACAAAGATCAATATTACCACATACAGTGACAATATAGAAGTTGACTGTATAAGTGATTACAGTTACATGTAGGGACTCACAGGTGACATCTTCTCTGATTGAAGTCACTTTTCTTTTTCTTCCTTCCCGAGGCATCATAAAGAATTCTCCAGCCACAACTCATTTTCACTGAATCTTCCAGACAAAAAATTTTAGACTCCTCATTCCAGCATATTCTTCACCTCCATGCAAACTATCCATGGTTATTGTTCTTCACAGTAATAGTGCCCATTTTGTTCCCCCAGATAGTAGGCCCCCTCACAAATCACTCATGCCCCCCTCACATCACTCCCATGCCCCACACACATTGCCCCATGCCCCTCTCACATTGCTCCCATGCCACTCTCACATTGTCCCCATGCCACTCTCACATTGCTCTCTTGACCCATTTAAAGTGCTCCGATGCCCCTTTCACATTGCCCTCATGCCCCTTTTACATGTTCCCCATGCTCCTCTCACATTGTATCTGTTATTCTCACATTGCCCCCATGTCACTCTCACATTGTCCCTCACATTGCTCCTATTCCCCTCTCACATTGCCCCTATGCCCCTCTCACATTGCCCCCTTGCCCTCTAACATTGTCCCATGCCCCTCTCACATTGCCTTCATGGCCCTTTTACCTTGCCCCCTACCCCTTTCACATGCCTATATGTTACTCTCAAATTGCCCCCACGTCACTCTCACATTTCCCCCCAAGCCCCCTCATATTGTCCCCATGCCACTCTCATATTGCCCCCATGCACCTCTCACATTTCTCCCATGCCATTCTCATATTTCTCACATGCCCCCTCACATTTCCCCCATGCACCTCTCACATTGCCCCTATGCCCCTTTCACATTGTCCCATGCCCCTTTCCCATTGCCCCATGCCTCTTTCGCTTTTCCCCCATGCCTCTTTCGCTTTGGGCCCATGCCTCTCTCACTTTGCCCCAATGCTTCTCTCATGTTACAGTCCCCATGAAGAAAAAAAAAATGCCACTCACCTCTCCATTGTTCCACTGAAGCTCTGTGCATTCCTCTCCCGGCGGCTCCTATTCTTTCTGTGCACGCAGTGTCATACAGTAGCTGTGCTGGCTTGCTTTGTGTCTGTCAAGAACTGGAGATGTAACTTTCTTGCAGTGGGCAGGACAGCATCCTCATTAAGATGAGGCTGCCTATTTTATCTATGGGTGTAGCCAGCCCTGTTGCCAAGAGTACAGTGGCCTCTATAGTTCCAAAATTGAAAAAAAGTTTGGAACAATCATGACTCCTCCTAGAGCTAGCCGCCTCGCCAAACTAAGTAGTCAGTGTAAAAACAACCTTAGTAAGAGAGATGACCAAGAACTTAACCCCTTAAGGACGGAGCCCATTTTCACCTCTAGGACGAAGCCCTTTTTTGCAAATCTGACCACTGTCACTTTAAACATTAATAACTCTGGAATGCTTTTAGTTATCATTCTGATTCTGAGATTGTTTTTTCATGACATATTCTACTTTAACATAGTGGTAAATTTTTGTGGTATCTTGCATCCTTTCTTGGTGAAAAATCACCAAATTTGATGAAAAAATGTAAAATTTTGCATTTTTCTAACTTTGAAGCTCTCTGCTTGTAAGGAAATGGATATTCCAAATAATTTTTTTTGGGATTCACATATACAATATGTCTACTTTATGTTTGCATCATAAAATTAACGAGTTTTTACTTTTGGAAGACACCAGAGGGCTTCACAGTTCAGTAGCAATTTTCCAATTTTTCACAAAATTTTCAAACTCGCAATTTTTCAGGGACCAGTTCAGGTTTGAAGTGGATTTGAAGGGTCTTCATATTAGAAATACCCCATAAATGACCCCATTATAAAAACTGCACCCCCCAAAGTATTCAAAATGACATTCAGTAAATGTTTTAACCCTTTAGGTGTTTCACAGGAAAAGCAGCAAAGTGAAGGAGGAAATTCAAAATCTTAATTTTTTACACTCGCATGTTCTTGTAGACCCAATTTTTGAATTTTTACAAGGTGTAAAAGGAGAAAATGTATACTTATATTTGTAGCCCAATTTCTCTTGAGTAAGGACACACCCCATATGTCTATGTAAAGTGTTCGGCGGGCGCAGTAGAGGGCTCAGAAGCGATGGAGCGACAAAGGGATTTTAGAGAGTACGTTTTTCTGAAATTGTTTTTGGGGGGCATGTCGCATTTAGGAAGCCCCTATGGTGCCAGAACAGCAAAAAAAAAAAAAACATGGCATACCATTTTGGAAACTAGACCCCTTGAGGAACATAACAAGGAATAAAGTGAGCCTTAATACCCCACAGGTGTTTCACGACTTTTGCATATGTAAAAAAAAAAAAAAAAAAAATCACTAAAATGTTGGTTTTCCCCAAAATTTCACATTTTTTAAAGGGTTAATAGCAGAAAAGACCCCCCAAAATTTGTAACCCCATCTCTTCTGAGTATGGAGGTACCCCATAAGTGGACCTGAAGTGCACTGCGGGCGAACTACAATGCTCAGAAGAGAAGGCGTCATATTTGGCTTTTTGAGAGCAAATTTTGCTCGGGGGGCATGTCGCATTTAGGAAGCCCCTATGGTGACAGAGCAGCAAAATAACCCCCACATGGCATACCATTTTGGAAACTAGACCCCTCACAGAATATAATGAGGGGTACAGTGAGCATTTACAGGGGGTAAATGCTCACTGTACCCCTCATTATATTCTGGTGTCTGGTGTCTGACAGATCTTTGGAACAGTGGGCCGTGCAAAATTTTTCATTTTCACAGACCACTGTTCCAAAAATCTGTCATACACCAGTGGGGTGTAAATGCTCACTGCACCCCTTATTACATTTCGTGAGGGGTGTAGTTTCCAAAATGGGGTCACATATGGATATTTATTGTTTTGCGTTTGTCAGAACTGCTGTAGCAATCAGCCATCCCTGTGCAAATCGCCTCAAATGAACATGGTGCACTCTCCCTTCTGGGCCTTGTTGTGCGCCCCCAGAGCACTTTGCGCCCACATATGGGGTATCTCCGTACTCGGGAGAAATTGCATTACAAATTTTGGGGGGCATTTTTCCCTTTTACCTCTTGTGAAAATGAAAAGTATAGGGCAACACCAGCATGTTAGTGTAAAAATTATTTTTTTACACTAACATGCTGGTGTAGACTCCAACTGTTCCTTTTCATAAGGGGTAAAAGGAGAAAAAGCCCCCCAAAATTTGTTAGGCAATTTCTCCCGAGTACGGCGATACCCCATATGTGACCCTATTATGTTGCCTTGAAATACGACAGGGCTCCAAAGTGAGAGAGCGCCATGCGCATTTGAGGCCTGAATTAGGGACTTGCATAGGGGTGGACATAGGGGTATTCTATGCCAGTGATTCCCAAACAGGATGCCTCCAGCTGTTGCTAAACTCCCAGCATGCCTGGACAGTCAATTGCTGTCCAGAAATGCTGGGAGTTTTTGTTTTGCAACAGCTGGAGGCTCCATTTTAGAAACACTGTCATACAATACGTTTTTCATTTTTATTGGGGAAGGGGGGTGGTGGGGGGGCAGTGTACGTGTGTATATATAGTGTTTTACTCTTTATTTTATGTTAGTGTAGTGTAGTGTTTTTAGGTTACATTCACACTGGCGGCGGATTACACTGAGTCTCCCGCTAGGAGTTTCGAGCTGCGGCGAAAAATTTCCCGCAGCTCAAATTTGTAGCGGGGAACTCGCTGTAATCTGCCGCCAGTGTGAATGTAGCCTGTACATTCACACGGGAGGGGGGTCAAAACTACAACTCCCAGCATGCACTGACAGACCATGCATGCTGGGAGTTGTAGTTTTGCAACAGCTGGAGGCACACTGGCTGGAAAACCTTGAGTTAGGTTCTATGACCTAACTCAGTATTTTCCAACCAGTGTGCCTCCAGCTGTTGCAAAACTACAACTTCCAGCATGTACTGATTGCGGAAGGGCATGCTGGGAGGTGTAGTTATGCAATGGCTTGAGGCACGCAAGTACAACTCCCAGCATGCCAAGACAGCCTTATGCTGTTCCTGAATGCTGGGAGTTGTAGTTTTGCAAGATTTAGAGGGGTTCAAGTTGTAAATCACTGTCCAGTGGTCTCAAAACTGTGGCCCTCCAGATTTTGCAAAACTACAACTCGCAGCATGCCCAGACAGCAAACTGCTGTCTGGGCATGCTGAGAGTTGTAGTTTTGCAACATCTTGAGGGCTACAGTTTGAGACCATTTAGTGATCTACAACCTGAACCCCTCTAAATATTGCAAAACTACAAGTCCCAGCATGCCCACACAGCAAACAGCTGTCTGGGCATGCTGGGAGTTGTAGTTTTTCAACATCTGGAGGTCCACGGTTTAGAGACCACTGTAAACTGTGGCCCTCCGGATGTTGCTAGGCAACAACTCACCTAGCAGGACCCGGAAGCCGCCGCCGCACGTGGGGGATCCCCGCATGGAGGATCACGCTCCGGGATCCAGGTAGGGACCTTCGTTTTGCCCGGACACCGATAGGTGGGCAAAGCGGGGGAACCGAACTTTAACCCCCCCTCCCCCGGTCTGCTATCGGTCGGTCACTCGGCCGACCAATAGCAGGGATAGGAGGGGTGGCACCCCTGCCACCAAACTCCTATCCCTTTAGGGGGATCGAGGGTGTCTCGGACACCCCCGATCCCTCTTATTTTCCGGGTCACCGGGTCACCAGTGACCCGTATGACCCGGAATCGCGCAGATCGCAGGTCTGAATTGACCTGCGATTTGCGCGCATCACGGTTATGGGGGGGTCTCAGGACCCCCCTCGGCGATGTGCCGGGATGCCTGCTGTTAGATAACAGCAGTCATCCCGGTCCGATCACCGCTACCGGTGACGCGGCGCTCCCAGAACCCCGCGACGTACATGTACGTCGCCGCGCGACAAGTGACACTTTGCGGCGCCGTACATGTACGTCACTCGTCGTGAAGGGGTTAAAGGGGTACTGTGGTGGAAAACTTTTTTTTTTAAATCAACTGGTGCCAGAAAGTTAAACAGATTTGTAAAATAATAATCAAATTAATAGCTTATACCTCAAGGGCCTCACCATCCAAGGAGCATATTGATATGGGTGGAAATAATACAATACATAAAAAAAACAGCATCAATATAAAAATGTAATGAACTATAAAATGTATTTAATATACATAACCAGGCACTTATAAGGATAACCCCACTGGGCCCTAGTGGGGTATGGAGTAAATTATTTTGAAAAAAAATACTGCTAAAAGAAAAAGCATATAAGGATATGGTCCGATAATCCGGCATATGTAGATACAATCCGTTAATCCGGTAACTGTGTAAAAGTCCCCTTATAAATCAGATGGCAGGAAATACGCTTAATAGATATGGTACAGAGTCAATTTCCAGGTAGATAGTATAATGTATTATGCAGGCAATATTGATTAGGTTTCTCACCACCTGTGGCCGCCTGGTTCTCACTGGTGTGGACCGATGGATTGCGGCTATGGAGTCCTCTCACGCATGTCCTCAGATGGTGGTTAGCGATCTCGCGCTGGACTCGCAACCCCGATGGCAGTGGGGTGCAACGCGATGTTCCGTGCAGCAGACTGCGGCCGCTCTCCAGCTGCTTGTTGATGGTAAGATGTGTCAGCCGCAGTCTGCATGGAACATCGCGTCGCACCCCACTGCCATCGGGGTTGTGAGTCCTACGGGACATACGGGAGAGGACTCCATAGCCGCAATCCATCGGTCCGCACCAGTGAGAACCAGGCGGCCACAGGTGGTGAGAAACCTAATCAATATTGTCTGCATAATACATTATACTATCTACCTGGAAATTGACTCTGTACCATATCTATTAAGCGTATTTCCTGCCATCTGATTTATAACGGGACTTTTACACAGTTACCGGATTAACGGATTGTATCTACATATTCCGGATTATCGGACCATATCCTTATATGCTTTTTCTTTTAGCAGTATTTTTTTTATAATTTACTCGATACCCCACTAGGGTCCAGTGGGGTTATCCTTATAAGTGCCTGGTTATGTGTATTAAATACATTTTATATTTCATTACATTTTTATATTGATGCTGTTTTTTAATGTATTGTATTATTTCCACCCATATCAATATGCACCTTGGATGGTGAGGCCCTTGAGGTATAAGCTATTAATTTGATTATTATTTTTCTCGACGCCGGTGGGGACCGGTTATAGCTTTGACTGCCTCGGTCCTTTTGTTGTGAGCTGCACCTTTTTGAGATTTCTAGATTTATAAATGACTTCTATTTAAAAATCTTAATCCTTCCAGCACTTATTAGCTGCTGAATACTACAGAGGAAATTATTTTCTTTTTGGAACACAGTACTCTCTGCTGACATCTGTCCATTTTAGGAACTGTCCAGAGCAGCATATGTTTGCTTTGGGGATTTTCTCCTACTCTGGACAGCTCTTAAAATGGACAGAGATGTCAGCAGAGAGCTCTGTGTTCCAAAAAGAAAATAATTTCCTCTGTAGTATTCAGCAGATAATAAGTACTTGTCAATATATAATAAAATAATATAATAGATTTTTAATGTCCCAGTACAGGACATGGTACTGTACTACCTTTAGACCCTGTCAGGTTGAGACCCTCAGTGACCTGGGGGCTCCCCTGCAAGGTCTCCCCCTGTTTCCAGAATGTTGTGTATATCACTTTAATGCCTAGACAGTATCCTTATGTATAGGTAGTAAAAAGGACCTGTGGGAGGTCTCAAGGATCTGTGTAAGTCTTTTACATGTTATGTTATGAAGTTACATGATTTGTTGTCACATGTTCTCCGAGAGAGCACCAGCTTAACCTATGACCTGCAGCTTGACCAATGGGCTTTAGTCCATCCCCCCACTATAAGAAGGGGCAGTCATTACAATTCACTCTCTTGTACCATCAGTCTTTACTGAGACCAGCAAGCACCAGAGATCTCAAGTGATCAGCATCTGGAAGACCCCAAAAGCTACAGTCATTCCAGTAAGTGTAAAGTCTATGTCTGCTGTCACTTAAACTAGTCAAGTCCAGCATATAGTCAAGTCCAATCTCGAGTCAAGTTAATTACAAGTATATTGGTCCAACAAGCTGCAAGGTCCTTCTGGGTCCTGGCCACATCTCTGGGAAATCTGTCTTATACTCAGTAAAACCTCCGTTTGACCATAACTAGTTGTGGACTCTCATTTCACTACCAGCAATTGGTATTGCTGATAAACCGGGCGTGTGGTGTTCCGGAACCCTAAAACCACACTGGCATCGTGAAGACTAGTGGTTAACAACATCTTGCCCCCGGGGTTAATACCATCTGATCCCACCACTCACACCGATACACCCGTGGTCCCACCATACACCTGCGGATCAACACAGATTGTATTACTTATTATTATTACTTTTATTACTATTTAATCTCTTAAGGACCAAGCCCATTTGGCCTTAAAGACCAGGCCAATTTTCCTTTTTGCACTTACATTTTTTCTTCATCCCTTCTAAAAATGATAACACTTTCAATTTCTCACTTACAGACCCATATAAACGCTTGTTTTTTTGTGTCACCAATTGTACTTTGTAATGACATCAATTATTTAGTAAGAAAATCTACGGGGGAAAAAAAAGCAATGTTATAACTTTTTAGTGGGCTTCCGTTTTCATGAAGTGCACTTTTTGGTAAAAATGACACCTTATCTTCATTCTGTAGGTCCATGCGGGTACAAGGATAACCAATTTATGTAGGTTTCATTTCATTTTACTAATTTTAAAAGGAAATGCTTAAAATGCGTAAAAATGTCCTCTTCTGACCCCTATAACTTTTTAATTTTTCCTGTATGAGGGCTCATTTTTTGCGGTGATCTTTAGTTTTTATCGATACCATTTTTGTTTTGATGGGACTTTTTGATCGCTTTTTAATAATTGTTTTATGTTATATGAAGTGACCAAAAAAGCACAATTTTGGACTTTGGTATTTTTTTTTACGTGTACGCAATCGACCATGCGGTTTACCTAACCTTATATTTAAATAGTCCGGACATTTATGCACGCAATACCACATATGATTACGTTTATTTTTGATTAAATGTTTTAATTTAAAAAAGTGAAAAGGGGGTGATCCATTTTATTATGGAAGGGATTGATGCACTTTTAAGAACTCTTTTTTTTCACTCTTTACGTTTTTTTTAGTCCCCATAGGGGGCTATAACATGCAATCTTGTGATTATATACACTGTTCAATGCTGAGCTTTGGCTCAGCATTGATCAGTGTCATTGGTGCTTTGCTATTTTAGCCTGTCCAAAGCTTGAGAGCACCGATCAGATGGTGAGGAGGCAGGTAAGGGCCCTCCCGCTGTCCACTCGGCTGATTGGGACCAGCAATTTTGCCACGGATGTCACGATCAGCTCCGCTGAGCTAACCAGCACATTAACTTTCACATTTAAATACTGTAATCAACTTTGCTCATGGCATCTAAAGGGTTAATGTCGGGCATCGGCCCAATCGGCAATGGCCAGCATTAATCGTGGGTCCTGGCTGCTGATAGCAGAAGCGTGCTCAGCTTCAACCCTGGTAACAGGACCACAGTACAGGTGCGCTCTGCGTCCTTAAGCACCAGGACTCAAGGCGTACCTGTACAACCTTAGTCCTTAAGAGTTTAAAAATGCTGCAATGGCATGTTTTACTAGAATATATAAAGGGAGAAAAAGCTCAGTGCAAAATCAAAGAACACAAAGTGGCTACATACTATAATCTTGTAGGTCACAGCAATTACATTGCAATATAACTTTTTCATAAGTCAATCATTCATAAGTCCATCCTGCCATAATAGGCTTCCATGAATTTATGCACACACAGTACCAATAGTAAATGGAGAAATCATTCATCTTCAGTGGTAGTGATTGAAATACAGCATACAGATATTAACCATCGGGGTAATAGTCTGTTTCTAAATCCCTATGCCGTTTCAGATGTCCTTTCTCAAGGGGCCCGGGCAAATCCAACTTAACCCCAAACTACAGTGTCAGTTCCTCTGCAATTTGCTGTTACCATCAAAACTTTTATATGGTTATCTTAGATTACAGTTTAAAGCAATATAAGTAAATCAATTAAATCAACATTAGTAACATGGACTAAAAAAGATTGTTTCTGGGCTGAGTCTGATTAGAGAACTAGAGATAGAAAAAATATTTAATTTGAGTAAAATAGTCACAAAGTAGGCACACGAAGATATATATATATATATATATATATATATATATATATATATATATATACATACATATATACATAGGTACATAAAAACCTTTAAATAATGACAAACAAGAATATCCTTCTCTGCATGTGTTTGTTGGAATCTTTCTTTGATGGTCCTTTGCTGATTAGATGCTTCAAATAAAACCCCTCATTGTCAATCACATACCTTCTATCAGTCTCCAGGACTTCAAATATTAACCGATTATGACATTCAGGGGGCTGGGCCTTAAAGGGGTACTCCGGTGGAAAACCTTCTGATTCTAAATATATTTTTAGATTGACCCTCCCTACAATAAGCATCAAGGTGTTGCACAATATAGGTACTAGATGCTGTTTTACTTTCAGCACATATACAATATTCCAGTTTAAGGTAACAATTTTTGGCAAAGAGGCCTCCTGTTGTTTTGTAGACAGCATGTCTGGTTCTCCAACTTGAGCTGTCTCTGGAAGGTGGGAATTTTTCATGTTCTTTAACAAGGGTATATCTACAAGGGGCATACAAGGGAGCTAAGACATCACAGAGGGGAAACAAAATGCCAATATCACAGCATAATCAAACACAATATAAGATTGACCTCAAAATCAAATACAATAAAGTATGGGCCTATGTAGGCCCGAATCAGGCAACAAGCATGGCAGGCTGTCACAATGAGGAAGTGTGTCAATCAAAAGTAGTACTCTAGGCTTGCTTTATGCCCCCATACTTGAGATCAGGGGTGTAGACTCTCTTGAAGTCTGAAGTTTGGGATCCAACATCTGGAGTCTGATATATATATATATATATATATATATATATATATATATATATATATATATATATATATATATTAAGGCATGAGGTCTGAATTAATTAAAGGGGTACTCCCCTGGAAAAAAAAAAATTCTAAATCAACTGGTGCCAGAAAGTTAAACAGATTTGTAAATCCCTTCTATTTAAAAATATTAATCCTTACAGTACTTATCAGCTTTTATATGCTCCACAGGAAGTTCTTTTCTTTTTGAATTTCCTTTCTGTCTGACCACAGTGCTCTCTGCTGACACTTCTGTCCATTTTAGGAACTGTCCAAAGTAGAAGCAAATCCCCATGGCAAACCTATCCTGCTCTGGACAGTTACTGATATGGATAGAGGTGTCAGCAGAGAGCACTGTGGTCAGACAGAAAATAACTTCACAACTTCCTCTGGAGCATACAGCAGCTGATAAGTACTGGAAGGATCAACATTTTTTAATAGAAGCAATTTACAAATGTGTTTAACTTTTTGGCACCAGTTGATTCATTTTTTTTTTCCCAGAGGAGTACCCCTTTAAAGACATATTCCCATCTCCAAAATGTATCTCCTATCCATGTGATGTGGGAGAACAAACTGATTGGTGAGGGTCTTGTGGCTGGGACATCACTGATCTCCCAAATAAAAGGAGTAAACTGTGCATGTTCTGGCATGTTCTAAAGCCCTATAGAGAAGTTATGGAGCACTGGCCATGCATCCATTTATTAGGGTTGCAGTTTTCCTCTGTTCTCATGATCGGAAGGAGTCCCAGTGGTCATACCCCACCACTTAGCTACTTATCCCCTATCATGTGGATTGAACTCGGGGACATGAAATGCAAGGATCAATAATCTCCAAACTGTCCCAAGGGTCAAAATCAGATGCTGCAATAACATATCCCTTTTTATCTTTGCTATGCCACTTTGCTGTTATAATTGAAAGGTAAGTTTGCTAGTTTTTTGTTTTTTGTTTTTTTTGTTTTACACTAATTGAGAAAAATCTGTGCAAAGATGGTTTTGTGTCACTTTTGTGCACTTTCTAGGATGCCATTCTTGTTGCTATGCCCCAAATAGAAATGATTCTCACAGCTTTCAAAAAGTCATTAATTCTTTACTCTCCAGGCACAAAAAGAGGTCGCTTTTGGACCACTTAAATAAAAGGATTGCTTCTTTAGATACCTTTGTGTGCATATGAACACCGGCAGGCATTTGCCTTCTAGTCAAAATGTTTGGGCATTCATTTTAACCCCTTAACGACGCAGGACGTATATTTACGTCCTGCACCGGCTCCCGCGATATGAAGCGGGATCGCGCCGCGATCCCGCATCATATCGCGTCGGTCCCGGCGCTCATCAACGGCCGGGACCCACGGCTAATACCACACATCGCCGATCGCCCTTTGACCGCCGCTTCTAAAGTGAAAGTGAAAGTGACCCGGCTGCTCAGTCGGGCTGTTCGGGATCGCGGCGTCCCGAATAGCTTGCAGGACACCGGGAGGGCCCTTACCTGCCTCCTCGGTGTCCGATCGGCGAATGACTGCTCCTTGCCTGAGATCCAAGCAGGAGCAGTCAAGCGCCGATAACACTGATCACAGGCGTGTTAATACACGCCTGTGATCTGTGTAAAAGATCAGTGTGTGCAGTGTTATAGGTCCCTATGGGACCTATAACACTGCAAAAAAAAAGTTTTAAAAAAGTGTTAATAAAGGTCATTTAACCCCTTCCCTAAAAAAAGTTTGAATCAACCCCCTTTTCCCATAAAAAAAATAAAACAGTGTAAAAAAAAAAAAAAAAAAAAATATGTGGTATCGCCGCGTGCGTAAATGTCCGAACTATAAAAATATATCATTAATTAAACCGCACGGTCAATGGCGTACGTGCAAAAAATTCCAAAGTCAAAAAATGTGCATTTTTGGTCACTTTTTATACCATTAAAAAATGAATAAAAAGTGATCAAAAAGTCCGATCAAAACAAAAATCATACCGATAAAAACTTCAGATCACGGCGCAAAAAATGAGTACCTATACCGCCCTGTACGTGGATAAATAAAAAAGTTATAGGGGTCAGAAGATGACATTTTTAAACGTATACATTTTCCTGCATTAGTTATGATTATGATTATGTAGTTATGATTTTTTCCAGAAGTGCGACAAAATCAAACCTATATAAGTAGGGTATCATTTTAACTGTATGGACCTACAGAATAATGATAAGGTGTAATTTTTACCGAAATATTTACTGCGTAGAAACGGAAGCCCCCAAAAGTTACAAAATGGCGTTTTTTCTTCGATTTTGTCGCACAATGATTTTTTTTCAGTTTCGCCGTGCATTTTTGGGTAAAATGGCTAATGTCACTGCAAAGTAGAATTGGCGACGCAAAAAATAAGCCATAATATGGATTTTTAGGTGGAAAATTGAAAGGGTTATGATTTTTAAAAGGTAATGAGGAAAAAAAACGAAAGTGCAAAAACTGAAAAACCTTGAGTCCTTAAGGGGTTAAAAGGCATGAAAAATCCATTAATGCAATAGTTTTTTTTTTTTTATTGAACTTGTTAGTTACCACCAGGTACCACTTGTTTACCTATAACCATACATGTTGCCATAACTTTGAAATTAGCTTTGCCTTTAAAACCTCCCATAGATGTACTCCTAGGTGAGCTAACAGTGTTATGAAGGGATTTAGGGCTCTTAGACAGTGTTATACACTTGTTTTTGAATCAGTGAAGTACAAGTTTGGACAGAACCATTTCGGTCAGAACCAGAACTTTTTGCAGGCAGTTCACTAGTTGCCGATTTGAAACATTGGGCCACCCCACTGACAATGCCAGGGTTAAAATAAACATAAAGGAAGCCATATAACCCTGTTAACACCATCATTTTAATACAAGACTGGAGGCTCCCCTTATGCCAATTTTTCTTTACTACTCCAAATAGCAGCGATGTAAGGGTTAATGTTATAAACAGTTAATAAGAAAAAAAAATGACAAACTGTCATATGCAAATGAGGTATAACAGGTAAACAATCAGAACATCTTACAGAAGGTATATAAAGAGGTGGCAGGTAAATTACTTTTTCTTTATGGCTGCTCCCTCATAAAGATAAGTACCTCACACATATAAAAAAATTACTGTAGATATAATTATATAAAGTGTTCTGCTTACTTATTTTTCCTTATAGATTTTATTTTCATTATTTCCATATTCATTTACCCTAATTATTATCGTAATAACAAATATTAAAGGGGTAGTCCAGTGGTGAAAAACGTATCCCAAATCCTAAGTATTGGGGATAAGTTTCAGATCGCGGGGGTCCGACTGCTGGGACCCCCTGCGATCTCCTGTACGGGGCGACCCCGGAACCCTGGGAAACTGAGTTGGAAGCAACCACAGTTGGGGTGACCACTCCTATGGTGGAAGAGATGGTGATGTCTCCACTGCATGTAATGGTAAGAGATGTGGGGGAGCTGCCGTCAGGTCCCGAGTTGGATGACCTCAATGTCTCCAGAGAAAATTTTGGTACAGCACAGCATCAAGACTTGACATTATCTCGAGCCTGGGAGAACGTCTTGATTGTAGAAGGTGCACCACAACAACCGGGAGCCGAGACTGTGTACCCCTTCTTTGTGGTCCATCAGGGAATGTTATACTGGGTAAATCAGATGCGGGGTGAGAATGTGGAACAATTGGTGGTACCTAAATTATATCGGAGACTGGTGTTAGAGTTTGCCCATGAACATGTTCTAGGGGGGCACCTGGGTTAGCTGAAGATGCAGGACTGAATTTAGCAGCATTTTTACTGGCCCAGTCTGTATAAAGAGGTCGAGAGGAATTGTGAATCTTGCCCAACATGCCAAATAACTATCTCCCAGCCACATTACCGTAGTCCCCTGGTTCCACTCCCGATTATCGAGGTCCCATTTGAACGGATCGCTATGGATCTGGTAGGCCCTTTGCCAAAATCCGCTAGGGGGCACCAACACATCTTGGTAGTACTGGACTATGCGACTAGGTATCCCGAGGCACTGCCTCTGCGACATACCTCGGCCAAACTCATTGCTAAGGAGCTAATGGAGATGTTTTCTCGAGTGGGCTTACCTAAAGAGGTGTTGACTGACCAGGGCATCCCGTTTATGTCAAAAGTAATGAAAGAGTTCAGTAAATTACTGTAGGTAAAACAGCTACGGACCTCCGTCTACCACCCCCAAACGGACGGCCTGGTAGAACGGTTTAACCAAACATTAAAAAATATGTTGAGCGGGTGGTGGCTAGAGATGGAAAATATTGGGATCTTTTAATTTATCTCATGTTCGCAATGGGAGAAGTACCCCAGGCTTCTACTGGGTTCTCGCCTTTCAAACTGCTATACGGCAGACATCCACGTGGTCTGTTAGACATAGGTAAAGAGGCATGGGAACAACAGCCCAAAAGTGAAATTGATATGTCACTCAGTTGCAGGAACGGATGGAAACAGTGCTGCCCCTGGTGAGGGAACATGTGGAGACAGCTCAGCAAGCTCAGAGCAGGGTTTATAATCGCCAGACTTGGGTTCGGAATTTTAACCCGGGAGATCAGTTTCTGGTTCTAGTACCAACAGTCGACAGTAAATTTCTGGCTACGTGGCAGGGTCCCTACAAAGTGTTCAAATAGGTAGGAGAGGTGACGTAACCCAGAGCAAGTGTACCATGTAAATCTGTTGAAACCTTGGAAAGACTGGGAGACTAGTGTGGATGACAGACCTCAAATGCGCATGGCGCTCTCTCATTTTGGAGCCCTGTCGTTTTTCAAGGCAACAGTTTAGGACCACATATGGGGTATTTCCGTACTTGGGAGAAATTTCCTTACAAATGTTGTGGGGCTTTGGGGGGCCCTTATGAAAAGGTAAAGTTGGGGTCTACTCAGGTATGTTATTGTAACAAAATTTTATTTTTTACACTAACGTGCTGGTGTTGGCCCATACTTTTCATTTTTCACAAGAGGTAAAATGAAAAAGACACCCCAAAATTTGGAATGCAATTTCTCCTGAGTACAGAAATACCCCATATGTGGACATAAAATGCTCTGCGGGCGCACAACAAGGCTCAGGAGTGAGAGCGCCATGTACATTTGAGTTGATTTGCACAGGGGTGGCTGATCGTTACAGCAGTTCTGTCATAAACGCCAAAAAACTAAACAAAACACATGTGACCCCATTTTGGAAACGACATCCCTCACATAATGTAATAAGGGGTGCAGTGAGCATTTACACCGCACAGCTGTCTGACAGATTTTTTGAACAGTGGTCCGTGATAATAAAATGTTTCATTTGCACAGCCCACTGTTCCAAAGATCTGTCAAACGCCAGAGGGGTTTAAATGCTCACTGCACCCCTTACTACATTTTGTGAGGGGTGTAGTTTCCGAACAGGGTCACATGTGGGGGGGCACTTTTCTGGCCCCATAGGGGCCTTGTAAAGGCACATGGCCCCCCAACTTCTATTCCAAACAAATTCTCTCTCCAAAAGCCCAATGGCGCTCCTCTTCTGAGCATTGTAGTTCCACTAGCATTTTAGTGGAAAAAAAATTCATTTACACATCCAACTTTAACAAAAATTTGTCAAACACCTGCAGGGTGTTATAGCTCACTGTACCCCTTGTTAGGTTCCTTGAGGGGTGTAGTTTCCAAAATAGTATGCCATGTGTTTTTTTTTTGTTTTGTTTTTTTGCTGGTATGGCACCATAGGGGCTTCCTAAATGTGACGTGTCCCCCAAAAACCATTTCATCAAAATTTGCTTTCCAAAAGCCAAATGTGGCTCCTTCTCTTCTGAGCACTGTAGTGCGCCCGCCCACATATGGGGTATTTCCATATTTTGGGGGACAGTTTCTCCTATTACCCCTTATAAAAATGTAACATTCGGGGAAAAAACTGCATTTTCGTGAAAAAAAAATTAATTTACACATATAACTTTAACGAAAAGTCGTCAAACACCTGTGGAGTATTAAGGCTCATTGTACCCCTTGTTGCGTTCCTTGAGGGGTGTAGTTTCAAAAATAGTATGCCATGTGGTTTATTTATTTTTATTTTTTTTGCTGTTCTGGCACCATAGGGGCTTCCTAAATGTGACCTGTCCCCAAAAACCATTTCAGAAAAACTCACTCTCCAAAATCCCATTGTCGCTCCTTCCCTTCTGAGCCCTCTACTGCACCCACAGAGCACTTTATATACACATATGAGGTATTTCCTTACTCAAGAGAAATTGGGTTACAAATTATAGGGAGATTTCTCTCCTTTTACCCCTTGTAAAAATTCGAAAACTGGGTTTACAAGAACATGCGAGTGTAAAAAATGAAGATTGTGAATTTTCTCCTTCTCTTTGCTGCTATTCCTGTGAAACAGGAATGAACACACTTTCTGAACGTCATTTTGAATACTGTGAGGGGTGCAGTATTTATATTGGGGTCATTTATGGGGTATTTCTAATATGAAGACCCTTCAAATCCACTTCAAAACTTAATTGGTCCCTGAAAAATTCAGATTTTTTAAATTTTATGCAAAATTGTAAAATTGCTGCTGAACTTTGAAGCCCTCTGATGTCTTCAAAAAAAGAAAAAACATGTCAACTTTATGATGTAAACATAAAGTAGACATATTGTATTTGTGAATCAATATATAGTTTATTTGGGTTGTCCATTTTCCTTATAAGCAGAGAGTTTCAAAGTTAAAAAAATGCTAAATTTCCTAATTTTTCATAAAATTTTGGAATTTTTCACCAAGAAATTATGTAAATATCGACGACAATTTACCACTAACATAAAGTAGAATATGTCACGAAAAAACCATCTCGGAATCAGAATGAAATATAAAAGCAACCCATAGTTATTAATGCTTAACCCCTTCATGACCCAGCCCATTTTCACCTTCAGGTGAAAATCTGACCACTGTCACTTTAAACATTAATAACTCTGGAATGCTTTTACTTATCATTCTGATTCCGAGATTGTTTTTTGTGACATATTCTACTTTATGTTATTGGTAAAATTTCACTGATATTTGCATCCTTTCTTGGTAAAAAATCTAAAAATTTCATGAAAATTTTGAAAATTTAGCATTTTTCTAACTTTGAAAGTCTCTGCTTGAAAGGAAAATGGATATTCCAAATAAATTACATATTGATTCACATATACAATATGTCTACTGTGTGTTTGCATAAAAAAATTGACAAGTTTTTACTTTTGGAAGACACCAGAGGGCTTCAAAGTTCCGCAGCAATTTTCCAATTTTTCTCAAGATTTTCAAAATCATAATTTTTCAGGGCCCAGTTCAGGTTGGAAGTGGATTTTAAGAGAGTGCCATGTACATTTGAGTTGATTTGCACAGGGGTGGCTGATCGTTACAGCAGTTCTGTCATAAACGCCAAAAAACTAAACAAAACACATGTGACCCCATTTTGGAAACGACATCCCTCACGTAATGTAATAAGGGGTGCAGTGAGCATTTACACCGCACAGCTGTCTGACAGATTTTTTGAACAGTGGTCCGTGATAATAAAATGTTTCATTTGCACAGCCCACTGTTCCAAAGATCTGTCAAACGCCAGAGGGGTTTAAATGCTCACTGCACCCCTTATTACATTTTGTGAGGGGTGTAGTTTCCGAACAGGGTCACATGTGGGGGGGGGGGGGGCACTGTTCTGGCCCCATGGGGGCCTTGTAAAGGCACATGGCCCCCCAACTTCTATTCCAAACAAATTCTCTCTCCAAAAGCCCAATGGCGCTCCTCTTCTGAGCATTGTAGTTCCACTAGCATTTTAGTGGAAAAAAAAATTCATTTACACATCCAACTTTAACTAAAATTTGTCAAACACCTGCAGAGTGTTATAGCTCACTGTACCCCTTGTTAGGTTCCTTGAGGGGTGTAGTTTCAAAAATAGTATGCCATGTGGGTTTTTTTTTTGTTTTTTTTTTTGCTGGTATGGCACCATAGGGGCTTCCTAAATGTGACATGCCCCCCAAAAACCATTTCATCAAAATTTGCTTTCCAAAAGCCAAATGTGGCTCCTTCTCTTCTGAGCACTGTAGTGCGCCCGCCCACATATGGGGTATTTCCATATTTTGGGGGACAGTTTCTCCTATTACCCCTTATAAAAATGTAACATTCGGGGAAAAAACTGCATTTTAGTGAAAAAAAAAAATTAATTTACACATATAACTTTAACGAAAAGTCGTCAAACACCTGTGGAGTATTAAGGCTCATTGTACCCCTTGTTGCGTTCCTTGAGGGGTGTAGTTTCAAAAATAGTATGCCATGTGGGTTTTTTTTTTTTTTTTTTTTGCTGTTCTGGCACCATAGGGGCTTCCTAAATGTGACCTGTCCCCAAAAACCATTTCAGAAAAACTCACTCTCCAAAATCCCATTGTCGCTCCTTCCCTTCTGAGCCCTCTACTGCACCCACAGAGCACTTTATATACACATATGAGGTATTTCCTTACTCAAGAGAAATTGGGTTACAAATTATAGGGAGATTTCTCTCCTTTTACCCCTTGTAAAAATTCGAAAACTGGGTCTACAAGAACATGCGAGTGTAAAAAATGAAGATTGTGAATTTTCTCCTTCACTTTGCTGCTATTCCTGTGAAACAGGAATGAACACACTTTCTGAACGTCATTTTGAATACTGTGAGGGGTGCAGTATTTATATTGGGGTCATTTATGGGGTATTTCTAATATGAAGACCCTTCAAATCCACTTCAAAACTTAATTGGTCCCTGAAAAATTCAGATTTTTTAAATTTTATGCAAAATTGGAAAATTGCTGCTGAACTTTGAAGCCCTCTGATGTCTTCAAAAAAAGAAAAAACATGTCAACTTTATGATGTAAACATAAAGTAGACATATTGTATATGTGAATCAATATATAATTTATTTGGGATGTCCATTTTCCTTATAAGCAGAGAGTTTCAAAGTAAAAAAAATTCAAAATTTGCAAATTTTTCATCAAATTTTGGAATTTTTCACCAAGAAATTATGTAAATATCGACGAAAATTTACCACTAACATAAAGTAGAATATGTCACGAAAAAACTATCTCGGAATCAGAATGAAATATAAAAGCAACCCATAGTTATTAATGCTTAACCCCTTCATGACCCAGCCCATTTTCACCTTCAGGTGAAAATCTGACCACTGTCACTTTAAACATTAATAACTCTGGAATGCTTTTACTTATCATTCTGATTCCGAGATTTTTTTTTCGTGACATATTCTACTTTATGTTATTGGTAAAATTTCACTGATATTTGCATCCTTTCTTGGTAAAAAATCTAAAAATTTCATGAAATTTTTGAAAATTTTGCATTTTTCTAACTTTGAAAGTCTCTGCTTGAAAGGAAAATGGATATTCCAAATAAATTACATATTGATTCACATATACAATATGTCTACTTTGTGTTTGCATAAAAAAATTGACAAATTTTTACTTTTGGAAGACACCAGAGGGCTTCAAAGTTTCGCAGCAATTTTCCAATTTTTCTCAAGATTTTCAAAATCGTAATTTTTCAGGGCCCAGTTCTGGTTGGAAGTGGATTTTAAGGGTCTTCATATTAGAAATACCCCATAAATGACCCCATTATAAAAACTGCACCCCCAAAGTATTCAAAATGACATTCAGTAAGTGTTTTAACCCTTTAGGTGTTTCACAGGAATAGCAGCAAAGTGAATGAGAAAATTCTAAATCTTCATTTTTTACACTCGCATTTTCTTGTAGACCCAATTTTTGAATTTTTACAAGGGGTAAAAGGAGAGAAATCACCATAAAATTTGTTACCCAATTTCTCTCGAGTAAGGAAATACCTCATATGCGTATGTAAAGTGTTTGGCGGGCGCAGTAGAGGGCTCAGAAGGGAAGGAGCGACAATGGGATTTTGGAGAGTGAGTTTTCCTGAAAGGATTTTTGGGGGGCATGTCCCATTTAGGAAGCCCCTATGGTGCCAGAACAGTGGACCCCCCCACATGTGACCCCATTTTGGAAACTATACCCCTCATGGAATTTAATAAGGGGTGCAGTGAGCATTTACACCCCACTGGCGTTTGACAGATATTTGAAACAGTGGACTGTGCAAATCAAACATTTTATTTTTCATTTTCACAGACCACTGTTCCAAAAATCTGTCATACACCAGTGGGGTGTGAATGCTCACTGCACCCCTTATTACATTCCGTGAGGGGTGTAGTTTCCAAAATGGGGTCACATATGGATATTTATTGTTTTGCGTTTGTCAGAACTGCTGTAACAATCAGCCACCCCTGTGCAAATCGCCTCAAATGAACATGGTGCACTCTCCCTTCTGGGCCTTGTTGTGCGCCCCCAGAGCACTTTGCGCCCACATATGGGGTATCTCCGTACTCGGGAGAAATTGCATTACAAATTTAGATGGTCTTTTTTCCCTTTTACCTCTTGTGAAAATGAAAAGTATAGGGCAACACCAGCATGTCAGTGTAAAAAATTTATTTTTTTACACTAACATGCTGGTGTAGACCCCAACTTCACCTTTTCATAAGGGGTTAAAGAAGAAAAAGCCCCCCAAAAGTTGTAAGGCAATTTCTCCCGAGTACGGCGATACCCCATATGTGTCCCAAAACTGTTGCCCTGAAATACGACAGGGCTCCAAAGTGAGAGAGCGCCATGCGCATTTGAGGCCTGAATTAGGGATTTGCATAGGGGTGGACATAGGGGTATTCTATGCCAATGATTCCCAAACAGGGTGCCTCCAGCTGTTGCAAAACTCCCAGCATGCCTGGACAGTCAATGGCTGTCCGGCAATACTGGGAGTTATTATTTTGCAACAGCTGGAGGCTCCGTTTTGGAAACAGTAGCGTACCAGACGTTTTTCATTTTTTGGGGGAGGGGGGGGGCTGTGTAGGGATATGTGTATATGTAGTGTTTTTTACTTTTTATTTTAGGTTAGTGTTAGTGTAGTGTAGTGTTTTTAGGGTACAGTCACATGGGCAGAGGTTCACAGCAAGTTTGCCGCTGGAAGTTTGAGCTGCAGCGCAAAATTTGCGCCATCTCAAACTTGCAGCACTCACTGTAAACCTTCGCCCATGTGAGTGTACCCTGTACATTCACATTGGGGGGAGGGGGCAAACATCCAGCTGTTGCAAACTCCGAGCATGCCCTTTGGCTGTCCGTGCATGCTGGGAGTTGTAGTTTTGCAACAGCTGGAGGAACACTGGTTTGGAAACACTAAGTTAAGTAATAAACTTTCAAGTGTTTTGCAACCAAACTTAGTGTTTCCAAACCAGTGTGCCTCCAGCTGTTGCAAAACTACAACTCCCAGCATGCATGGTCTGTCAGTGCATGCTGGGAGTTATAGTTTTGCAACAATTGCCACAGCTGGAGGCACTGAGGTAGGAAACGGACAATGTTTCCCAACTAGTGTGCCTCCAGTTGTTGCAAAACTACAACTCCCAGCATGCCCAGACTGCCTAGGCATGCTGGAAGTTGTAGTTCAGCAATATCTGAAGGGTCAGATGTTGCCGAACTACAACTTCCAGCATGCTTGGGCAGTCTGGGCATGCTGGGAGTTGTAGTTTTGCAACATCTGGAGGTCCACAGTTTGGAGACCACTGTATAATGGTCTCCAATCTGTGCTCTTCCAGATGTTAGAGAACTACAACTCCCAGCATGCCTGGACAGACTGAGCATGCTGAGATTTGTAGTTTTGCAACATCTGGAAGAGCACAGATTGGAGACCATTATACAGTGGTCTCCAAACTGAGGACCTCCAGATATTGCAAAACTACAACTCCCAGCATGCCCAGAAAGCCAAAGGCTGTCTGGGCATGCTGGGAGTTGCAGTTTTGAAACTCCCAGAGGCAGCAGTGAGATCGCTTTACGGCGATCTCACTGCTGCCAATGAAGATGCCGCACTGCTGCCAGAAACTCACCTCCGGGACGCAGCGCCGCCGGGACCGCATGGAGGACATCGCTCGCACCGGGACCGCTCGGGACACCACATGGCTGGGTAATTGACGCCGGGGGACGGGTCAGGGACACTTAGCAGAGCGGTGTGTGTGTCCCGATCCCCGTAATCGGGACTCACACACCGCACTGCTAAGTATTCTGATAGCGAAACGCTGCTATCAGCTAGTCAGATTTGACTAGCTGATAGCAGCGATCGCTGGGGGGGGTGGGGGATGAAACCCCCCATGGTCGCATGGTAAGATGGCTGGCTATCAGTGATAGCCACCATCTTTCCAGGCGCTGCGGGATGCCGCGAGTAGCGGCAAAAATGTTCATGATGTACCTGTATGTCATGGGTCGGGAACACCTTACCACCCATGACGTACAGGTATGTCATAGGTCGGGAAGGGGTTAAAGGGGTACTCCATGGAAAACTTTTTGTTTTAAATCAACTGGAGCCAGAAAGTTAAACAGATTTGTAAATCACTTCTATTAAAAAGTCTTAATCCTTCTAGTACTTTTTAGGGGCTGTATCTTAAAGAGAAATAAAAAAAAGAAATGCATTTCCTCTGATGTCATGACCACAGTGCTCTCTGCTGAACTCTGCTGTCCATTTTAGGAACTGTCCAGAGCAGAATATGTTTGTTACTGCTCTGGACAGTTCCTAAAATGGACATCAGAGGTCAGCAGAGAGCACTGTGGTCATGACATTAGAGGAAATACATTTCTTTTTTGGATTTTGCTTTAGTATACAGCCCCTAAAAAGTACTGGAAGGATTAATATTTTTTAATAGAAGGGATTAACAAATCTGTTTAACCTTCTGGCACCAGTTGATTTTAAAAAAAATAAAAAGTTTTCCACGGGAGTACCCCTTTAAAGTGACAGTGGTCAGATGTGCAAAAAATGCTCTGGTCCTTAAGGTGAAAATGGGCTTGGTCCTTATGGGGTTAAAGGGGTACTCTACTGGCCAGCGTCCGGAACATTTAGAGTTGAACGCTGCATGCGCGTGCTGCGGGGGTGGGCCATGTCCCCACGAGGGGCGTGGCCGGCTCCCGCAGCACACGCACACAGCGTTCGGAACTAAATGTTCCAAACGCGGCCACTGGAGTACCTCTTAAAAAGCAATCTGGGGTAGCATTTAGTTATTTCTCTCAAAACTTCCACCAGAGCCTCACCAACAACTGGTAAGGATTGAGGGGAGAGCACACATCCGAGAAGCCAGCTTGGAGTACTGTTTCAGACTGAATGGAAGTATCATTTGGTAAACATATGGCACTGTTATTTGGGTCCTTATTATAACTCTGGTAAAGCCACAAATGGTACAGTTACTGTATTTGCATTCTGTAGGACAGTATATAACACAGGAGACCAGAGCAGCTGGTGAGAATGTGATGAGGAGGCATGGCAGGACAATGGCAGAGACCAGGTGGTCAGGAAACAGCCCCAGCAACATATTATAAAGGGCTCTCTACCCGGACAAATTCTTTAAGACAGTCTCTAGTTCAGATTAAATCATTTCCGCTGCCTGCCAGCAAAGATCATGTCTTAAGACTCACCCAGAGCTTTTCTAAACACTTTTAATGGGGTTAATTTTCTCCATCAACATTTGCAGGTGTGTTTTTTTTGTGACATTGAATTAAATAATCCTAGTGAAGTGTTCACCTGTATAAACACACACCTGCAGTTCTGTATACCCCATGTATATCCCCATGCAACAACATTTTCAAAAACACACTCAAACCATGTTTTAGGAACCATTACATTTCCTCCTGAAAAACACATAATCAATCTGAACAGAAGCCAAGTTAACCTACTGTAAACTCGCATTACACCTCCATACCTGCGGGAGATTACCGTCATTTGCAGAAATTCTGCAGACCCCTTTTCCTGATTCCTGATGAGCTTTATGAAAGATCTTTATTAACTGTTCCCCTTGCAGACATAATGCAAAAACACAATGCATATACAGTGCAGAACTGCAATTCTCTGTCACAGTATTGGTAAGATGCTTAGTGCTGGAGTGAGATACTGTATATATATATATATATATATATATATATATATATATATATATATATATATATATTCATCTCTGTCTTATTTTAGGGGTTTCTTTAAAAATTAAGCAGAAACATTATTCACGGTTAATGTGTTTATTGAACGCAGATTTCAAAGAGCCTTGGAGCTGACAGAACAATCACAGGAGCCTGTTCATGGGTATTGATTCTGCGAACCATTACCTGACTCACCATCCCCCCTGTTCCTATTCACTCCTTCAGGTTTAGTTTGCCTGGTGGTTTACACATAGGAGAGCTCGATTGTGATGCTCATGGTTTAGACTTCAGTCTTGTTAGCTAGTACTTGATATGAAAGAATAATGCAGGAAAAAAAAATGTTTTCCCAAATTGCTATGCCGAAGAGAGTGCCTTGGTGGGAATCCAATACGTCAATCATTTACTGGGTGGTGCTTTGTCATTATGTTATTGCCATTCTTTTCATGGTATTCAGTGTTAAAGTGTTTCTATTTAAAATACACAAACACATTTTATCCATTCTTTACTTATTCCTATGCCCCAATTGTTCTGACATAGCTATCACACCTAATCTACCAGTCTTAAACAACAACTGTCCTTGAAAGAATGGATAGTAGCTTTTATGGGGCACAAATGAGATGAGGTGGATTGTCACTGCATTCTTTTTTCTTTACTTTTCAAATAATCTAATATCTATGGGGCAGGTTGGACTTATTTTCTGTTGTTTCCATTCAGAATTAGTGAGTTGTGAAAATAAACAAGAATATGGTGGTGCTAAATTATATTTTAGGGTCACATTATTCTATAAGCTCATGATTTCTAGTGGGTGGTTTCCTTGATGCCCTCATCCCATTGCTGCACCCTGCAGAGTTAATATCTTGTACTGCCCCCTTTGGCAAGTATCACAGCTTGTAAACGCTTTTTGTAGCCAGCCAAGAGTCTTTCAATTCTTGTTTGAGTTATCTTTGCCCATACTTCCTTACAAAAGTCTTCCAGTTCTTTGAAATTTCTGGGCTGTCTGTCACGCACTGCCCTTTTAAGGTCTATCCATAGATTTTAAATTATGTTGAGGTCAGGAGATTGTGAAGGCCATGGCAAAACCTTCAGTTAACGCCTCTTGATGTAATCCCCTGTGGATTTTGAGGTGTGTTTAGGATCATTATCCATTTGTAGAAGCCATTATCTCTTTAATTTCAGTTTTTTCACCGATGGCATCAAGTTAGCATCCAAAATTTGCTGAAATTTTATTGAATCCATTTTCCCTTCTACTCGTGAGATGTTCCCTGTGCCACTGGCTGCAATAAAACCCCAAAGCATGATTGATCCCCCCCCCCCCCCATGCTTAACAGTTGGACAGAGGTTCTTTTCATTAAATTCTGTTTTCCTTCTTCTCCAAACGTACCTTTGCTCATTCCGGCCAAAAAGTTAAATTTTAACCTCATTGGTCCACAGAACTTGTTTCCAAAATGCATCAGGCTAGTCGATATGTTCATTTGCAAAGTTCAAACGCAGATTTTTGTGGTGAGGACGTAGAAGAGGTTTTCTTCTGATGACTCTTCCATGAAGACAATATTTGTACAAGTATCTCTTTATAGTGGAATAGTGTACCACAACTCCAGTGTCTTCCAGATCTTTCTGGAGGGATTGTGCAGTCAAACGTGGGTTTTGAATAGTTTTTCTCACATTCCTGAGAGCTGTTTCTTGGTCTTCCAGTTCTTGCTTTAGCTTCCACTGTTCCTGATGACTGCCATTTCTTAATTACATTCCGAACAGAGGATTTTGACATCTGAAAACATTTTGCTATCTTCTTATAGCCTTCTCCAGCTTTGTGAGTGTCAACTATTTTCAGTTTCAGATTTCTAGACAACTGCTTAGAAGAACCCATGGTGCTGATTGTTGGGGCAAGGTCAGATTACTCTGGGCATTTAAAACCTTTGAGATTTACATCACCTGGTCTTCCCAGATGATGACTGAGAACAATCCATGACACTGGCAGGTCTCAGCTTTGCAAAGGGCAGTGCATGTTATAAATTCTGTAGAGTGCCCAAACTTTAGCAGACACCATTTTTTTGTTTTCTGTTAGCTTGAAAATGTTAATGATGGAAATAAAATCTAACTTTTGTTGTCATATTATAGGAATGTCTAATCTGTAATTTGATGCCTTTTGGAGATTTTTCCATCTTTCCTTGGCTTCTTTATGCACATTAATACACATTTTTATCTGGGGTGCCCAAACTTTTGGTCCCCACTGTAAATATGCATGGGGGCATACATTTGGGGGTCAAGTTAGTAGTTTAAAAACCCCACTGGGAGCCATGAATGGCTCCTCGGTGGTAGCCATTCAGGGGTCCCGGAGGGGAATTTAAAAGTAAAAGAAAAAATACACCGTACATCGCAGGGGAGTGGTACATGCCGCCCGCTCCCCTGTTTAATAACTTCTGATTGCATCAGGTCTCAGAAGTTAGACCCGGTGCGATCAATCCCTCAGCCGATGTACTACAACCCCCATCATGGAACAGAGTCTGTTCCATGATGGAAGTAGCAGTACAAACACTAATGTAGCCTCCCCAGCCACCGGCAGACTCCCGCAGCCAGGGAACTACTACTCCCATCATGGAAACAAGTCTATTCCATGATGGGAGTAGTAGTACTGACAGACCGTGCATGCTGAGAGTTGTACTTTTGCAACAGCTGGAGGCACACTGTTTGTAAAACCTTCAGTTAGGTTCTGTTATCTGACTCAGTATTTTCCAACCAGTGTGCCTCCTGCTGTTGCAAAACTACAACTCCCAGCATGTACTGATCGCCGAAGGGCAAGCAGGGAGATTTAGATATGCAACAGCTGGAGGTACGCAACTACAAATCCCAGCATGGGAGCAGCTGTTTGCTGTTTGGGCATGCTGGGATTTCCAGTTTTGCAACATCTGGAGGGCTACAGTTTAGAGACCACTGCACGCAAAACTACAAATCCCAGACTGCCCAAACAGCTGTCTGTATGAGAGGAAGAGAAAAAAAGAGAGGTGCGCTCCTTGTGTAGGGATCTCAGATAAAGGTATGCCCCCAAAAGACAAATGCAGGCTTACCGAACGGTGTTGTGCTAAGAGCACAACACCTGCGCTGGCACGTATAATCACTTGGCGGTCCGAGGTCAGCTGCTCCGGAGTCCTTCCTGAACAATCTGGTCGCTCAGCGGTGAGTAGGATAAGGACATGGCGTATGGCTACGCAAAAGATGGACTTATCCAGGCGCTTCCCCTCCAGGTGAATAATGATGACAATCCCGTTGAATAAGGATTCTTGGATTTTATTGCAACATAAAAGTTTCGAGCCCATCTGCCGGGCTCTTCATCAGGCATATAAAAACATACATTATAGCTCTGTTTAAAAGGACCCGGGAATGAACTACCACCGGGTAAAAGGTTAACATGACGTCATACATTAAGTTGTGCATACATAATTAAACAAAATAAAACAACCGCTAATACAATAATATTGCACATATATATAACTACGATTGACGAACCTCAAACCATACTTTATAAGGGTCCCGGTTTTGCTACTCAGGCAGCACTCAAGCAGCGCTTTGATTTAAAAATAAAGGGCGAGGCTCACACGTCAGCGCCATTCATAAAACTAAAATGAGGTGTTCACGTAAAAGGAAGAATTGTAAACAAGGCGCCCTGACGCGTCTAGCTCTTATTTGTACTGATGGGATCAGAGCGAGGCTGACACGTGTGAGATTTGTAAACAGGGAGCCCTGACGCGTCCGGCTCCCATTTCTGGCAATAGAATCAGAACGAGGCTGAATGGTGGAATATGTAAACAAAGAACAATGACGTGTCCGACTCTCATTTGTGTGGATGTGATCAGAGCAAGACTGCTAGTAAGTAAATAGGCAATGTATCACACCGAGCATGGGACATAGAGTGATTAGTGTATACCATGCTTCTTATTCTCGGTCAAAACTCTGTAGTGGAGAACCGCTCAGATATGAACATAACAGTCCGTATGGATATATGCTGTTGATCATATGATGATGTAAATTGTAAGTCAGTAACTGTTATGTGTTCATAGGCACACGGTCTCCCAAATGTCTATTCATGAGTCCACAATGCCAAGGACCCAGACATTAACCAGGACAATTAAATGTCCAAAATATGAAAAAAACGGAATCGTAACCCCTTAAAACAAGAAAAAGGAAGGGATATAATAAAAAACACACAGTACAACAAAGTGTAAAATGATAATAGAATGTTATGTGTTATGTTAAAATATTAAAATGTAATATGAGGGGGAGAGTGAGGGTAGATGAAAAAAGAGAAACCAAAATGGTTTGCTCTGACCGGAGGGGCTATAATATTGTTTCTACTATCTCATTCATACCTTTTGGTGCGATCGTGGATAATTTATACATCCAAAAGATTTCTTTCTTTTTTAGTAGATCAAAGCGGTTGGTAAACTCAACAGGGATATGATCAATGGGAATGACCGTGTAGACATCTGTAACTTCAGGGTGGAGTAAAGCACAGTGTTTGGATACTCCATGAAGCAGGACCTGGATAAGTCCATCTTTTGCGTAGCCTGTATAGTGGTCTCAAACTGTAGCCTTCCAGATGTTGCTAGGCAACTCACCGGCTTCCGTAGGATCCAGGGAGCCGCTTTGCCGTCCTCTGTTGCCAGCGATCGCCGCCGATGGGTAAGTTGTCCTCATCGGTTTCCGCGTTAATGCGTGGCGGGGACCCAAATTCCCACAGGCGTAAAGATACGCCCTGGGTCCTTAAGTACCAGGGCGTCAGGTTGTACCTATACGCCCTGGGTCCTTAACTGGTTAAACAGGGATCAATTTATGTGGGTGGGCAGGGACCTAAAAATGTATCTGACAATCATAAAAATGTTGAAAGGCGCCATTTAAATGTAAAAATAATATTTTATAATTATTATTTTTTATTATTTTTTTTATTTATTTTTTTAGGTAGTACTACTACTCCCAGCATAGAACAGACTGTTCCATGATGTGAGCTGTAGTACCTGTACTAATAGACAGATCACAGCAGGTGTCACTCCTGCCACCCTATGTGATTGTCCTTTCTATTGCAGAGATGGAGCGGATTTCTCCTGCGCTCGCATCTCTGCACTATACTCCGGACGGCCAGTGATATAAATAGAATTCACATCACTTATTCATATTTCCCGCAGAGAGCTGTGATTGGCCAGATGGTTCCAGCCAGTCACAGCTTTCTGCGGGAAACATGAATAATAGGTATATACGGCATATACTCCTATACAGTGGGACCAGAGTAGAGTGGCTGGCCGGCCGCATCTATACATTATACAGGACGATTGTATCGGGTATCAGAAGGTCCACCCGCTGCTATCTGTCTATTAATGCAGGTACTACAGCTCCCAGCATTGAGCAGAGTGTGCGAGCACAGGAGAAAGCCGCTCGCATCTATACATTATACAGGACGATCACAGGGGTGTCGCTAATTAAGAAATTTGTTGTTTCAAATTGAGTCGAGGTTCAGATTCAGTCTGATTCGAATTTTTCATGAAATTCTGAGTGAATTTGATTTCGTCAGATTCGATTTGCTCATCTCTAGCGGTCACATACAGCACTGACAATTCATGCTTCTGCGGGTGCACATCTACAAGTATTAAATATAGAACATACGGCTCACCATTAGTAAAGTCCAGACATGATGCACAGGCAGCACTTATATCACATCTTCATAGCTGTATTTCCTGCTTACATAAAAATGCCATACTAAACTGTAAGTTAGGTCCATTAAGGGCCAAACCTGGTAGGATCCCTTACATTTTTCTTGTGCTTGAAATTGTTTTTCGTAGCTGCTACTTTTGTATAGAATGTTTCTGAAAGGAGAAAATAAAGTTATTTTAAATGTAAGATACAGTATGTGCACTGAGTGCTGGCCGTGCATCATTGTTCGGACCAGCAAGCTCAAACCTTGTAGTCTACAGGCTGTCTTATAAATCTTCGCTGGTGTCTCCTGTTAAAATAAGTCCCATCATAGGGCATTTATATTATCCTAAAAAAAGTATCTAGTATACGGATCCAAAGATATCATTCAAAGCTGACCGGTGAGCACCCACAAAAGGTTCTAAAAGGGTCCTTCTAATGTGTTCTGCGGATAAGAAGAAATATAACAGACAGAATAAAATAGAAAATTGGGAATTAAAAGCTTTGTTGGCAGCAGAGTGCTCTTTTAATAGACAGTAAAAGAGAAAGTGCAACTTCTCAAAAAAGTGAGTGCCAGTAAATTCTCTCACATATACGGTAAACAATAATACATTTGCTAGCACATACAACCTCAACACCTACAGGATACCGTATTTTTAGCCGTATAGGACGCACCGGCATATAAGACGCACCCAATTTTAAATGTGCAAAATCTAGAAAAAAAGATTCGGCACCCAACAGTCTTCTTCAACCTGCGGACCTCCAGATGTTGCAAAACTACAACTCCCAGCATGCCCGGATAGCCAACAGCTGTCCGGGCATGCTGGGAGTTGTAGTTTTGCAACATCTGGAGGTCCGCAGGTTGAAGACCACTGGATAGGAGGTAGTACTCAAGTGTTCCCAGCCGCTCCGAACCCATCACCGCTGCCCTGGATGTGGCTCCATCGCTGTCATCACTGCATCCCCAGGGTGTCCCCGACGCTCCGGACATCTTCTTCCCCGGGATCCAGGTTCTCCTTCCGTCGATGACATGATGATGTCAAAGGAGAGGGCCGCCATGCAGGGGATCCCGGCATGGAGCAGATACCAAGGAGGCAGGTAAGGTCCCTCCCGGTGTCCTGTAAGCTGTTCGGTGTCGGTGTCCTGTAAGATGCCGCAATTTCACCGCGGTGGTCCCGAGCAGCCCGACTTTCGCTTCAAACGCGGCGGTCAGCTTTGATCACCGCATCTGAAGGGTTGATACAGGGCATCACCACAATCGGTGATGTCCTGTATTAGCCGCGGGTCCCGGCTGTTGATGGCCGCAGGGACCGACCCGATAGGTGTGTATTCGCCGTATAAGACGCACCAACTTTTACTCCCTAGTTTTGGGGAAGAAAAAGTGCGTCTTATACGGCGAAAAATTCGGTAATTTGTTTTAAAAAAAACATTGGTAGAGTAAAAAAAAATATTTAAAAGAAAACTGTCTTTGTTGCCCATAACAACCAATCAGACAACAGCTTTCATTTTATCCATGAAGTGTACTAGATATCCTGAGCTTTTATTAGCTGCTGAAACTAAGACACATTTTCTTTTAGACAATTGCTATTTATACTTTTCACATTGCTTTCATTTTATATAGTGCCAACATATTCCATAGCACTTTATTAAACTTGTCCTTAATCGCTGTTAACAGATGTTTTGGAATGTAGGAGGAACCTAAAGTACCCAGAGAAAACTACACAAACACGGGGAGAGCATCCAAACTCTGTGCAAATGTTGACCCCAGTTCTGCAAGGGGCAAGTCTCGGGAAATAATTTTAAAAAGATATCCTGCTGCTGGACCATTGTTGGAGACATGCTTTAAAGGGGTAGTCTGCCCTTCGACATCTTATCCCCTATCCAAAGATAGGGAATAAGATGTCTTATCATGGGGTCTTGCCCCTGGGATCTCCGCGATCTCTGTGCAGCACCTTACGTTCGTTTAGAATGCAGAGTGCGGGCACTGGGGCTTGTGATGTCACGCCCACACCCCCTTGTGACGTCACACCACACCCTCTAAATGCAAGGGGGTGTGGCCTTGACGTCACGAGCCTCGGCACCCGCAATCAGCATTCAGAACTAAACATTCTGAAACGCTGAGGCAGTGGAGTACCCCTTTAAGTCCCAAGTAGAGAAAGTTCATGTGTGTTACCAGTGTTGACTGGAGTTCCTTGAGCTCACCAAAAAAAAGTTATTCTGAAGATTTACTCTTCATCTATACAGAACAAGTACAAGTTGCATAGTTGATAAAGTTGAAGAAAGACAAGAGTCCTTCAAGTCCAAACTATGAGGTTGATGCCAATTTCTTCATACTTTGGGAAATATACCTTCCTGACTCCAGATATGGTATCAGAATAACTCCCTAGACCAACGTCCCATCTCAAGAAATCTAGTATCCATAACTTGTAGCACCAATGTTTTGTCTTGACATTCTGCAATTGATTAACCATTATAACGTCTTGTATTAAAGACTTTTACAGGCTCCCGACTCTTACAGGAAATAAATCTAGAGGATGCCCCGATGTCATAATTATGCCTTATCATAAATATGGATTAACAGGTTATTTCCTAGTCAAAGAAAATAATCTTAGTCGCAAGTGACTGGCTCTAACGTCAGCTTTAAATAAAGTTGTTTTCTGATAAACCTTTAAACGGGTACTCAGCTGGAAAACATTTTTCTTTAAATCAACTGGTGCCAGAAAGTTAAACAGATTTGTTAATTCTATTAAAAAATCTTAATCCTTCCAGTATTTAACAGCTCCTGTATGCTCCACAGGAAGTTCTCTTATTTTCGGATTTCCTTTTGCATGATCACAGTGCTATATCCTGACACCTCTGTCCATTTTAGGAACTGTCCAGAGCAGGAACAAATCCCCATAGCAAAACTCTCGTCCTCTGGACAGTTCCTGACTTGGACAGAGGTGTCTGCAGAGAGCACTGTCGTCAGACAAAAAGGAAATCCAAAAAGAAAAGAACTTCCTGTGGAGCAAATAGCAGCTGATGGAAGAGTAATGGAAGGATTAAGATTTTTAAATAAGTAGTTTACAAATCTGTTTAACTTTCTGGCACCAGTTGATTAAAAAAACAACTTTACCCCTTTAAAGCCTATTATTCTGTCAGAGCCTAAGTCCACCAAAATGATTTTCTGGCAAGCCAGTCTAACCCTACATATTGCTACTCCTCTCTTCCAAAAATCTTCTGTTCAGAACTCAATTGGAATACGGTCATGCAAATACTCCATCAAGGACAATTCAACTATTAAAAGATAATTGTTTTTGAGTTACCTAATAAAAGTAGCATTTTTCAATCATAAAAGTCAGATTTTACATAATTATTGTAATTAGAAATTAGTTTATGAAATGCGTGTAATCCCACAGATACTGAGAGTAATAATTTTTCCTATGGTATTTTACATTATCCTAGAATTAGGGAAATACAAAATACAAGGTGTAGTAGATGAAAGGTTAACACCATCTTTTTTCATCTATTTTAATATGATTTTCCTTCTACCGTATATACTCGAGTATAAGCCGACCCGAGTATAAGCCGAGACCCCTAATTTCAACCCAAAATCCCAGGAAAAGTTATTGACTCGAGTATAAGCCTAGGGTGGGAAATACCTCATCCCCCCCTGTCATCATCCAGACCCGTCATTAACATCCTCATCATCCCCTTGTCATCATCCCACACATCCCCCCTTCATCATCCCCTTATCATCCCACACATCCCCCCTTCATCATCCCCTTGTCATCATCCCACACATCCCCCCTTCATCATCCCCTTATCATCCCACACATCCCCCCTTCATCATCCCCTTGTCATCATCCCACACATCCCCTTATCCCACACATCCCCCCTTCATCATCCCCTTGTCATCATCCCACACATCCCCTTATCATCCCACACATCCCCCCTTCATCATCCCCTTGTAATCATCCCACACCCCCCCCCTTCATCATCCCCACCCCCCTTCATCATCCTCTTCTCATCATTCGCCCTCAGTGGTCTTCAACCTGCGGACCTCCAGAGGTTTCAAAACTACAACTCCCAGCAAGCCCGGGCAGCCATCGGCTGTCCGGGCTTGCTGGGAGTTGTAGTTTTGAAACCTCCGGAGGTCCGCAGGTTGAAGACCACTGCGGCCTTCAACATGCGGACCTCCAGAGGTTTCAAAACTACAACTCCCAGCAAGCCCGGGCAGCCATCGGCTGTCCGGGCTTGCTGGGAGTTGTAGTTTTGAAACCTCCGGAGGTCCGCAGGTTGAAGACCACTGCGGCCTTCAACATGCGGACCTCCAGAGGTTTCAAAACTACAACTCCCAGCAAGCCCGGGCAGCCATCGGCTGTCCGGGCTTGCTGGGAGTTGTAGTTTTGAAACCTCCGGAGGTCCGCAGGTTGAAGACCACTGCGGCCTTCAACATCATCCAGCCCCCTCTCACCCCCTTTAGTTCTGAGTACTCACCTCCGCTCGGCGCTGGTCCGGTCCTGCAGGGCTGTCCGGTGAGGTGGTGGTCCGGTGAGGAGGTGGTCCGGGCTGCTATCTTCACCGGGGGCGCCTCTTCTCCGCGCTTCCGGCCCGGAATAGAGCCGTTGCCTAGACAACGACGCATCTGCGTCATTGTCAAGGCAACGTGACTATTCTGAGGCCGGGCCGGAAGCGCTTAGAAGAGGCCTCCCCGGTGAAGATAGCAGCCCGGACCACCTCCTCACCGGACCACCTCCTTACCGGACAGCCCTGCAGGACCGGACCAGCGCCGAGCGGAGGTGAGTACTCAGAACTAAAGGGGGTGAGAGGGGGCTGGATGATGTTGAAGGCCGCAGTGGTCTTCAACCTGCGGACCTCCGGAGGTTTCAAAACTACAACTCCCAGCAAGCCCGGACAGCCGATGGCTGCCCTGGCTTGCTGGGAGTTGTAGTTTTGAAACCTCTGGAAGTCCGCAGGTTGAAGACCACTGCGGGTGGGGGGAGTTCACTCGAGTATAAGCCGAGGGGGTGTTTTCAGCACGAAAAATCGTGCTGAAAAACTCGGCTTATACTCGAGTATATACGGTAATTGAATTTAGTTAATATTAAAATTTGAACTTTTTATCAGAACTATATTCAAATATAGCTAGACATTTCTAGCTCCTTTGTTTTGCAAATGCAAATAAATTTTGACATAAAATTTTACTTAGACACAAATGATCCAATTATACAAAAAAACTACTTACAGAGGTGATATCCTGTGGAAAAAGGTGCATTATCTTTGAAAAAAATCTATACTTTTGTGTAGAGAATGTATGGGCTGTCCTATGTAGAAAGCTGGATCATTCAATTAAGCTGGTGTTTTTTTCTTCTCTTTTTCTGGATGTAGAGTAACCAGTGAGGAAATCACATAGTAACCCAAAACCCACCACCGCCACCATTCTCTTTGAGCCAGTACTATGCACAGTGCTTGCTGTGTTTGAGGTCGGCACATGCACTACCTTCTCAACCAATCAGTGACTGAGGCAGGAAACTGCTGTGGCCGCTGATTGACTAAGCAAATAGTCCATGCGCTGACCCCAAACAGCAAGAGCTGTGCAACAGGACCAGCTCCTGGAGAACACCGTTGGCAGTGAGATTAAGGTAAGTATATGATTTTTTTCTGTTTTCCCCTAGGCAACATACAAAAAAAAAATAAAGTAATACACCTTTACTTATGTCCCGAGGAGAGAAATAAAGCTGGCACAACTACAAGCATTTAATACCGGTGATAAGCTGCTATGACCATCGGTCTACAACACCAAAAGCAAAACAAAAGTCCCCGTACAATGGTTGACGATGCTCTGCTCGAACTGATCAGTAGTACAACACTCAGTCGAGAGATAAATAAAGTGGTGACAGCCCAGTCAGAAATTTCCATCGATGCTTTATTTCTTGGGACACTGGGACGGACATACACAGGCAGATGCGTTTCAATAAAACAGAGCAATGTTTTGCGACAAACGCTTTTTCCGGCTCTTTGGTTATGACCGGGCACCGGTGCGGCTGAAATATGTCAGCAGTGCATGGCGCCATGACAACCAGTATACAAAATCACTGATGCATGTGCATTAGAGCGCCGCTACTGAACAGGTAACAGTGAAGGATGACATTCAAACACCTGCAGTGAACAGACAAAAAGACTTTGCCCATATACCAAAATACCAAAATACAGGACAGCAACATCAACAAATCATAGAGAAATGCTTATGTTGTTCTTGTCATTGAGACCAAGTGCATTTGTTCCGCAGGATCCAGGCAGCTTCTTTTTTGTAATAACAATTTGTATATGTATCTTCAGGATAACTTGCATCGATTGATCTAACATGCTCAATCGGGGGCATCCATGCCCCGTTCTAATGGAGCAAATATGTTCCCAAACTCTCATTTATAGGCAACAAATTACCTTGTTAGTATAAAAGAGTCCACAAGGGCACAGAATGACATAAACAATGAATTTGGCTTTATATGTAATTAAATTCCAATTTATGCATCTCAAGCTCCAAAACTTGAACTGACAATTGAACCTGGATAGCAAGAACATAACACTTCTTACACTTAAAGGGGTTATCCAGACATAGAAAAACAAGCTAATGTATTTAAAAAACAGCTCCACGTCTTTTCCAGGTCGTGTGTGGTATTACAACTTGGCTCCATTCACTTTAATGGAACTGAGTTGCAGAGCCACACCCAACCTAGAGACTGGGAGAAATTAACTCAGCATTTCTATTCCTGGATAACTCCTTCAAAGTTGCCTATAGGGGGCACCTTATGTAACCACATCTTAGTTTCCTTGACACCTTAAAAACCTTTACTTTTTCTAGAAAATATCCCTAAGGAAAGATTTTCTTTTTCCATTTTAGGCATATACTGTATTGGTCAAATAGTCAATTGCTTAATACAGACAAGTTTCTTCAACATAATGTATTATTCAGATTTTCTTGTTACTGAGCAAAATACTATACATATATTTTTTAATCTGTTTATATTCCCTGATTGTATTTTTTTTATTTCATTTTTTTTTTCACAATACAATGGTGCAGTCATATTGCCTTAGTTTCTACTCTGTTTAGCATTTAGAGATCTCCTTTACAGTTGACAAGCTGATTCATGAAAAATAAACACAAAAAAACTGGGAGCGGCTACAGTTCACATCCACATAAAACTTGAGACTTCAAAAAACAACATACAGGCTTCCAAACTTACACTCTATGAGTGGCCAAACAAAGACCACTCACAACTGGGCGTCTTGGTAAAAAGGATAAATCTTCGGTTACCGCTACACTCCCCTCTGGTGGAAATTTTCCCACCCCAAAACGAACAAGACTGGAAAAAAGAAAAAATTGGAGGAGCGGACACACCTTTCCCCAAAACAGCTGAAATCCACAAACAGAAAATAAGTCAGCACACTTGCTTCACCGAGGGGAGCTGAAGTCCATTATGCTCACCTCGTGCCGGAAAAGCTTATCTTTCGTTCCTCCAGCTGTTCTTTCAGCAGGTGCTTCACAATTGGCCTGGAAAACTCTTCTTTACAAACTCATATCAGTACGAGCTTCACTTGTGTAAGGAAATGACATTTATTTCACATATAACTGTTTTATATATGTGAAATAAATGTCATTTCCGTACACAAGTGAAGCTCATACTGATATGAGTTTGTAGAGAAGTGTTTTCCAGGCCAATTGTGAAGCACCTGCTGAATGAACAGCTGGAGGAACGAAACTGGGAAAGATAAGCTTGCCGGCACGAGGGGAGCATAATGGACTTCAGCTCCCCTCGGTGAAGTAAGTGTACCGACTTACTTATTTTCTGTTTGTGGATTTCAGCTGTTGTGGGGAAAGTTGTGTCCGCTCCTCCAATTTTTTTCTTTTTTCCAGTCTCAAGCTGATTCATGGGAGAGTGTTCAAGGCATGCAATGTGATCTGTTTAGAGGTCAGTATGTAGGGAAGCGTCTGATTCCATCTTATCTATACAGTATATAGGTGTCACCTTATATTATAATCCTACATGTGACGATAGTGAGGATATTGCTGAAAAGTTTTCTCTACAGAAAAAGGTGTCAGCTTATTATTAGGCTCTGAGATTTCAGAACTATTTTAAAATATAGATAGTGAAATCGAAAATTAAAAATAATATGCCTTAAATAATGAGTTTAAAATAAAAACTAGATTTAAACAATACGTTGTTTTATGATTATACATTCATTTTAAGACTGGCTATTTTACAGGGTTACAGCATCCAGGAGAGCAGCTACAGTCCAGTAACTTGTCCTAGTGGGTTTACATAATCTTATATATCTCAGAACCTAATTGATAAGCCTAAAACATAGAAGTAATGTTAGCAAGACAGTATTATCTATACATACGTCAATAACAGGTATAGCCAAGGAACCAGCACTTTGTGTTTTTAAATGACCTACTTGTAGAGGCAGGAACACAGCACTATCTGTGCCTATTCATTAACAGAGTGAAAAAAGACAGTTCTCTTCGTATATAAATAATTGACTGTGAGAAATAGTATAAGACAATACTATCTTTCCCTATATCTTTTTTATGGAGAGGCAGTGAGGTAGTACTATCTACCAGTACTAACAGTTCCTACTTGAGATGAATGAAAATTTTCTTGTTCACTTTTGGTTGATAGAAAACTTTCCTATTACGGAGTTACTTGTGTCACATTAAATATATCATAAAAGAAGACATCATAAAAGTCTGGCTCCATAAGTTGAAAATACAGCTCTGTAACAGAAAATTCCCATGCTTTTGAAATGTGCAAAAATATTTTTTTCTATAAATTCACTCTGGTCTATACCCTATTGTGCAGATGCAATAATGTACATCTTTCCCCTGCAACCTGGCTACAACTTTACACTGACACTTAAAAACACAAAGATACCTGTACAGTAAGGGCTTGTTCACACTATGGAATTTCCCAGTGTAAATTAAAAGTTGATTCCTCTTATGGCAGCCTTCTCTGGAATAGGCATTTAGGGGGACATGTATCACTGCCTTTAGACTACTTTTCACTTCTACAAATTTTGCGCAGTTGCGCTTTTTTTTGCATTTGTGCTGCGTTTTTTTGGTGGATGAGTTTCTAAAGTTGTCACCTGTTTGGTGTACCGCACACCACTTAATCCAGTGGACTGGTATGTATCATGTGCGCAAAAAAAATGTGGAAAATCTACGAGTGGTAGCAAGGACACGTAGAAAAGTGTCTGAGGCTACACTCTTTTAATCCAAGCATGCACGGCTCTTCAAATTGCTTTTTTTGTGAGGGATTTCTTGTTGGAAGTGGTTCGTTAATATGTGATGTCATTGCACAGTTTCCCCTTAGGTTACTTCACAATTAAAAGTTGATTTTGCTTTTCAATGGTCTATTCACACGTACAGTATTTTGCGCAGATTTGATGCGCAGGATTTTCTGCTGCAGATTTCAATGTAAAGTGAATGACTGAGCACAGCTTCTAATCGGCAGTTACAAATCCTGTGCATCAAATCTCTGCAGAATACTGTACGTGTGAATAGGCCCTAAATGTGTTTATTTTTCAAACATAACCAATCACCAACATAAACCAGAAAAACAAGACATCATATTGCAATTGCATTAAAACAAACACAATGAAATAAAGGGATGCAATTAACAAAAAAAAAATAAAAAAAAAATAAACACATTTTAAAATCAGATTTGGCCATTTAGTGGTAACACAAACCGAAACCAATGATTCTCGCTTGGAAAAAAATTCCTTCTTAGTATATCCTAACCTGCGCCTACGAGACGCGCCAATTTCTTGAGAGGGACCAGGTGTAGGAGAAGAATCTCCCTCTAAGGCAAACGCACAAGCAACATCCAGCGACATGATCTAACCTTATAATGAATATGTTCAAATAATATCCTTACTATAAATTAAATAGCAAAACAGAGAGAAAGATTAAACAACAATTATTTAAGCTGACTTTGGAAAAACAGACATGTACCATTGAATAGAGCAAAATACCTTGATGAAGGATAGACCTTTTTGACAATCTTGTGCACTTTGGAAGAGTGGTTCAAATTTAAAGTTTGCACCTAATTTATTATGAGGCTTGCGCTAAAATGGTAAATTTAGCGCAATTGCGCACCATTTGTACAGCTTGAAAACGTCCACATTTTAGTCAATTTTACACCAACATTGATACATGTCCCCCTTAGTGTTCCCAGCAATCTGCCATGGACAGTAAGCTTGTCCTTTTCACAACAGTGCAGTGCACAGACTTCTTCGGTGGATTTCACACCAAGATGGAACATGTTCAATCTTCCGACAGAATCTAATTCCACATCTGAAGTTCTGCAACAGGCAGTTTTTTGTTTTTTTTCTTCACAGTTTTTATTTTTGGTAGTTTACAATAAGTAAGTAAATGTTTATGTAAACTACCATAAATAGATTTATAGAAAAAAAAATAGAAATTTAGCATGGCATCTTGCTTGTATGTCACAAGTTAGACTGATATGTTTCCAGCAAGGAATGTGCTCTTAGTTGTAGTCTGAATACAAGTGACTGCATCAAATGTATTAAATGGTCACAGGGCATTTGATACATTTTGTGGAGGTACACATTTTCGGAAATGTCACTCTTCACATACACCAAAAAGCTACGCTAAGTCTGGGCTTGTGTTCTTTTGCAACTTTTTGGTGTTTTAAAAACTTTTAAAAAAAGTCTCAGGTGATAAAATCATTACCACTGCACAAGACTAACCTTAACAGCTGGTCTGTACACACCTGTTAAAAAAAAAAAGTGTAAACCAAAAAGTTGCAAAAAATAGCCTGAGGTGCAGTGCCGCGCCAAATGTGCGACAAATATGCACACAAAAAAAAGCACTAAAGAAAATGATAAATGGCCCCAAAGTGTCCAGACTTGGTGAACAGATATGAAATGTCTGGCTGTTCCCCATGCTTTCACTAACCCCTTTAGATTATATGCGATGTGCCTTGTTTTCACCATCAAAAAAGTACATCCAACATAACTAACATTACAAATGGTACAGACAATCTGATAAATTACTTGATCTGAATTGCAATGGATAAAAGAGCAAACAGAAAATGGTTTGTTGTCAGAAGAAATGACATTTTCCGTTCTATTGGCCTTATTACAAACGTTACATCTGTTGCTGCAACAAGAAAAAAAAAACATTCACAGATAACCAATTGTGAGGGGAAAATTTACTCCATAATTATCTCGGTGATAAGATATTCCCCAAAGTTTTAGCCTAACATGCAGCACAACTGCAACCCTATTCTAGGATCCTCCCTAAAGTGACATCAGAGTACAGAACTGGCAAATATTTATGAAAGATATTCCCAACATTATGGAAATTCTCGCAATAAGCAGTGGAGAATGCTGAAGAATCACTCTTGCTATTAACCTTATACCAATTTCTGTTGGTTATATCACGATCTGTACCTGAAGAAGATGTTAGATCATGGGGAGGCAAAGTAGTGATTCACATATCATATGCTGAACAGCATCAATGGCCTTGTTAACAATACATTTTTTTTATTTTTATGAATTCTGAATCTACCATTGGCCTCCTGAGAAGCTCAAGTGAATGACTTAGAGGTGGAACATGCCATTTTAATTCTTACAAATTTCCCTTTGGGAATAGCCTATAGGGTATTCTAGGATTTTTGGTTTATTTGACTATGATATAGTGACTGTAAAGTTAGTTTAATTCATATTATATAGTGTCTGTACATGTGTTTCATGGTGGTCTCGCTATTCTCCTATGATCTATGATGTGGTCGCAGGTTTTCCCAGGTTGAAATGCGACTCGAGACATTACAACACTGGTCAGGTGTTCTGATGGAGCCTGTATTTGCTTCAATGGGTGGAGCGACAGTTGGGTGGGAGGGAGAAAAATTGAAGTTTTGCAACAACTGAGGCACCCTGGTCAGAAAATACTGGTCTATTACATTGAAGAGATCACAGGTGTGTTTCAATGTGCAGGAGGGAGAAAAGTGACTTTACACTTATAAACAAGGAATTATGGGATTTGTAGTTTAAGCGAACAAACTTAAACAGGAAATGCCAGGTCACAAAAAGATAGCCTCAACTTAGAAACATAGAATGTGACAGCAGATAAGAACCATTTGGCCCATCTAGTCTACCCAATAATCTGAATCCTATCAATAGTCCCTAGCCCTGTCTTATATGAAGGATAGCCTTATTCTTATCCCATGCATGCTTAACCTCTTCAGGACATAGGGCGTATGGATACGCCCTGCATCCCGAGTCCTTAAGGACCGAGGGCGTATCCATACGCCCGTGGGAATTCCGGCCCCCACCGCTAGCCGGTTGGGGACCGGAGCCGGATGCCTGCTGAAATCGTTCAGCAGGCATCCCGGCATATCGCCCAGGGGGGTCATTATGCCCCCCCATGTCGGCGATCGCCGCAGATCGCTGGACAATTCAGTCCAGCGATCTGCGGCGATTCCGGGTCAATCGGGTCTCCGGTGACCCGGTGACCCGGAATTACTGGCTGTTCGGGGCCGTCTCTGACGGCCCCGAACAGCCAGAGCCTGCAGGGGTGAGGTGGCACTGGTGCCACCTCACGATCGCCCTGATTCGTCGGCCGGATTACCGGCCGACCAATCAGGGCGCCTGCTGCGGGTGTCACTCCCGCACCCGCTCCGCCCCTCTTCCGGAGGGCGTGAGCGGGTGCAGGAAGACGACCCCCGGTGCTGGGGACCCCGATCCCCGGCGCCCCTGTTGGGATCGGGGCCCCAGGAGCAGCTGCGGCGGCGAGGGACAGTCCAGCGATGAAGCAACAGCAGGAGGTGAGTTACAGCCTCCTGCTGTTGCTTAGCAACAGCTCCCAGCATGCAAAAAGGGCATGCTGGGAGCTGTAGTTATGCAACAGCAGGAGGCAGACCACCACAACTCCCAGCATTCCCTTATGGGCATGCTGGGACTTATGGTTTTGCAACAGCTGGAGGCACATTATTTCTATGGAAAAGTGTACCTTCAGCTGTTGTCTAACTACAACTCCCAGCTTGCACAAACAGCTAAAGTGCATGCTGGGAGTTGTAGTGGTGCATCTGCTGGTTGCATAACTACAACTCCCAGCATGCCCGTTGGCTGTCGGTGACTGCTGAGAGTTGTAGTTTTGCAACAGCTGAAGGCACACTGGTTGTGAAACTCAAGAGTTTTTTTTTACCTAACTCAGTGTTTCACGACCGGTGTGCCTCCAGCTGTTGCAAACTACAACTCTCAGCAGTCACCTTACACCATGCACCATACATGCTGGGAGTTGTAGTTTTGCAACAGCTGGAGGCACACTGGTTGTGAAACACTGAGTTAGGTCACAAACTCAGTGATACATAACCAGTGTACCTACAGTTGTTGCAAAACTACAACTCTCAGCAGTCACCGACAGCCAACGGGCATGCTGGGAGTTGTAGTTATGCAACAGCTGGATGTCCCCCCCCCAATGTGAACGTACAGGGTACACTCACATGGGCGGAGGATTACAGTAAGTATCTGGCTGCAAATTTGAGCTGCCGCAAACTTTCTGCTGCAGCTCAAATTGCCAGCGAGAAACTACTGTGAACCCCCCGCCCGTGCGACTGTACCCTAAAAACACTACACTACACTACCACAAAAAATAAAATAAAAAGTAAAAAACACTACATATACACATACCCCTACACAGCCCCCCTCCCCTCCCCAATAAAAATGAAAAACGTCTGGTACGCCACTGTTTCCAGAACGGAGCCTCCAGCTGTTGCAAAACAACTCCCAGTATTGTCGGACAGCCGTTGACTGTCCAGGCATGCTGGGAGTTTTGCAACAGCTGGAGGCACCCTGTTTGGGAATCACTGGCGTAGAATACCCCTATGTCCACCCCTATGCAATCCCTAATTTAGGCCTCAAATGCGCATGGCGCTCTCACTTTGGAGCCCTGTCGTATTTCAAGGCAACAGTTTAGGGTCACATATGGGGTATCGCCGTACTCGGGAGAAATTGTGTTACAAATTTTGGGGGGTATTTTCTGCTTTTACCCTTTTTAAAAATGTAAAATTTTGGGGAAAACAAGCATTTTAGGTAAAAAAAAAAAAAATTTTTACATATGCAAAAGTCGTGAAACACCTGTGGGGTATAAAGGTTCACTTAACCCCTTGTTACGTTCCCCGAGGGGTCTAGTTTCCAAAATGGTATGCCATGTGGGGGTTTTTTTGCTATCCTGGCACCATAGGGGCTTCCTAAATGCGGCATGCCCCCAGAGCAAAATTCGCTTTCAAAAAGCCAAATGTGACTCCTTCTCTTCTGAGACCTGTAGTGCGCCAGCAGAGCACTTTTCACCCCCATATGGGGTGTTTTCTGAATCGGGAGAAATTGGGCTTCAAATTTTTAGGGGTATTTTCTGCTATTACCCTTTTTAAAAATAAAAATTTTTTGGGAAAACAAGCATTTTAGGTAACATTTTTTTTTTTTTTTTACATTTGCAAAAGTCGTGAAACACCTGTGGGGTATTAAGGTTCACTTTATCCCATGTTACATTCCCCGAGGGGTCTAGTTTCCAAAATGGTATGCCATGTGGGGTTTTTTTGCTGTTCTGGCACCATAAGGGCTTCCTAAAGGTAACATGCCCCCCAAAAACCATTTCAGAAAAACGTACTCTCCAAAATCCCCTTGTCGCTCCTTCCCTTCTGAGCCCTCTACTGCGCCCGCCGAACATTTTACATAGACATATGAGGTATGTGCTTACTCGAGAGAAATTGGGCTACAAATACAAGTAAAAATTTTGTCCTTTTACCCCTTGTAAAAATTCTAAAATTGGGTCTACAAGAACATGTGAGTGTAAAAAATGAAGATTGTGAATTTTCTCCTTCACTTTGCTGCTATTCGTGTGAAACACCTAAAGGGTTAAAACACTTACTGAATGTCATTTTGAATACTTTGGGGGGTGTAGTTTTTATAATGGGGTCATTTATGGGGTATTTCTAATATGAAGACCCTTCAAATCCACTTCAAACCTGAACTGGTCCCTGAAAAATACTGAGTTTGAAAATTTTGTGAAAAATCGGAAAATTGCTGCTGACCGTTGAAGCCCTCTGGTGTCTTCCAAAAGTAAAAACACGTCAATTTTATGATGCAAACATAAAGTAGACATATTGTATATGTGAACCAAAAAAAAATGTATTCGTAATATCCATTTTCCTTACAAGCAGAAAGCTTCAAAGTTAGAAAAATGCTAAATTTTCAAATTTTTCATCAAATTTACGGATTTTTCACCAAGAAAGGATGCAAGTATCGACAAAAATTTACCACTATGTTAAAGTAGAATATGTCACGAAAAAACAATCTCGGAATCAGAATGATAACTAAAAGCATTCCAGAGTTATTAATGATTAAAGTGACAGTGGTCAGATGTGCAAAAAACGCTCCGGTCCTTAAGGCCAAAATGGGCTCCGTCCTGAAGGGGTTAAACTCCTTCACTGTATTTGCAGCTACCACTTCGACAGGAAGGCTATTCCATGCATCCACTACTCTCTCAGTAAAGTAATACTTCCTGATATTACATTGAAACCTTTGTCCCTCTAATTTAAAATTATGTCCTCTTGTGGTGGTTAACTTTATGATAATCTCACAACATAGCCATTTAGCCCCAAGACAAGCACACATCCTTCCTAACATGCCCATTACTGTCTGGCAGGTACGTACTAAAATCACCCCTTATAGTGGATAACCCTTATAAAGAGGTATTCCAGGATTTTTGATTCTTTGAATGTCAGACAGGGGCAGCAAAAATAGTCTAGTTCCTTGTCTTTCTTTTCCCCGGAAGTTAATTTTCTGCAGCCTACAAAATGAGTGTTGTCTGGGACCTTTCCCAGCTTGCTGTGCAGCCTGAGACAATACATCACAAGTCAAGTGCTGAAAGCGGGCTTGGCTGCTTCATCTGTTGTGTCTAAAGCCAGCCCCCTGATGAAGTTACTGGTGCATGTGTGCAGGTATTCATCATCACACAGATCCACAGCTTGTGTGTCAGGTTGTGCTGTGCTGCAATAGGTGGGTCAACCAATGTGTGGGAGTGGGAGGGAAATAAGTCACCTCCCATCTTAAAACAAAGGATACTGGGGATTGTAGTCTAAAGAAAGGCCACAGAAACAGAAAGTAGCCAGTTCCCAAAAACAAGCCAGCAGCTTGATGAGGGACACAGGATACGATAACCCCTTTGTGTTGAGTCTCCCTGGATTCTTTGAAAACTGTTTATAGGTTTGCCAAAAACTCAATAAGGCTCTGTTCACACTTGCATCATGGCTTTTGTTCATAATAGAGTTATAAATCCTATGACAGCTCTATTTTCAAACAAAAGCCAATGAATGATAACCATCCCATTGATGTATTTTCTTAGACTTTGCTATTCTTGCCATCAGAAATACCAGAACATCAATGTACTGTATAGGTAATAGTGCAGGGGTCTCAAACTCCAGATGTTGCAAAATATCAACTCCCAGCATGCCTGGACATGCCCAGACAGCCATTTGCTGCAGCTAACGGCTGTCGGGAATGCTGGGAGTTGAAGTTTTGCAATATCTGAAGGGCCACCAGTTTGAGACCCCTGTAATAGTGGTAATGTGCATAGAGTCTATTATGTCAGTATATCCTACCATGCAATCCATGTAATTTACATATGTGCAAAATTTGTTGTGAAAGTATACTGACAGCTTAGGGCGCTTTCACACTATAAAAATGCACCCGTTATGAATGCCCGTTATAAAAAGAGGGGAAATCGGCAGTTATACAGCCGGTACAAAATCACTAAATTCCATTATAGTCTATGGGATTTTTCTAATAGCCGTTTTAACCCGTTATTAATAATGGCCGTTATTTTGTGACGGGCGAATGAACGGGGGAAATAGTGCATGCACTAATTCTCCCGTTACTATCGCCCGTCACAAAAAATTAAGTGTGAAAGCACCCTTAGTTTCTAGTCAACAGACATTTTTGATCAATACCAGTCTACTCACTAACTACTTCTGCAATGGAAAGGTACGCTGAACTTTGACATTGACAACAATATCGTGGGCTAACTTTTCAATTTAATATTTCTCAGATTTTCGTGTGTGACATGTATATCTCTTGTTTGCATCAAATATAAATAGCAAATGTCAGTGTGTATGGTTTCTTTGATTTCTCTAAGGAATATGCCTCCAAAATGTCAATGTGCTTGGTGTAGATGCCACCTCAACAGCTGTGATGTTGGCTGCACAGAGGATTACGAATGGATATACATAGCCAGTAATGGCAGGTTTCTCAGTCAAGGTATATGTTCATATAAAATCACCATTCCAAGCCATCAACCCAGGCAGTAAATAAGCATCAGCCTTTTACCAACTCAACATAAAAGTCTTTAGAACTTCAAGTGAATTTAAAGCACCAGATGATTGTTTTCCAATAAGGGTCAAACAGAGGACAGGAGAGAATTAACACAGGCTGCACATGGCCTATGCACCCCAGCCTTATTGCCTGTAAATCAAGATGCATTATGGGATATAAAGTATGTGTGTGGATTATATGTTGGCTTCTTAATTGCAATATATTTCTCCAAAACCTTTTATTCCAAGCGATGGACACAAATTGATGGATGTTATTTATTGCATATACAAATTACCAGACATAAACATGAGGATACAGAGAGAATAATGATCTGACTCCGATCGGCTCATTCAAATGAATGACATACTGTCCGGGTCTGACTGAGATACGGGAGTGCCCGGTTATCACTAGTGTTGAGCGGCATAGGCCATATTCGAATTCGCGAATATTCGTGAATATATGGACGAATATTCGTCATATATTCGCGAATATTCGCATATTCGTTATATTCTAGTTTTATTTTCGCATATGTGAACATTCGCGTATGCGAAAATTAACATATGTGAAAATAAGCATATACAAAATTAACATATGCGAAAATTCGCATATGCGAAACTTCGCATATGCGAAAATTAGCATATGCTAATTTTCGCGTATGCGAATTTGTGCACGCCAGTCTCACACAGTAGTATTACAGCCTTCTTTACACCACACAAGCTGGAAGCAGAGAGGGGTGATCACTGTGATGTGTACTGTGAAGAAAGAAAAAAAAAAACGAATATTCGTAATTACGAATATATAGCGCTATATTCGCGAAATTCGCGAATTCGCGAATATGCGATATTCGCGAATAATATTCGAATTGCGAATATTCGCGAGCAACACTAGTTATCACTCCCGTCAGCCAGTTCCGGTGACCGTATCTTTAAAACGTAGTGTGAACCCCCCTTAAAGAGAGAATGTGTGAGAGAAAGAGAGAATGAGAGAGAGATAATGCGAGACGAAAAGAAAGAGAGAGGAGCTGTTCAATACTTAGTGCAAACTTAGACACTCTAGTTTATAGAAGTATTGGGGGAGATTTCCTAAAGCATTTGAGTCTGTAAAATAGGGCAAATGGCCAACATAGACCAAAAAAATATTTGTTTCAATTATAATGCGACTTTTGGCAGGCGCACTCCATTTGCTGAATCTGCCCGAGAGGACATGTTTGTTGGGCAAAGTGGGCATGAAATTGCGCTTCTGATTTCAATTGTGACTTTATTTATCATTGACTGTTGCATATGTCTGTGAATTTAGGTTTCATTTGCGACTTTACCATTCACTGAGCGGAGGATAGAACAAGTGGAGCGGACTTCAACAAGACCAGACAACATAACAACTATAGGATAAGGAGCAATCAGGATACTTAGGCAGAATGAGTGCTGCATGAAGGACTCCTAACCAGTAAGCGGTATATCATTCATTCCTTCACAGTAGCAACTTTTTTTTCCCCACAGGAATAAAAACTTTCTTTACAGGAGCTTGTCAAAACAACAATTTGTGCCTATTATATACAACTTTTCACAGGAACAAAAGACTTATCAGGGATAAAATGACCATAATACCTGATACTTTTTTCTCTATACGATATACAGTATATCTTGACTGGATAAAATATTACTTTATTCTGGTCAGGAAAAAGTCTATGTACAGAATTAAACAATATATATATATATATATATATATATATATATATATATATATATATATATATATATACCAATTCTTTGCTTTGATTTGATTTCAGATCACCTAAACCCCTTAAGGACCACGGGCATACGAGTACACCCTGATGCCCTGGTACTTAATCCCTTAACGACGCAGGATTTAAATGTACGTCCTAGTGATGTGGTACTTAATGCACCAGGACGTACATTTACGTCCTGAGCATAACCGCGGGCATCGGAGCGATGCCGGCATCATGTGAATCGCAGCCAGGGACCCGCCGGTAATGGCGGACACCCGCGATCCCGCGGATGTCCACCATTAACCCCTCAGATGCCGTGATCAATACAGATCACGGCATCTGCAGCATCGCGGTCACTTAACAGGATGATCGGATCGCCCGCAGCTCTGCCGCGGCGATCCGATCATCCTGCACGGCAGACGGAGGTCGCCTCACCTGCCTCCGCTGTCTTCCGGGAGTCTTCTGCTCTGATCTGCCTTCCCGAAGACCAGAGCAGAAGATGACCGATGACCCTGATCAGTGCTATGTCCTATACATAGCACTGAACAGGATTAGCAATCGAATAGTTGCTATAAATAGTCCCCTATGGGGACTATAAGAGTGTAAAAATAAAAGTTTAAAAAGTTAAAAAATAAAGTTAAAAAAATGTGAAAAACCCCCTCCCCAATAAAAACGTAAATTGTCCCATTTTCCCTATTTTACCCCCAAAAAGTGTAAAAATATACATATTTGGTATCACCGAATGCATAAATATCCGTACTATTAAAATAAAATGTAAATGATCCCGTACAGTGAACGTCGTGAACGTAAACAAAAAAAAAAGTCCAAAATAGCTGCTTTTTTTTATAAAATTTTATTTAAAAAAAATATACAAAATGTAATTAAAATTTTGTATAAGCAAATATGGTATCAATAAAAAGTACAGATCACGGAACAAAAAATGATCCCTCATACCACCGCTTATACAGAAAAATGAAAAAAAGTTATAGGTCTTCAAAATAGGGGGATTTTAAACGTACTAATTTGGTTAAAAAGTTTGCGATTTTTTTTAAGCGCAACAGTAATAGAAAAGTGTATAATCATGGGTATCATTTTAATCATATTGACCCAGGGAATAAATAACACATGTCATTTTTACCATAAATTGTACGGCGTGAAAAAAAACCTTCCAAAATTAGCAAAATTGCAGTTTTCTTTTTAATTTCCCCACACAAATAGTATTTTTTTGGTTGCACCATACATTTTATGGTAAAGTGAGTTATGGCATTACAACAGACAACTGGTCACGCAAAAAAAAAAACAAGCCCTCATACTAGTCTGTGGATGAAAATATAAAAGAGTTATGATTTTTTGAAGGGGAGGAGGAAAAAACGAAAGCGTAAAAATAAAATTGTCTGAGTCCTTAAAGGGGTATTCCAAGAAAAAACTTTTCTATATATATATATATATATATATATATATATATATATATATATATATATCAACTTGCTGCAGAAAGTTAAACAGATTTGTAAATTACTTCTATTAAAAAATCTTAATCCTTTCAGTACTTATGAGCTTCTGAAGTTAAGGTTGTTCTTTCCTGTCTAAGTAATCTCTGATGACACGTGTCTCGGGAACCGCCTAGTTTAGAAGCAAATTCCCATAGCAAACCTCTTCTAAACTGGGCGGTTCCCGAGACACGTGTCATCAGAGATTACTTAGACAGAAAAGAACAACCTAAACTTCAGAAGCTCATAAGTACTGAAAGGATCAAGATTTTTTTTATAGAAGTAATTTACAAATCTGTTTAACTTTCTGGAGCCAGTTGATATACATAAAAAAAGTTTTTTCCTGGATAACCCCTTTAACCACTTAAGGACCTAGGGCGTATGGATACGCCTTGACGTCCTGGTACTTAAGGACCCAGGGCGTATCCATACGCCCGTGGGAATTTCGGTCCCCGCCGCGCGCCGGGCGAGGATCGGGCCGGGGTGACTGCTGATATCAATCAGCAGGCACCCCGTGCAAATGCCCAGGGGGGTCATCAGACCACCCCCCCCCCTGTCGGCGATCGGCGCAAATCGCAAGGGAATTCATACTTGCGATTTGCGCCGATTCCGTATCATACGGGTCTATTGTGACCCGGTGACCCGGAATAGAAGGGGGATCGCGGTTGTCTAAGACACCCACGATCCCCCTGTAGGCATAGGAGTGAGGTGGCAGGGTTGCCACCCCTCCTATCCCTGCTATTGGTCTGCTATTGATCGTCAGAGGCGACGACCAATAGCAGACCGGGGGCGGGGGGGTTAACTTTCGTTTTCCCCGTCCTGCCCACCCACAATAGGCGAGGCAGAACGGGGAACCGAAGGGGACCGGGCGCCGACGTCCACTTACCCGTCCGGAGGCTGCGGCGACGTTGATCGGCGGGCGGCGTCACGTGCGTCTGAAGAGGACGGCTGCCGGGATCCTACGGAAGCCGGTAAGTAGATCTGGAGGGCTACAGTCTGAGACCGTGGTCTCTAACTGTAGCCCTCCAGATGTTGCAAAACTACAACTCCCAGCATGCCCAGACAGCTGTTTGGGCATGCTAGAATATGTAGTTTTGCAACAGCTGGAGGGCTGCAGTTTGAGACCACTATACAGTGGTCTCTAAACCATATCCCTCCAGATGTTGCAAAACTACAACTCCTAGCATGCCCACATAGCTGTTTGTTGTCTGGACATGCTGGGAGTTGTAGTTTTGCAACATCTGGAGGTCCACAGTGTGGAGATCACTGTGCAGTGGTCTAAAAACTGTAGCTCTCCAGATGTTGCAAAACTGCAATTCCCAGCATGCCCAGAAAGCAAACAGCTGTCTCGGCATGCTGGGAGTTGTAGTTGGGTACCTCCAGCTGTTGCATAACTACATCTCCCAGCATGCCCTTCGGTGATTAGTACATGCTGGGAGTTGTAGTTTTGCAACAGCTGGAGGCACACTGGTTGGAAAATATTGAGTTAGGTAACAGAACCTAACTGAAGGTTTTCCAACCAGTGTGCCTCCAGCTGTTGGAAAACTACAACTCCCAGCATGCACTGTCTGTCAGTACATGCTGGGAGTTGTAGTTTTGAAACAGCTGGAGGTTTGCCCCCCCATGTGAAGGTACAGGGTACATTCACATAGGCGGGTTTACAGTAAATTTCCTGCTTCAAGTTTGGGCTGTGGCAAATTTTTTGCCGCAGTGCAAACTCCTAGCGGGAAATTCACCGTAACCCGCCAGTGTGAATGTACCCTAAAAACACTACACCACACTAACACCTAATAAAGGGTAAAACACTACATATACACCCCTTACACTGTCCCCCCCCAATAAACAATTTAAAACGTCTTGTACGGCAGGGTTTCCAAAACGGAGCCTCCAGCTGTTGCAAAACAACAACTCCCAGCATTTCTGGACAGCCACTGACTGTCCAGGCATACTGGGAGTTTAGCAACAGCTGGAGGCACCCTGTTTGGGAATCACTGGCGTAGAATACCCCTATGTCCACCCCTATGCAATCCCTAATTTAGTCCTCAAATGCGCATGGTGCTCTCTTACTTCGGAGCCCTGTCGTATTTCAAGGAAACAGTTTAGGGCCACATATGGGGTATCTCCGTACTCGGGAGAAATTACACTACAAATTTTGGGGGGCTTTTTTTCCTTTCACCGCTTGTGAAAAGGAAAAGTTGGGGGCTACACCAGCCTATTAGTGTAACATTTTTAATTTTTTTACACTAACATGCTGGTGTTGCCCCATACTTTTTATTTCCACAAGCGGTAAAAGGAAAAAAAGACCCCCAAAATTTGTAACGCAATTTCTCCTGAGTACAGAAATACCCCAGATGTGGGCGTAAAATGCTCTGCGGGCACACAACAAGGCTCAGGAGTGAGAGCGCACCATGTACATTTGAGGCCTAAATTGGTGATTTGCACAGGGGTGGCTGATTTTACAGCGGTTCTGACAAACGCAAAAAAAATAAAAAATACCCACATGTGACCCCATTTTGGAAACTACACCCCTCACCGAACGTGACAAGGGGTATAGTGAGCCTGAACACCCCACAGGTGTTTGACGAATTTTCATTAAAGTTGGATGGGAAAATGAAAAAAAATAATATTTTTTCACTAAAATGCTGGTGTTACCCAAAATTTTTCATTTTTACATTGGGAAATAGGAAAAAAGACCCCCAAATTTGTAAACCCATCTCTTCTGAGTAAGAACATACCCCATATGTGAATTTAAAGTGCTCTGCGGGCGAACTACAATGCTCAGAAGAGAAGGAGCGCCATTGGGATTTTGTAGAGAAAATTTGTCCGGAATTGAAGGCCACATGTGTTTACAAAGCCCCCATAGTGCCAGAACAATGGACCCCCGACCCATGTGACCCCATTTTGGAAACTACACCCCTGACGTAATGTAATAAGGGGTACATTGAGAATTTACTCCCCACAGATGTCTGACAGATTTTTGGAACAGTGGTCCGTAAAAATGAAAAATAAACTTTTTCATTTGCACAGCCCACTGTTCCAAAGATCTGTGGGGTGTAAATACTCACTGCACCCCTTATTAAATTCTGTGAGGGGTGTAGTTTCCAAAATGGGGTCACACGGGGGGCTTTGTAAACGCACATGGCCCCTGACTACCATTCCAAACTAATTCTCTTTCCAAAAGCTCAATGGCGCTCCTCCTCTTCTGAGCATTGTAGTTCGCCAGCAGAGCATTTTACGTCCTAACATGGGGTATTTCCATACTCAGAAGAAATGGGGTTACACATTTTAGGGGTCATTTTCTCCTATTACCCCTTGTAAAAATGTCAAATTTTGGGGAAAAACTGCATTTTAGTAAAAAAACTAAAAAAAATTCATTTACACATCCAACTTTAACGAAAAGTCGTCAAACACCTGTGGGGTGTTAAGGCTCAGCGGACCCCTTGTTACGTTCCTTGAGGGGTGTAGTTTCCAAAATAGTATGCCATGTGAGTATTTTTTGCTGTTTTGGCACCACATTGGCTTCCTAAATGCGACATGCCCCCAAAAAAACATTTCAGCAAAAGTTGCTTTCAAAAAGCCAAATGTGACTCCTTCTCTTCTGAGCATTGTAGTTTGCACGCAAAGCATTTTACATCCTAACATGGGGTATTTCCATACTCAAAAGAGATGGGGTTACAAATTTGGGGGGCATTTTCTCCCATTACCCTTTGTAGAAATGGTAAATTTGGGGGAAAAACTGCACTTTAGTGAAATTTTTTTTTTTTTAATTTACACATCCGACTTTAACGAAAAGTCGTCAAACACCTGTGGGGTGTTAAGGCTCACTGGACCCCTTGTTACGTGCCTTGAGGGGTCTAGTTTCCAAAATGGTATGCCATGTTGGGGTTTTCTGCTGTTCTGGCACCATAGGGGCTTCCTAAATGTGACATGCCCCCCAAAAACCATTTCAGCAAAATTCCCTCTCCAAAATCCTATTGTCGCTCCTTCCCTTCTGAGCCCTCTAGTGCACCCGCCGAACACTTGACATACACATATGAGGTATTTCCTTACTCGGGAGAAATTGGGTTACAAATTTTGGGGGGATTTTTCATCTATTACCCCTTGTAAAAATTCAAAAACTGGGTCTACAAGAAGATGCGAGTGTAAAAAATGAAGATTTTGAATTTTCTCCTTCACTTTGCTGCTATTCCTGTGAAACACCTAAAGGGTTAACACACTTACTGAATGTCATTTTGAATACTTTGAGGGGTGCAGTTTTTATAATGGGGTCATTTGTGGGGTATTTCTAATATGAAGGCCCTTCAAATCCACTTCAAAACTGAACTGGTCCTTGAAAAATTCTGATTTAGAAAATTTTGTGAAAAATTGGAAAATTGCTGCTGAACTTTGAAGCCCTCTGATGTCTTCCAAAAGTAAAAACACGTCAATTTTATGATGCAAACATAAAGTAGACATATTGTATATGTGAATCAATGTATAATTTATTTGGAATATCCATTTTCCTTACAAGCAGTGAGCTTCAAAGTAAAAAAAATGCAAAATTTTAAATTTTTTCATCAAATTTTGGAATTTTTCACCAAGAAATGATGCAAGTATCGACAAATTTTTACCACTAACATAAAGTAGAATATGTCACAAAAAAAGAATCTCGGAATCAGAATGAAAGGTAAAAGCATCCCAGAGTTATTAATGCTTAAAGTGACAGTGGTCAGATGTTCAAAAAATGGCCGGGTCCTTAAGGTATATTTGGGCTGGGTCCTTAAGGGGTTAAGGTCCAAATGGGCTGAGTCCTTAATGGGTTAAGGACCAAGGGCGTACCTGTACGCCCGTGGGAATTTCGGTCCCCACCCCATCCTTTGACAACGCTGAGACCCCCCCCATGTTGGCGACCGCTGCAGATCATCGGTGAATTCACACCGGCAATCTTCGGTGATTCAGGTCATATGGGTCACGTGTGACCTGATGACTCGGAATTAGAAGGTGATCGGCGGTGTACTATACACCACCAATCATCTACTGTTGCTGGCTGGGGGGAGGTGGCAATCACCCCCCCAGGATCACTGCCATTGGTCAGACGATCGTCCGACCAATAGCAGCTGGCAGAGGAAGGGTTAATGTCCCCTTCTCTCAGCTATGCTCACCCACCGTGCTCAGTCAGCGGGCAGAGCTGAAAGAAGAAGCCAGGAGCCCCCCCCCCCCCTGTCAAGATTTGTGCCCCTCAGGGCAGAAGAAGTTATAAAAAGTTATAAAAAGTAAAAGATAATCCCCCCCCCCCCGATCCCCTAATAGGTCCTGAAGGGTCCGCCACAGATTTTGCAGCACGACCCAGGCACTATTAGGGTTTCAGGGTGCTGCGATTTGCCACCCATTTTTTTTTGGCCACAGCTGCTTTTTTTTATTTTATTATAACTGTGTGTCATTTCTAATCACACACCATTATATATAGTATACACAAAGCACATACACTACACCCTTCCCTGCCCTCCTCACACACACACACACACACACCCACCATCACAGTAGAAAAAAAAGGCAATGTTCATGCATATTCGGCAAAGGAGGCAAACGCTTAACTTGCCTCCGACTCCGAATCTGCCAGTGAGGACGAGGAAGATCCTACTTTTCTGTGTTCTTCCTCGTCCTCCTCATCATCTAGCAGTGATGATGAGTACCTCAGAAGGCGGCGGAGATGCTGCCAGACGAGGCCATGCACCCACATTATTTCAGTGACGACTTTGTCAATCAAATGGTGACGACTTTGTCAATCAAATGGCAAAGTAGGGACATTCCTCCAGTTCCCAGAAGAAGTCCTAAGGGCCCTGATCTTTGAAGACCGGGAAAGAGCAGGCCGGAGTTCCCAAGGAACTGGAAATATAGGTGCCAGGATCATCCCAGGCCAGCACTTTCCAGGTGAGGTCCCCCACACTGGTAAGAAGGGACAATCCCAGAAAAAAATGCAGAGTGTGTCACAAGAGGGGGATACGGAAGGACACCACCACTCAGTGTAACACTTGCCCCGGTCATCCGGGCCTCTACGTTAAAAACTGCTTCAGGGAGTATCACAGTCCCATGGAGTACAACATTTTCCCTTTTCATTTTAATTTCCCATAATTTGACCCCATTGTACCAAGTCCAGAGTACATTCCAAATTTTAACCCCATAAACCACTAAATTGCCCAAAAAACTCTTTTATAAAAAAAAAAAAATGACAAGACCTCTGGGGGTATTTTTCAAAAAATGGGTCATGAGTCACTATCATCGGGGACTTTTTTATGTTGCCTCAAATGCGCATGAGCGGTGTGCACATTTAATGCAACAGGTTAGGGACAGCCACACGCATCACATTCCCAGAATGATGACTAAGAGCATAGGGTTTGGGGTGGGCATATTTTGTAGTTTTGGCTATGTTTTGGGTCATCATTCTGGAAACATAACCTATTTTGTCATTTTGCGGCCCACTGTACCCCACTTTAGTAACTTAGTGTACCCCATGTAACGTGTTCCTTGAGGGGGATGCCACTGTTCTGGCTCCGTAGAAGCTTAGTAAATGCTCAAGGCCCATGACTGAGCTCCTGCTCTTCCAAGACCTGTTGTGCACCCGCAGAGCAGTTTATGTGAAAATATGAGGTATGTCCTTTCTATAAAGAAATGTATTTACAAATTTCCGGTGACTTTTTCTCCTATTACCACTTGTGAAAATCAAAAATTTGGGGTAACCCCAGCATTGTAGTGTATTTTTTTTTCCACATCCCACTTTAATGAACATTTATCAAATACCTATGGGGTGTTAAGGCTCACTGTACTGCTAGGCTCACTGTACTGCGTGTTATGTTCATGAGGGGTGTAGTTTCCAAATGAGTATGTCATGTGTTTTTTTTTTTTTTTTTTGATTGTCTGGCACCATAGGGGCTTCCTAAATGTGACATGCTCCCCAAAAACCATTTCAGCAAAATTTGCTTTCCAAAAGCCAAATGTGAATCCTTCTCTTCTGAGCATTGTAGTGCGCCCGCAGTGCACTTGACGTCCACACATGGGGTATTTTCATACTCAGAAGAGATGGGGTTACAAATTTGGGGGGTCATTTTCTCCTATTGAGCCTTGTAAAAATGTAAAATGTGACGGAAAACCAGCATTTTAATGAAAAAAGAATTCATTTACACACCCAACTTTAACGAAAAGTCGTCAAACACCTGTGGGGTGTTAACTGTACCCCTTGTTAAGTTCCTTGAGGGGTGTTTTTTTTTTTTTTTTTGCTGTTCTGGCACCATAGAGGCTTCCTAAATGTGACAATTTCAGAAAAATTTCAGAAAAACTCACTCTCCAAAATCCCATTGTCGCTCCTTCCCTTCTTAGCCCTCTACTGCGCCCGCCAAACACTTTAAATACACATATGAGGTATTTCCTTACTCGATAGAAATTGGGTTACAAATATTGGGAGGATTTCGCTTCTTTAACCCCTTGTAAAAATTCAAAAACTGGGTCTACAAGAACATGTGAGTGTAAAAAAAATGAAGATTTTGAATTTTCTCCTTCACTTTGCTGCCATTCCTGTGAAACACCTAAAGGGTTAACACACTCACTGAATGTAATTTTGAATAATTAGAGGGGTGCAGTTTTTATAACACTCCGGACACGCCGGCCGTGAGCGTTCTCTGCTTATGTCTCTGATGCCGGCGGAGCTGGGATTCACATCGCGGGACGCGCCTGCATGCAAATCCCAGACCATCACTTAATTCCCTCATCTTCCACCTCTCCGCTCTTTCACTTAAAGGGCCAGTGCTCAATTAATCAAGTGTCTACACCTGTCCCCTGTCCTTAAATATCAGCTCCTCCCCCCTTGTTTCCCTGCTGGATCTTTGGTTGCCTAGTGCATAGTGAAAGTCCTGTGTCCTTGTGACCGTGTACCTGTTCCTTGCTCCCTTACCTACCCTGCACCTGTGTTACCTGCCCTGACCTTCTGCCATCTTGCCACTTCCTGCCAGTCTCCTTCTGTGCAATGCCACATCCCAGCTACCTGTTTGGACGAGTCGTGCCAGGGGTAGTGACCTGGGTGCTGCCTGCCACAGCAAGACCGTCCCGCATTATGTCGGTCTCTGATGAAAACCAGTGACTCCCTAGACTCCGCACCCTGGCACGGCTCATGTCATCATCCACAAAGGGCCAGAGGATCCACCACCTGCTGTGACCCGTTATAGTAAGATCCGACCATGGATTCCGCTGGGGTGCCTTTGCTAGACGTCTCGGATCTTTACACCGTCGTAGCTCAGCAGTCGCAGCAGTTAGCCCGTCAGGTGCAACAACTGAATCAACTTTCAGCCATGATGCAACAGCTCCTTGCCGCTCAGCAGCAACAACATCAGCAGCCACCTGTTCCTGAGCCTCCTCCTGTATCTGCAGCTTCCTCCGAGACCAAAATTCATTTGTCCTTGCCTTCAAAGTATGACGGAGATCCCAAGCAGTGTTGAGGCTTTGTAACTCTGTGTTCTATCCATCTTGAACTCATGTCGGATCTGTTCCCAATGGAGCGTGCTAAAGAGGCGTTTGTGTTCAGTCTACTCCTCTCTGGGATTTTAGAGATCCGGTCTCCTTGAACCTGTCAGCCTTCCTTGCAGAATTCTGCAATGCATTTGAAGAATCTGCGCGAGCCTTCTCTGCCGAGATGACTCTACTGAACCTCTGCCAAAGGAACTCCTCCGTTGGCGACTACACGGTTCAGTTCCACACTCTTGCCTCCGAACTTTCTTGGAACGACGAGGCCTTGTGTGCTACCTTTAAAAAAGGACTTTCCTCTTTAATCAAGGATGCTCTTGTTACACAAGATTCTCCAGATAACCTAAGCAAACTTATCCATTTAGCCAAGCAAATTGATGTGCGTTTTGCCGAGAGGCAGGAGTATCTTCCTTTCGAAAAAGAACCTGCCCAAACATGGCGTTTACCTGGTCTGGCCCCCGTGTTCCAACATCCATCCCTATTCTCTACTTTACCTCTTGCCATAGAGGCTATGGAAGTGGACTGTTTTCACTTAACTCAGCAGGAAAAATCCCTGTACCCGCTGCCAGCGGGGCTGGGACTCGCATTGCGGGATGTGCACGCATGCAAATCCCAGCCCGTCACTCACCTCCATCATCTTCCGCCTCTTCGTGTCCTCAGAGCCCCAGTAAGCGTGTCCCCAACTCCTAGGGTGCACATGCGCCGGAGCTCTTTAACTTAAAGGGCCAGTGCACAATTAATCAAGTGTCTACACCTATCCCCTGTCCTTAAATATCAGCTCCTCCATTGTTTCCCTGCCAGATCTTTGGTTGCCTAGTGCCGCAGTGAAAGTCCTGTTTCCCTGTTACCGTGTACCTGTTCCTTGCTACCTTATCTACCTTACCTGCCCTGACCTTCTGCCATCTTGCCACATCCTGCCAGTCTCCTTCCATGCCACACCACCTCCCAGCTACTTGTGTGGACGAGTTGTACTACGGGTAGCGACCTGGGTGCAGCTTGTTGCAACAAGACCATCCCGCTTTGCGGCGGGCTCTGGTGAAAACTCAGCTCCTTGGCACGGCTCATGTCATCATCCACACAGGCCCAGAGGATCCATTACCTGCTGTGACTCATTATAGTGGGGTATTTATAATATGAAGGCCCTTCAAATCCACTTCAATACTGAACTGGTGCCTAAAAAATTCTTATTTTGAAAATTTATGTAAAAATTTGAAAATTGCTTCTGAACATTTAAGCCCTCTAATGTCTTCCAAAAGTAAAAAAAAAAAAACTTTATGATGCAAACATAAAGTACACATATTGTATATGTGAATCAATATATAATTTATTTGGTATGTCTAGCAGAGAGCTTCAAATAGAAAAAAATGCAAAATGTTAAATTTTTCATGACATTTGAAATTTTTCACCAAGAAATTATGCAAGTATTGGCAAAAATTTACCACTATGTTAAAGTAGAATATGTCACGAAAAAACTTTCTTGGAATCAAATTCATAAGTAAAAGCATACCAGAGTTATTAATGCTTAAAGTGACAGTTGTCAGATGTGCAAAAAACTCTCTGGTCCTTAAAGGGGTACTCCACCCCTCCCATAGACTTGCATTGAGGGGGCGGGGTGTGACGTCACACGGGGGCGGAGTTGTGACATCACGATCTTCCGTTCCCGTGGTCGGGAGCCAGACACTCCAGCGCTTCCGGAGCAGGAACAGGTGGGTGCTGTGCGCTATATTGCGGGGGTCCCCAGCGTCAGGACCCCCCCGATCAGACATCTTATCCCCTATCATTTTGATAGGGGATAAGATGTCTAGGGGTGCAGTACCCCTTTAAAGGGGTTATCCACCATAAGGTGATTTTAGTACGTACCTGGCAGACAGTAATGGACATGCTTAGGAAGGATCTGCGCTTGTCTTGGGGCTAAATGTTGTGAGATTACCATAATACTGTGGCTAGCTTTTTGTGAACTGGTATTACTTGTTTTACTTTTTAGTTTTTTTACTACAAATCCCACAATTCCATTTTCCTCCCTCCCACACATCAGCCACCCCACCCATTGAAACATCCATTCAAAGACCTGTGGTTTTCAATTAGGGTGCCTACAGCTGTTGCATTAGTTGCAGATTGATCTCTCTCCCATCAAGTGTTTGCTCCTCCCATTGAAGCAGACAGGCTCCCTGTCAACAGCTGACTAGTGAGTCAGGTCTCGGCCGCATTGCAACCTGGGAAAAATCTGAGACAACAGTAATTTTGTATGCTGTTAGAAATAAATATTGGGGTGAAAATCACAGAAGAATTGTGAGAAAACCATCACACACAGGTACAGACACTATATTATGAACTACACTAACACTTTACAGCCCCTGTAGCATAGTCAAATAAAAAAAATCCTGGAATACCCCTTTAAGGTGAAAATAGGCAGGGGTTGAAAGTGGAAAACATTTCACAGCAATTCATTTGCATGTTTATATTTTTTAGACTATGCATTATAAATAATTTTTTTATAAATTCATGGTGGAACTACCATGAGGGCTAGAGGTACACCATATGTATCTTTTTTTATATAATAAATATAAATATTTTTCCGATCCAAGACTGATTAGACATCACAACACCTATCACTACTATTAAAACCAAACTAGAGGATGGTGTTTACTTTAAATATGTCAACCAACCTTTATTTTTTAAATATAGTGCTGGAGCAAGACAAATGCTTGATGGACATGCCAGCTCAGCCATTCACTGGTTGCAATGATGTCCCATCTTGACCAGTGATTGGCTGAGCAGGCAGGTCCTTGACAGAGGTGAGCAGAAGCTGCAGTGGACCAGTGGGGGACAGGGATTAAGTTTTTCTGATAGAAATACCCTGTTAAATTCCCCTTTTTGTTGCAATCCACCTAGCCCTGTGACATCACTCCATGGCAATTTGTGGTAAAACGTAAGAAATATATACTATTTTGCACATGTCAAAGCAACCTAAGGCCATGTTCACATATCCAATAATGTGCAGACTGTCTGCCCGTGAAAAACATGTGAGGACAGTCTGTACATTTGAATATTCTGGCTGGCACTAGGACCGCTCGAAAATAGAATGTCTATTCTTTCTGGGGAAGCTAGAATCTGGATTTCCGCCATGTGCAGGGTGCAGTAGCAGAATTTCCTAGGAGAATATTCCAGCAGAATTCCACTTTGAAATTTTGCCATCTGAACATGTGAGCTGTAGACTAGATTTGCACTTGGCAGGTTTCTGGAACAATGCCTGTGCAGTTTTTGAGCCAAAGCCAGAAGTGGATGCATGAGGAAGAAGTACCGTATTTTTTGCCGTATAAGACGCACTTTTTCTTCCCCAAAACTGGGGGGGAAAAGTCGGTGCGTCTTATACGGCGAATACACCCCTATCGCGGCAGTCCCTGCGTCCATCAATGGCCGGGACCCACGGCTAATACAGGACATCACCTATCGCGTTGATGCCCTGTATTAACCCTTCAGACGCGGCGATCAAAGTTGACCACCGCGTCTGAAGGGAAATTGACACAAACCCGGCTGTTCAGTCGCGCTGTTCGGGACTGCCGTGATTTTACCGCGGCGGTCCCGAACAGCCCGACTGAATAGCCGGGTTAGTGCTTACAGGACACCGGGAGGGACCTTACCAGCCTCCTCGTGTCTTCTCCGTTCAGGGATCCCCTGTATGCCGGCGCTCTCCTTCCTCGTCATCACGTCGTCGCTTTCGTGCGTCGTCGTGCGTAACGACGTGATGGCGGCGACGGAGAGCAAGGATACCTGGCCGGCAGCAGAGACGTTCCGGAGCGACGGGGGCACGGCGACAGCGATGGAGTGACATCCAGGGCAGCGGTGACGGGTCCGGAGCGGTGGGGACACGTGAGTATTACCTCCTATGCAGTGGTCTTCAATCTGCGGACCTCCAGATGTTGCAAAACTACAACTCCCAGCATGCCCGGACAGCCGTTGGCTGTCCGGGCATGCTGGGAGTTGTAGTTTTGCAACATCTGGAGGTCCGCAGGTTGAAGACCACTATTGGGTTCAAAATCTTTATTTTTTTAGATTTTGCACCTATAAATTGGGTGCGTCTTATACGCCTATGCGTCCTATAGGACGAAAAATACGTTATATAATTCCTTCCTTAATATTTCCTATTCCTTTTGAATCCACTTCTGGCTTTGGCTAAAAACTGCAGTAGCATTTAAAAATAAATAAATAAATAAATAACTGCCACGTGGAAATCCATTATTCTAGCTTTTTGTCTCATACTGGAAAGGGAGAATAAAAATAGACATATCTTTACTTTTGAAAAATGTTTTGCTAATTCAAATACCATGTCTGCTAACAGGATAGATACAGATGGTGGACAGGACTTATTTCTGCATCGCCAATAAAACAAACATATGGAAGATAATGCCACGAGCACATTACAACATTTAGCTTTTCCATGACATGGCACATTCCACCTCTGTTTATCTGTTTAACCTACAAAATCTAGCTCAGCTTAAAGAGCGTTCAACGTTGTGGTAAAATATGTGCAGTTGGTGGATGTTCTTATCTTTGTATTTTATATGTAAATAGATGAAGCTCAATGATCTAAAAAGATAGTATTAAAAATTGAGTTAGCCAGTAAAAACCCTGCAGATTGCATGTGCAGCCTTTCAAGATATCATTTTTGTTGAAGTAGCCTATTAACTCTGTCTTTTCTGATGAGCAGTAAATGATTCTATAACAGAGGAGAAAGGGACTTGTTATTACATTTTATATGGCATTGCTTTATCATAGATACAGGCCCTGATTTACTGATGTAAACTCGACATGTCTTGTCAGGTTGTGCGCCAGACTCTGGCGCATTGCACCAGAAATTCTGTCTGCAACAGAATTTGCGCTAGAATTTAAAAAAGAAAAACAGACTCTCTCTCCATTTTACTGAGAGAACACAAAAAGGGGCGTGGTCATCATAAAAGTGGGCATGGCTGGCAAAAAGGGGCGTGTCTCTGATATTTTCACAGACAAACAACATATTTACTAAGGTTTCCACAGAAAATGTGGTGGATTTGAGCTCAGGAAAACCCGACAGATCAGAACATGTGTAAAAAAAATAATAAAGCAAAATTTAGGGAAATGTGCAAATGTAGGGAAAGCTATTAGTAAATGAGGGTCGGAATCTGTCAGGTAGACAGACACAGCATCCAGGCAACTCTGCTAAACTAAAACATTGGTAGTCTTACATGTACTGTATAGGATTAGGAGAGAGGGGACTAAAGGATTAGGAGGAAGGGGACTATAACTGATTTTATTGGCACTATAGGTATGGTCTCTGTTACCTTTTCTGTGGGACATTGTCCTTTTGGCTGTGTACTTCCAGAAACTTTGACTATGAGGCTGGGTTCACATAAAATTTTGGACCTTATTTTGTCAGTATTTTTACCAAAACCTAAAATACCTTGAGTATAAGCCGACCCGAATATAAGCCGAGGCCCCTAATTTTACCACAAAAACCCAGGAAAAGTTATTGACTCGACTATAAGCCTAGCGTGGGAAATACATCATCCTCCATGTAATCATCCCGACCCCCGTCATCATCCCACCCTTCATCATCACCGCCTGCCAATCCCTTCATCAGTGGTCTTCAACCTGCGAACCTCCAGATGCTGCAAAACTACAGCTCCCAGCATGCCCGGACAGCCATCGGCTGTCCAGGCATGCTGGGAGTTGTAGTTTTGAAACCTCTGGAGGTCCACAGGTTGAAGACCACTGCGGCCTTCATCATCATCCCCCCCCTTCATCATCACCACCTGTCAATCCCTTCATCAACCTGCGGACCTCCAGATGTTGCAAAACTACAACTCCCAGCATGCCCAGATGGCTGTCCGGGCATGCTGGGAGTTGTAGTTTTGCAACATCTGGAGGTCCGCAGGTTGAAGACCACTGATGAAGGGATTGACAGGCGGAGAGTTTACTCGAGTATAAGCCGAGGGGGGCGTTTTCAGCACGAAAAATTGCGCTGAAAAAGATGCCACTGTATTGTATCTGCCATAGTCATCCATTTAACATACACTGTACATCATGAGCTTTTCACAGCTTTGTATGATGTATTCATTAAAGGGGTATATCAGTCAAAAACATTTTTTTTTTCATATCAACTGGCTACAGAAAGTCAAACACATTTGTAAATTACTTCTATTAATAAATAAAATCTTAATCCTACCAGTACTTCTCAGCTGCTGAAGTTGAGTTGTTCTTTTCTGTCTGATCACAGTGCTCTCTGCTGGCACCTCTGTATTTCTCAGGAACTGTGCAGAGTAGGAGCAAATCCCCATAGCAAACCTATCATGCTCTGGACAGTTCCTGAGACAGGCAGAGAGTTGTCAGCAGAGAGCACTGTTGTCAGACAGAAAATAACTCAGCTTCAGCAGCTGATAAGTACTGGTAGGATTCATATTTTGTTTTAATATAAGTAATTTACAAATCTGTTTAACTTTCTGGAGCCAGCTGATATGAAAAAAAAATGGTTTTCACTGGAATAACCCTTTAAAGTGGTGCCATAATGGCCTATGGGGTAGTGAGTTCCAGTGCATGGGGGAAGCACATAAGAAGTAATGGAGACAGTTGTATGAGGTGCAGACGAGGGGAGGGTGGAGGTCTTGAGAGGATCAAAGATGACGTGAAGGGTGGTATCAGGAGATCAGATCAGATGTATGGGACAGGTTGTGGATGGCCTTGTATGTCATGGTGAACAGTTTAAACTAAACTTGTTAAGCAACAGGTAGCTAGTGAAGGGATCGGCAGTGGGGAAAGGCAAAAGATAAATTAAGTTAGAGGTGGATTAATTGGAAAGAAGAGCTGAGGATGGATTGGAGTAGGAGTGTTTTATGGAAGGCCACAAAAGAGGATGTTGCAGTAGTCCAAGCAGAAGGCGATAAGGGCATGTACTAATAAGTTAGTTAAGTCAAATTTGAAGAATGAGGGAATTTGAGAAATATTTTTGAGGTGAATGTGGCAGGAGATGGTAAGGGTCTGGATATTTAGTTGAAAGATAGCACTTAGTTGAAGGTGACCCTAAGGCAAATGTGGGCCATTCACTGTGATTGGTAGATCGAGTGTTTGGAGCCATGCGGGGAAAATTAAGGATCATGTTTTCTCTATGTTGAGGAGGGCAGGAAGAAAGATATAGCTGACAGAAACTCCACTGTCAGCTTAATAAAGAGCTTAATAAAATCTGTAAAAAATATCAGAAAAAATTTAATAAAATTTTTTAAAATGTAATAAAAAATTTAATAAAAACAGCAAAGATTCAAAAAGAAGCAAAGAAAGCAAAACAAATCCAAAATATTTTTTTACATTTATAAATGCAAAAAAATAAACAATTACACAGCATGTAGGACCCTTTAATAATGATAATGGGGACGTGGTCCTGGCGATCAAGAGAAGGCAGAGCTACTGAATGTTGTTTTTATTTCTGTATATATTAAGGAAGAGGGAGGAGCTGAGGCACGCCAGGCCGGCGCTGGTAACTAATCATGTATGTAACAACTGGCGATGAAGTGGATGCGCTGTACCTGTGTGGATGATGACGTGGGCTGTAACAGGGAGCGGAGTCCAAGGTGCCGCTGGTTTTCTCCAGAGCCTGCCGCAAAGCAGGATGGCACACAGGTCGCTATCCCTTATATGACTCGTCCACATAGGCGGCCGAGGTGTAACGTGGCACAGGAAGGAAAAGGCAACACGAAGTCTGGACAGGCAGGAGGTAAGGGCTGGTGGCAGAGTAGCAAGGTTAGGTTGTGTAGCAAGAGGTCAGTGGGCAGGCGGCACAGGAGCAAGGTCAGGATACGTAGCAATAAGGTCAGATACACAGCAAGGCAAGACACAAAACAGAATGCTTTCTCTAAGGCTGATAAGGCACAAAAATCTGGCAAGGGTCAAAAGGAAGGGCAAGGCATCAAGAGGGTCAAGAACCAACTAAATATGTACTGTCCCTTTAAATCTCACAGAGCCGCTGCACACGCCCAAGGAGGTGGGGACGTGCACGTTGGCAAGCAGGAAGCACATGGTGATGACGAGGGAGGTGAGGAGCGGAGGGCTGAATGTGATTTATATCGTGGGATGTGAATCGCAGTACGGGCAGTGCCAGGCAGCAGAGGATGAATGCATCCGCAGCCAGCATGTCTGACCGTGGTGCAACTCCTAACTGTACTCTCCCCCCCTTAGTTCTCCCCCTCTTTTTAGAAACCTGAGCACCAGATCCTGGTCTAAGATGTTCTCCTCAGGTTCCCAGGACCTCTCCTCAGGACCAAAACCCTTCCAATCTATCATCTACCTGATGGTCTGTAGGCCTGGTGGTGAGTATCTTCTGAACTTCAAACACATCAGAAGCCCCAGTAGCAGGGATAAGAGAGATATTCTTCAGAGAGAACCGGTTAAGGAACAACGGCTTGAGGAGGGAGACATGGAAGGAGTTTGGGATGCTCAGGGAAGGAGGGAGATGTAACTTGTATGCAACCGGATTGATACAGCATAAAACTTTAAAAGGACCCAAGAAGCACGGACCCAATTTGTAACTAGGTTGCTTCAGACAGACATGCTTGGCAGAGAGCCAAACCTTGTCTCCGGGGGGAAAAACTGGTGGAGGCCTCCTCTTCTTGACAGCCTGGGACTTCATGCGGTAGGAGGCGACAGCTAAAGAATGCTGGGTTTCCTGGCAAATAGATTGAAAGTCCCGAACCAAAACATCAACTGCTGGTACACCAGAAGAAGCAGGCAGAGGAAGAGGAGGAGGAAGTTGATGACTGTGAACAATAAAGAATGGAGAGGTACTCGGAGTCACAATAATTGTAAGGGAAATCAGCCCAGGGTAACAGATCGGACAAGTCGTCTTGCCGGAAATAAACAAAATGGTGAAGATACTCTCCGAGTACTTGGTTCACCCGCTCCACCTGGCAATTGGTTTGTGGATGGTAGGCTGATGAGAAGTCCAATTTGACTTTGAGGCATGAGCAGAGGGCCATCCAAAACTTGGAAAGAACTGAACCCCTCTGTCAGAAACGATGTGAAGCAGTAGACCATGCAGGTGGAAAATATGATGGAAAAATTGATCTGCCAACTGAGGAGTAGAAGGAAGTCCAGGCAGAGGTACAAAATGGGCCATCTTAGAGAAACGATCAACGACCATCCAAATGACTGTGCAACTGGAGGAGGATGGCAAATCATTGATGAAATCCATGGCAATGTGGGTCCACGGAGATTCAGGGACGGGTAAAGGCTGTAAGAGATCCGCCGATTTGCTACAAGGCATCTTGTCAAAAGCACAAATTGTGCAGGAATGGACAAAATCAGCAACATCGCGTTTCAGGTTCGTCCACCAGTAATGACTGGTGATAAGCAAAGTAGACTTCCGTATTCCTGGGTGACCAGCCAATAAGGAAGAATGTCCCCAGTTAAGCACCTTAATCCTAAGGCAAGTTGGTACAAAAGTCTTTCCCGGGGGAACTTGCTGAAGATTGACTGGTGCTGCCAACACCAAACGATCAGGAGGCACAATATGACGAGGTAAAAGTTCCTGTTCCACCACATCGGAAGCTCGAGAGAGGGCATCGGCTCTGACGTTCTTGTGTGCAGGTCGAAAATTAATGAGAAAATTAAACCGGGAAAAGAAAAGCAACCACCTGGCCTGCGAGAGTTCAGTGGTTGAGCGGACTCTCTTAGCAGCAGGAAATGTTTTAGAGAAGAAGCCGCAAGTCACCATTTTGCCTTTGGAGGATATCTGAGTCAAAACTGCTCCGGCACCTAGAGAAGAGGCATCCACTTCAAGGCAGAACGGCTTATCCAGGTCTGGTCTTGTCAGAAAGGGTGCGGAGGCCAATGCCGAATTCAAACAAGAAAAAGCTTCTTCCACTTTAGGCGGCCAGGAATTGGGATTGGCACCTTTCTTAGTAAGAGCCACAATCAGAGCTACCAGGGTGGAGAAATGCGGAATCAACTGCCGATAATAGTTGGCAAAGCCAATGAAGCATTGAATAGCCCCCAGACCAGAAGGTTGCGGCCAGGTTAGAACCGAACACAGCTTATCAGGATTTATTCGGAAGCCTTGGTTAGAGACAATATAGCCGAGGAACGGTAGAGACAACTACTCAAAGAGACATTTCTCGAGTTTGGCGTAGAGGCGGTTTCTCCGAATGCGACTCAGGACCAGATGCACATGAGTGCAATGAACTTCCAAGTTGGGTGAGAAGATCAAGATATCGTCCAAGTACACCACAATGAGAGTGTAAAGGAAATCTCGGAAAATGTAATTGACAAATTCTTGAAAAACGGCTGGGGCGTTAAAGAGACCAAACGGCATCACTAGGTACTTATAAGTTCCACGTGCACAGAGCACTGGGTGACCAAGCCTCTGCACAATTTAGGGTCCACTCCATACTTGGTAGGCAGAGAAAGGCAAAGCTTGGGACCAAAATCTACACAATTTATATTGTGGCTGAACAGAGGTAAGTGTCAAAGCTGTGCATTATCACTTACACTGTGCCCTGCTCCTGGCCCAGGGACTGTGCCCAGGGACAGAGCAGCAGGACATACAGTGTAGCGTAGTGTAGAATGACACAGCCTGGAGGTGGCAAAAGCATGAGGAGACCATATAGTAGCTGAATGACACAGCGTGGAGGTGGCTGCAGCATGAGCAGAACATATGGTGGCAGTATGAGACAGCTTGGAATTGGCATCAGCATGATGAGAACATATGGTGACAGAATGAGACAGCCTGGAGGTGACAGCAGCAGCATCAGAAGTCCTGAAAGTGACATGGTAAGTGGTGCAGTAGGTTGCAATACCAGTACCCAGTGACAAAGATGGGTGAAAAAAGGAGAACTTGGCATCAGATGTGTGGCATCAGGAGGCTGGCAGGATCAGAATGGCAGCTGAGGCAGGTTGGCCAAAAAAAAAATAACGATCTCTTTTGTAAAAGTGTTAGTGTGCCCAAGTAAGTATTAAGGATATGCATTACGTAAAACTTAACTTTTAATAATATGCTTAGGATAAAATATATGGACCCAATTTTTTTTAAATCAAACAAAAGGAAAGGTGTGCAAAAAACACCATGTGCCACCTACACCACCAAGTATTCATGCGATGCAAAGACCTCTAAAAGGTGGAAGGGAACAACTTATGGTCCATTGTAACTGGTGGGGGTAAACACTTCCCCTGTAAGGCACTACTCTCGCATTATTAATTCACTTCTAGGCAAGTGTTACTCACCCTAAAAAAGGCGGCTCCACACAGGAAACTCTCCATATTTCCACCTACATACACTGCCATTTCCCAGGGTTTTGGGTGTAAATAGGGATTGCTTCCTGTGTGTCTCTGCTCTTTTTAAGACGAGTAACACTTTCCTCGAAAAGGTGGAAGGGAACAACGTATTGTCTATTGTAGCAGGTGGGGGTAAAAAATTCCTCTTTAAGGCCCTACTCTCGCCCTATTAATTCCCTTCTTGGCAAGTGTTACTCACCTTAAAAAGGGGAGCCCCACACAGGAAACTCTCTATATTTCTAGCTAAAACCCCTGGGAAATAGCAGTGTTTGTAGGGGGAAATAGGGAGAGGTTCCTGTGTGGGGCTGCCCTTTTTAGGGCAAGTAACACTTGCCATGAAGGGAATTAATAATGCGAGAGTGGAGCCCTACAGGGGAAGTGTTTACCCCCACTGTTTACAATGGACCATACTTTGTTCCCTTCCACCTTTTAGAGGTATTTGCATCACATGAATACTTGGTGGTGTAGGTGGCACATGGTGTTTTTTGCACACCTTTTCTTGGCACCATGGTCAATCTATTCTGATGCATGACGCATTGCTGGGTGGAAATCCTGGCTTATCCATGCCTAATTTATCTTCACAAAGGTCAGTTTCTACACATTTTTCATGGACAGACGAGTTCTCCTTAGGGTTACTATGGCCTCCCGCTGCACTAAACACCCGCTCTGATGGCACACTACTGTCCGGGAACTGGCAGCTTTTCCAGGGCAAACTCTGCTAGTTACGGCCACAAATCAAGTTTGTCTGCCTAGAAGTCCAGCGGATCTTCAAGGTGTGTTGGCATGATCATATCAAGGTATGCCATCACCTGCTGGTTCAGGTCCTGCTCCAGGTCTGAAGACTCAGGCTGCTGCTGATGGAGATGGTACTGCTCCTGCCACTCCACCCCTCCCCTAGAAGCCATGGCAGTGGAAGGTGAGTGCAGAGGGCCCCCCCCCGAGTCAGACCTGAGAGAGGATGGACGATGGCGCAGATAGGCATCGACCAACTAACTACATAGGATGTCCCTGTTTGTCCTCCCTCTCAGCGGGTATAAAAAAGTCCCCCATTTTGTGCCGGTAGCGAGGGTCCAATAAGGTGGAGAGCCAGAAGTCATTCCGCTGCCTAATGGTGACAATTTGGAGGTCAGCACACAAGCAAGTGAGCATACATCGTGCCATTTGTGCAAGTGACTCGAAGGGACTCCCTGCCTCCATCTCCACTGCATACTGCCACGGTGTGTCTGGGTCCTCAGCATCACCTTCCTCATAACCCTCTAGCTCCTCTAGCTGCTTCTACTCCTCCTTTCCTGTCAGATGATTAGAAAAACTGCCCATCTCGCAAAACCTAAACTGTGTTCCACTGTGCCCTTCCCCCTCCTCCTCCTCCAGTTCAGCCCCCACAGGGCTCATGTGGCCGTGAGAAGTAGGCACCACATCTTGAGTGCCTTGACCAGCCATTGTTTCCAACACATGTTGTAGTAGATGAAGCAGTGGAAGAACATTGTTCATCCCATAATCCTGGCGACTGACTAATAATGTGGCTTCCTCAAAGGGCCTGAGCAAACGGCAGTTGTCACGTGTGAGCTGCCACTGGTTGACATTGAAGTTACAAAGGGGAGTCCCTATCCACTTGGATCATCAAAAAATCAGTGATGGATTTTCTCTGTTCGTATAGTCGGTCCATCATATGAAGGGTGGAATTCCAACGTGTGAAAACTTTGCAAATCAGACTATGTTGGGGGATGCTGTTCTGACGTTGCAGCTCAAGGAGGGTGTGCTTTGCGGTGTACGAGTGGCTGAAGTGCATGCACAGTTTGCTTATCATTGTTAGGTTGTCTTGCAGATGGGGGGGGGACACTTCAGGAACCGCTTGACAACCAAATTGAACACGTGTGCCATGCAGGGTGCATGGCTCAGGCTTCTTTGTCGCAGCGCAGACAAGATGTTCTTCCCATTGTCGGTCACCACAGTTCCCATTTCCAGTTTTCATGGAGTAAGCCATGATTAGATTTCTTTATGAATGACTTTTAGCAGTTCCTCCCCTGTGTGACTTCGCAAAGGCAAACCATGTGAAGAACAGAATGACACTGCCGTGCCCTGCACACATGGTATGCTGGAGGGGCACTGAGACTTGTCCATGCAGTGGAAGCTGAGGACATGGTGGAGGATGAGGAGGCGAAGTCACACACTGTCACAGGACCAAGGGCCTGAGAGCGTAGAGGCGGAAGCGGCGTGGCCTGTCCAAGTTGCTGTTGTGGCTGTGCAGGAACCACATTCACCCAGTGGCCCATAAAGGACATGTATTGTCCCTGACCATAGTTACAGCTCCACACGTCGGAGCTGCCATGCACTTTGGTACACACCGATAGGCTCAAGGACTGGCCACCCTTCTGTTCCACAAAATTGTGCAGGGCTTGAACTGCCTTCTTCACAAAAGAAATTATGGCTTGGGACACTCCACCTCGACTCGGTACAAATCATCAATTCTCTGAAAGGTGCAGAGTCCACCACTTGAAAAGGGAGGGACTTCAGCACCAGCAACATAGACAGGAGCACATTCAGCTTCTGCACTGTTGGATGTGTGGGCGTATACTGTTGTCTCTTGGACATAACTTCGCCGATGGATTGCTGGCGGAATGACTGACTCGAAGTAGGAGGAGCAGGAGCATCTGAAGTGACAGAAGATTGGTATGACACACAGCTCCCTTCGGCTGAGGGGGTGAAGCCTTGGCTGGCTGAAACAGGGAGAAGCGTGCAACTGGGTGATTCAGCAGGCTGGACCACCGCATCAGAGCCATGGTTCTCACAGGCCGCTTTATGGTGACACTGCATATGTTGATTGGGACCCTGGCCATGCTTCACCTTCTGGCCCTGGCCATGCTTCACCTTCTGCCGACACATCTTGCATGTGGCCATGTTAACCTTCTCCAGATGCTTGATGAAAAACTGCCACACCGCCGAGTAGCTGATCTTCCTAACAGTCCGCACTGCTTGACTGCTACTGCGGCAGACTCCAGGAACCCATGTTTCACTACCTCCTGGAAAGGTAAGCTGCCGCGAAGCAGGTGGTCTACCTGGGGAACGTTTGGCTCCAGACTGCCAACCATGCTACCATCTTGCTGGCTCAGCTGCTGCCTTACGGGCAACCTGCAACCCTCTTCTCCTGATGATGATGAAGCCCCTTCTGCACCTGGCTCCCAAGTGCGATCGGCCTCATCATCATAATCATCATCGAGTTGTGTCTGCATGTCACTGATGTCCTCCTTAGGTTCCTCAACAGTGTCTGCTTCAGTAGCCTGAACGATGGCAACATCGCCTCCCACGTCACTATCCTCATCACTACTTGCCCACCTAGCAGAGGAAGCGGTGGATGTCTCCTCCACTTCTTGGCTGGGCAGTAGCTACTGACTGTCCTCTATTAGATCGTCCTCACTAAAGAGTGGAGCTGAACCCACAGCATAAGATTCTTCTGTGGGGGAGGGAACAGCATAGGACAGAGGCAATGGGAGGACAGGGATTTCTCATGGGCCATGCCAACTGAGGGTTGTGTCTGAGGAGTCCACCAACTGTTGACTGGGGGTTTCAGATGTCACGTGTGATGAAGTGGATGACTGTGTTAACCAATCAATGACGGAAGATGGGTTGCTGGTCAAGACAACACCGCAAGCTGATACCGGGAGCTAAGGCCTCTCGCTGCGACTCCTGCAGCCACTCTCCCCTAGTCTACTGTGACCTCTGCCTAATGAATTTAGGCCTCTGCCACTCCTCTGTGCATGTCCTGCCACTTCTCTGCCTCCACTATGCTTAAAAAAGTATTTGTGTACAACACCAGGCGGTGAGTACTTTTGCCTGGCCTTTCAAAGTATCAAGGCCCTTGAGACTTTATCACGAACAAAATAGTACACCACTTAGATGTACGTATGTGGTATGTACTTATTAGAGGAGGACAATGTGCTCCAGTAGGCTTAAAAAAATGTTTGTGTACAACATGAGTTGGTGTGTACTTTTGCCTAGCCTTTCACAGTATCTAATGAGGTAAGGATAAAAGATATGGACAATCCGGACAGCACCTTTCTGTGCCAGCGAGCTGGAAGTCCAAACACCCTGGACTTCCAGCTCGCTGGCACAGGAAGGCGCCATCCGGATTGTCCATATCTTTTATCCTTACCTCATTTTCTTACCGGACCGAAGAGTCACGGGAAAAGGACGCGGAGGCTGCCACCTATCACCGGCTCAGCGAGTCTATATGTCATCAAAGGTGTTGCACTCTCAGTGCAACACCACACGGTAAGGTGCATTATTTGTATCCATCTTACCGATATACCCCGCAATATTTCACTAGGAGCGCAACTCTTTTTGTTTATTTTATTTCACAGTATCTAGGCCCTTGAGACTTTAACAAGAACAAAATAGTACACCACTTATATGCACGAATGTGGTATGCACTTATGTGGGGAGGACAATGCACTTCAGTACGTTTAAAAAAGTATTTGTGTACAACACCAGCAGTACACACCAGTGCTGCAGCACACAGTCGCTGTGTACTACACCCAAAATTGCACTTTCTCTCTTAATCTCACTCCCATCCCTCTCAGTGCTTCTAGGCTGGATTTGTGCTTGAGCTGAATCGCTGCTGTTCTGTGCAACACACTGTGCAACACACTGCTCTCTGTCCCTCTGTGCAACACAACGCTGATGTGACTAGGAGGTGAATCGCTGCTGGAAAAAAGCTTTTCTGGCCAACACACAGGGTTATCTGTCCCTATCTATCTCTCTGCAATGAAAGGCTGAAGTGACTGGCCGCAATTTGGCTGCTGATTATATCGTTCTGTGACATCATAGGGGGGACTGGCTGCTGATAGGCTGCATGCTGCATGTGATTCAGGGTCATCCCGCCTACCCTTGTTCCTGCCTTCACAGGATTCCTTGCCCCATGTCCTCACATGTGGATCTGCCATGTTAGATACCCTGGAGCCTGGACCGCACTAAATGGAGTTTAATGAAGCGATTTGTGCGATCGAATCGCACATTTTTCCAGAAATTTGTAACGAATTGAGATTTGTCAGATTCGATTTGCTCATCCCTAGTCTTAATCATAACAAGTAAGGGGCTTCCTATCCATGTCTCACATCTACTTATGGATTTTGTTCCTTTAAAAAAAAATATATAAATTAGATGATTTAATAACTAATACTAATAGCATGTGTAAAACAAGCAGCACCTGCACCTATGTTGGAATATAACTCTAAACGGTATAAGGTTTTGACTTTATTTTCTTATATAGTTTATCCACGCATATTATCAACAGATTAAAGAACTTAAACAGAATATATATATATATATATATATATATATATATATATATATATATATTAGAATATTCATGGCATTCCACATGTGTTCCCTTTCTACAAATTCTCTGTCACAATGCATTCATCATACACATTTAGCTATTAATTGTATCACAGGTAATGTGTTTCATTTGTAACAGTACCAAGACAAAGAAAATATGTTAGAGAGATCACTCAGAGAGTAGTTAAACAGTGAGGATTTATAGCAAAGGGCATACATGGGAATGTATGGTCCTTGATGTCATAAATCTTGTAATGTGCAAAGGTGTTATTATTTATAAAGAATTCAATAGTCCTCCAGGTAGAAGGCAACTGAGAACAATGCTTGGTAAGTACATAACACTCAAAGATGAGAGTAGCAATGGTTGCCAATTACATTACACATTACTTGAACACAATGGGGCAGTATGCTGCAGGGGCTGAACTTATAGACAACATATGATTAATTGTCAAGTATGCTTCACATGCTAATGTATTAGTATATGGAATCCAATGAGTTTTTCATTTGGTTTATATTGTGACTTAGAATAACTCAAAAGTTTAATATCTTGATTAATCTAAAACTTATTTTCTGGCTTGTACAATCTTGTCCCATTTCATGTTTCTATTTTCCCCAGAGCAACAAATCAAGGGGGGTCTCGCTTCTAATGTGCTGTCTGTGATCAACAATATTAGATACCACAATGGGTGCCTACCTCTATTAGCTCAACAGGCCATGGTAGTAACTTGTAAATCATTTTTTTTTCACCCACAAAGCTATATAAACAATTTTTTTTACTAATAAAAATATGTGTAACTGAGCTTAGCATCTACACCTCTATCATTAAGCTACCCTCAGCTTCAAAGCCTGAGAGCATTATATAGAGGTCAGAGAGGGGAATGTAATGATACAGCTTTGCAACCTGAGAAAAGTGGCATACAGAGTCTACCCAGGAGACTGCTGGAGCTGTAAATCAAACAACAAGAAAAACATGGTCTCAAAAAGCAGGATGTGCTCAATCCCAAATGCAGTTGTGCATTTATGCTGCGCTTGTGGTCTGTTGCTAAGGTCAATCCCCAGCATAAAATGCATACAATGGGGGATGCCTGCAGCAGACTACAAGTGCCACAATGGCATCCTACACCCGATGAAAAGTGTGGATGTTTTGAGCTCTATATGTTTATTAGTTCTTTATTCAGATCTTTGGAGTTCTGTTCGGGACCACTTATCTATAGTGTCCTCTGTTCATGACCGCCTATCTATAGTGTCCTCTGTTCATGACCTCTGAGTCCTCTGTTCATGTCCGCTGATTTATGGAGTCCTCTGTTCATGACCGCTGATATAGTGTACTAACTCTCTGATCTGTGCCCTCTAAACTTTTATACTATGGAGATCTATGTTACTGTATTTTTTTGGTTTGTGACCGACTATTTGTTAGTATGTGTTTTTATTAGGCCCCTGCACTTTAGTTCAGGGAGGGACCGGCACCCAGTTGTCGATCCACCGGTTAGGGTGGATGGGCAAGTAGGCAGGGAGAGCGGTTTTAGGTCAGTTTAGGGCTCACTCTCCCTGTCCCCTGGTCGTTCCCTGACAATTGTATAAAGAAACAATTATAATTTCTATTGTCCATTAAAACTATGAATGTGTTCATTATTTCAGGCATGAGTAAGAAATAATGCCCAGCATACCAAAAAATACCAAAATCGAACGTAAAACAGAAAGACACCAGTAAAAATTTGAAAATGATAAATTATACAAATTACTTGTTTAGAAAATCAGTTATATATACAACCGAAAATACACAGTGTGAACATGGCCTATGACTGTAAAACTTTAAAATAATTCTATGGATGTAAAGTTTTGGACTGAACATCTTTTCACACCTTGATGACCAGAATAGGAATATGTGCAGAAATGACACCAAACTACATAAGATGAATAACACATAACAGGGCAATTATTAGTTCATATAAAGATTAGCTGAAAATTGCAATGCAAAAAATAGAAATGGCACGAGTTTCAACACAGATAATGTGAGTTAATGCACATGAGCTCACGTAGAAATTATGCTGGTTACATAATAATACATTTAAGAATAATGATAGAAAATTAATAAGTAGTAGTCAGAAACTGTGATGGTAGCATTGCAGCAAAAATAGACAAGTAGACAATATAAAAAACAAGTTTTTTTGATGTGTGCCTCATAGTAGGCTCAATTTCTTTTGTAGGGTAGTGTAGGTGTTACAGGTAAAATAGGGTAACCTCTGTACAACCATCTACAAAAGATGAATAGTCACATACTGTATGTGCATGTATATAAAGTTATCTGGATCAGACCTGGAAAACCTAGGCCTGGAATAGGTTAAAATTAAGGATGAGCGAATGGAATCTGGCGAATCCGAATTTGTTACCAATTTCAGGAAAAATTTGATTCGCAACTAATACGATTATCAGCGTGATTTAATTGCGCAAATCGCTTCATTAATCCATTAAGGACTCAGCCCATTTGGGCCTTAAAGGGGTACTCCGCCCCTAGACATCTTATCCCCTTTCCAAAGGATAGGGGATAAGATGTCAGATCTCCGCGGTCCCGCTGCTGGGGAGCCCCGGGATCGCCGCTGCGGCACCCTGCTATCATTGCTGCACAGAGCGAGTTTGCTCTGTGTGTAATGACGGGCGATACAGGGGACGGAGCAGCGTGACATCATGGCTCCGCCCCTCGTGACATCACGGCCAGTCCCCTTAATGCAAGTCTATGGCAGGGGGCGTGATGACCGCCACGTCCCCTCCCATAGACTTGTATTGAGGGGGGCGGGCCGTGACATCATGAGGGGCGGAGCCATGACATAACAATGCTCCGGCCCCTGTATTGCCCATCATTACATGCAGAGCGAACTCGCTCTGTGCAGGAATGATAGCGCAGTGCTGCAGCGGAGATCCCGGGGCTCCCCAGCAGCGGGACCGCGGTGATCTGACATCTTATCCCCTATCCTTTGCATAGGGGATAAGATGCCTAGGGGCGCAGTACCCCTTTAAGGACTCAGACAATTTTATTTTAAAGTTTTAGTTTTTTCCTCCTCGCCTCCAAAAAATCATAACTCTTTTATATTTTCATCCACAGACTAGTATGAGGGCTTGTTTTTTGCATGTCCAGTTGTCCGTTGTAATGCCATCACTCACTTTACCATAAAATGTATGGCACAACCAAAAAAATATTATTTGTGTGGGGTAATTAAAAAGAAAATAGCAATTTTGATAATTTTGGAAGGTTTCGTTTTCACGCCATACAATTTATGGTAAAAATGACATGTGTTCTGTATTCTTTGGGTCAATATGATTAAAATGATACCCATGATAACATACTTTTCTATTACTGTTGCGCTTAGAAAAAAATCGCAAACTTTTACACCAAATTAGAACGTTTAAAATCCCCCTATTTTGAAGACCTTTAATTTTTTTCATTTTTCCGTATAAGCGGCGGTATGAGGACTCATTTTTGTGATGTGATCTGTACTTTTTATTAATACCATATTTGCTTATATAAAACTTTTAATACATTTTTAATTATTTTTTGGGGGATCTGGACTTTTTTTTTACGTTCACGCCGTTCACCATATGGTATCATAAACACTTTTTTTTAATATTTCAGATATTTATGCATGCGGCGATTCCAAATATGTATATAACATATTTTATTTTATACTTTTTGGGGGTATAATAGGGAAAATGGGACAATTTACGTTTTTATTAGGGGAGTGGGTTTTTCCCTTTTTTTTTCCTTTTTTTCCTTTTTTTTATTTTAAACATTTTTATTGTTTAGTGAACATATAAATACAAATAGATTACTCCACCAAAAACATTACATTTCACAGTCAAGCGTGATTCAGCTCAAGCACAAATCCTCCTAGAAGCACTGATAGGAAAGGGAGTGAGATTGAAAGAGAGTGCAATTTTGGGTGTAGTACACAGCGACTGTGTGCTACAGCACTGGTGTGTACTGCTGGTGTTGAGGAGGGGGGAGGGGCACAGTGGGGCACAGTTTTGGTTTCCTGAGAGGGCAGTTTTTCTAGTCATCTGACAGGACAGGAGGAGAAAGAACAGCTAGAGGAGTTAGAGGGTTATAAGGAAGGCGAGACAAAGGACCCAGACACACCGAAGTAGTATGAGGTGGAGATGGAGGCAGGGAGTTCCTCTGAGTCACTTGCACAAATGGCCCGATGCATGCTCACTTGCTTTCGTAGTGACTGCCGAATTGTCACCATTCGGAAGAGGGATGACTTCTGGCTCTCCACCTTATTGGACCTTTGCTACCAGCACAAAATGGGGGCCTTTTTTACACCCACTGAGTGGGAGGACAAACAGACATCCTATGTAGTCAGTTGGCCTATACCTTTCTGCGCCATCGTCCATCCTCACAGGTCTGACTCGGGGGGCCCTCTGCACTTACCTTCCACTGCCATGGCTGCTGGGGAGGGGTGGGGTGGCAGGAGCAGTACCAGTTCCTCAATGAATGAATGAATCTACAGTCGCTGATGAGTAGCTTTCTTCACCCGCAAAGTGAAGCAACTCATTAGCAGCAGGTAGACCTGGAGCAGGATCAGAACCAGTAGGTGATGGCATACCTTGGCATGACCATGCCAACACACCTTGAACATCCGCTGGACTTCTGGGCAGCCAAACTTGATTTGTGGCCGTAACTAGCATAGTTTGCCCTGGAAAAGGTGTCCTGCCCGGCCGGTAGGGTGCCATTAGAGCGGGTGTTCAGTGCAACGGGGGCAATAGTAACCCCAAGGAGAACTCATCTGTCCATGAAAAAATGTGGAGAGACTGACCTTTGTGAAGATGAAACAAGCATATATCATCCAGGATTTCCACCCATCAATACCTGATGCATCAAAGTAGATTGACCATGGTGCCACACAACACTTCACAAATATGGATAGTGCAAAACTTGTTTAACCCCTTAAGGACCAATTCAAATAAACCTGTACGCCCCTGAAAGACCAGGCCTGTTTTTCAAATCGGGGATGTCTGTCTTTATTAGAGAATAACTCTGGTAACGTTTTGCCAATCACGATAATTCTGACATTGTTTTTTTGTCACAAGTTGTCCTTCATGTACATAGTAAAAGTAAGCCGATATCATTTGTAGTTTTTTTTTACAATGCAAAAAATCATGAAATTTTTACAAGAAATTAAGATTTTTTGCTATTTTAACACTAATTGGTTGCATATATTTATACATACTGACCAAATAGTTTATGAAACTTATACTTTCAGATGTCTACTTTATTTTGACGTCATTTTTTAGTTTTTAATTAACATTTTAAATTAGTTAGAAGCCTAACAATTTAACTTGAAATTTAGAAAATTTTGAAAATGTGAAAATCTTTTTTCATGTGCTATGCAAGGTTTGCAGAAATTAAAAGGTAGTAGAACATAGGAACACCCCCCCAAATGACCCCATTTTAAAAACTATACCCCTCAAGGTATTCGCTAGGGGGTACAGTGAGTATTTTAACACCATAGTTTTTTGGCAGGAATTATTACAAAGTCAGTGTTAAAAATTCGAAAATTGCAATTTTTCACAAATGCATCATTTGGGGGGCATATTTTTTGTACATCACTTCTGATATTGAAAGAAATGCACCCTATATTTTATTTAGCTGCTTGTCCCATGTTCGGAAATACCCCCGCTTAGGCCATATATGGTTCCTTGGCCGCGTGGTAGGACTCAGAAGGAGAGGAGCGCCATTTGGCTTTCCGGGCAGAACAGTACCCCCACCCCCACAAGTGACCCCATTTATATACCGCACCCCTACAAGTTATTGGCTGCACCAGGGACCACTCTGATTGGTCCTTGGTCGGCTGGCAGTATAACGCGTCTGTCTGTGGCAGTTAAGGCTCCTGATGGATATATCCGCCATGTTGTGGGAATAAGCACCCGCTCATGGCGAATATATCCATTACTGCTGCGGCTGGGTAGCTCAGTGTGTCCGCTCATGACTGCTGGCGGAAAATCCGCCGCTATGAGTGGACGCACAAAGCTGCCCAGCCGCAGCAGCGAGCTCATTACCGTGACTGCTGCATAATGTGTAGGATCACATGGCGGACATCTGCAGCATATTACATGCTGCGGATGTCCGCCAATGCGATCCTACACATTATGCTTTTTTTTTTATTAGATTCATTTAATAAATGTATTTTTTATATATCTATTTTTTTTTACACTTTTATTCCATTTTTATTTATTTTTACACTTTTATTTTATTTATTTATTTTTACACTTTTTAATGCTTTGGAATACTTAGTATTCCAAAGCATTGCAGTTATATGCTGCCTGCCAGTTTTCACTAGCAGGCAGCATATTTCACTAGCAGGCAATACCCAGGGCAGACCTGGGGGTCTTTGTAGGACCCCCGGCTGCCCAGGTATGCAGCAGCACCCCGCGATGCTCCGGGGTGCTGCTGGAGAGACAGAGGGAGCCCCCTCCCTCTGTCAGAACTCCTTATAGCGCGCGGTCCACGCTGTAAGGGTTAAACTGCCGGGAGTGGAGTGAACTTCACTCCCGGCAGTGCGGCAGGCCCCGGCCAGCCGCGTATTACACGCAGCACCCCGCGATCACGAAGCGGGGTGCTGCAGAGGAGACAGAGGGAGCTCCCTCCCTCTGTCATAACACTTACAGCCCGCGGTCACTTCCGACCGCGGCTGTAAGGGTTAAAACTGCCGGGTCCGAAGTTTACTTCGGTCCTGGCAGTGCAGCAGGGTCCCGGCTGTGTGATACAGCCGAGTCCCTGCCGCGATCTCGTGGGTGCACTGGGCAGCACCCACGAAAATAATGGACGAGTATAGACGTCCAGGTGCGGGAACGCCCGCCAACCTGGACGTCTATACTCATCCATGGTCGTTATCGGGTTAAGGTGCTGCTCTCCAGTTACAGACATTCCTCGCCATCAGACCACAAGTACCGTATTTATCGGCGTATAACTTTTTAGGCTAAAATTTTTAGCCTAAAGTCTATGTGCGTGTTATACGCCGATACCGCCCCAGGAAAGGTAGGGGGAGAGGCCGTCGCTGCCCGCTTCTCTCCCCCTGCCTTCCCTGGGGTCTAGAGCCCTGCTGCCGACCCTTCTCACCCCCTGGCTATCGGCGCCGCTGCCCGTTCTGTCCCCCTGACTATCGGTACCTGCGCCCCATTGCCGGCGCCAATAGCCAGGGGGAGAGAAGCGGCGCCGACAGCCAGGGGGAGAGAAGGGGCCGCGGCACCCATTGCCTCCCCCCATCCCCAGTGGCGCCGCTTCTCTCCCCCTGGCTATCGGCGCCGGCAATGGGGCGCAGGTACCGATAGTCAGGGGGACAGAACGGGCAGCGGCGCCGATAGCCAGGGGGAGAGAAGGGCCGGCAGCACGGCTCTAGACCCCAGGAAAGGCAGGGGGAGAGAAGCGGGCAGCGACGGCCTCTCTCCCTCTTCCTTTCCTGGGGATGTATCGGGGTATACAAGCGCACACACGCACCCTCATTTTACCATGGATATTTGGGTAAAAAACTTTTTTTACCCAAATATCCTTGGTAAAATGAGGGTGCGTGTTATAGGCCGGTGCGTGGTATACCCCGATAAATATGGTAAGTACTGAGGATATGCATTAGCTAAAACTTAACTTTTCTTAGGATAAAATATATGTAATCAATTTTTTTTTAAATCAAACAAAAGGAAAGGTGTGCAAAAAACAACATGTGTCACTTACACCACCAAGTATTAATGTGATGCAAAGACCTCTAAAAGGTGGAAGGGAACAGCGTATGGTCTATTGTAACCAGTGGGGGTAAACACTTCCCCTGTGAGGCCCTAATCTCGCATTATTAATTCCCTTCTTTGCAAGTATTACTCGCCCTAAAAAGGGCAGCCCCACACAGGAACCTCTTCCTATTTCCCCCTAAAAACACTGCCGTTTCCCAAGGTTTAAAGGTGGAAATAAAGAGTTTCCTGTGTGGGCCAACCTTTTTAGCATGAGTAACACTTGCCAAGAAGGGAATTAATAGAGCGAGAGTAGGGCCTTAAAGGGGAAGTGTGTACCCCCACCAGCTACAATGGGCAATACACTGTTTCCTTCCACCTTTTCGAGGAAAGTGTTACTCGTCTTAAAAAGGGCGGCCCCACACAGGAACCAATCCCTATTTCCACCTAAAAACCCTGGGAAATGGCATTGTTTGTAGGTAGAAATATGGAGATGTTCCTGTGTGGGGCCGCCCTTTTTAGGGTGAGTAACACTTGCCAAGAAGGGAATTAATAATGCGAGAGTAGGGCCTTACAGGGAAGTGTTTACCCCCACCAGTTACAATGGACCATACATTGTTCCCTTCCACCTTTTATAGGTCTTTGCATCACATCAATACTTGGTGGTGTAGGTGGCACATGTTTTTTTTTGCACACCTTTCCTTTTGTTTGATTAAAAAAAATCCCCCCTTATAGTTTTAAAAACTTTAATGCTTTATTATATCACTTAAAACAAAACAAAATAGGACAAAGTAGGCATGCTTTAAAAACACGACCTCTGCTCAGCTAAACTAATATGTGCATCCAACTGTATTCAGACTTTTGTTATGTTTATGCAGCTATTAGCTGTGGATTTGCACTGATAAATATGCTGGTGTTCACGATCGCTCTTTAAAATTATGTGCTAGCCATCCGCCCCCCGACGTTTTGTCAGACCACGCTGACTTTATCAAGGGAGTCCGGCGATCCCAGGATTCTGTTCTTATATATTCTCTGTTGATGACGTTTTTAACAAGCGCATCGCGAGCGCATCACTATGGTCCAATCACAGCCAGTCACTTGTCAGCTGACTATTCTATACCAATACCAGCCACTCACATGTTCTCCCTGCGTGCTGGTGTCACAGAACGTTATGAGACGAATACATTATGTGCCGCACTTGCACAAAAACTTAGAATTTATTCTATGTGTGCCCACTGCGCATGTGCTGCACATGCGCCAAAACTTCTATTCTCTCTCTGCAGGGCCGGTCGTCTGTGCATGTTCCTGGAGGTACGCGCATGATTTTTTACTTAGATTTATTTTGCCATTACGGGTGCTATCGTGCTTGCACATGAATCCAACCCACTAGTAATTACTGGCATGTTATTATACGCTATGTTATTAATGTATCTCCGGCATTTGATGGTTATAAAGAATGTGATGTAAATGTGAACGTTAACAATAGATAGGGGAGGTATAGCCTTTAGATATGTTCATATTTATTGTTAGTTATGTAGAAAAATGTGGTATTTGTATACATTCTTATTTATTATTAATTATGTGGTTACTGGAAAATATGTCATCCTAAGTTCATGGGGGTGATGGCACAACAGAGATCACCTCACATTGTCTGCCTATCTGTCCCTTACAGAAACGGTAGTCATACATGTATAAATACAAATAGAGACATATGGTACAACCCTCCTGTACAAAAGGGGTCAGTCATTGTTGTAATTACCTATATTCTTCAATATTTTAAGATATTGTGTTCAAGTTGGTCATCCAATACGATTTCATTTGTTCTTTATGTTTTGTTCTTTTTTTATTTTAAATCTCTAGCCACTGTAATCCCATATTCCCATCAGGTAAGTAATATATTAATGTTTGATATTGTCTTTTTATTATGGCAAGGTGTATCAAATTGTGTATCAATTATTGCATGGCTGCAGCAGACCGTGGTGTTAATGTTGTGCCACTCTTTCCCTAATATTTAGGGTATTCATCCATTAATACGGTACTTTTCTTTTTTTTCCTAGTATTATAGGATGTGACTCAAGTCTGATCCCCATGGTTCACCATCCCCCCCAAAAGAAAAGGGTCTCGACTCCCATCCTATCACCAGTTACAATGGACCATATGTTTTTCCCTTCCACCTTTTAGAGGTCTTTGCATCACATCAATACTTGGTGGTGTAGGTGGCACGTGTTTTTTGCACACCTTTCCTTTTGTTTGATTTTAAAACATTTGGGTCCATATATTTTATCCTAAGCATATTATTAAAAGTTAAGTTTTACATAATGCATATCCATATATCAATAATATTACAAATAGCACATGATAGAAGGTGGGGGTTGATATAGATTTTGCGGAACCAATATTTGTTCTTCTTCTGAGAGAGCACTTCAAAGTTTGATCACTCTAAAGGTATGCTCACTTCAGAGACTGCTTCCCTTCCAAAAACAATGGCATCTTATTATCGTAAACAAAACCCCCAGAATTAAAAAGTAAAAAAACGATGTAGGGGAGGGAGGAAGCACCACAAAAGATAGGAGATCGGGATAGGAGGTCGAGATAGGAGGTCGAGATAGGAGGTCGAGATAGGAGGACAGGATAGGAGGACGGGTTATGAGGATGGGATATGAGGACTGTTGGCAGTATATAAGCAGCGCGAGAAGGTGGGTTCCCCGGGCGCAGACTCTGTAAAAGTCCTCAAAGGATGTCGATCTTCAATTCCATGAAACAGCAGATGTAATGTTTCGGGTTGTTTGGATGCCTCTAGACTTTACCCAGAGCGGCCTCATTACTATAGGATCGTAAAAAGTAAATCTATGTTACCCCAAATTTAACGCGAGCGAAGCCGCGGGCAAAAGCTTTTCTGTTTATACAAATGGACAATGCTATTAAAGAGAATTTATTTAAGTTGGAGACTACCATCACTGAAATTAAAATATCTAAATTTATGCGAGATGTTCAAGATTTTCAAATCAATAATGTGTACACTTGGCCATCTATGGACTATAAATCATCTACTCCACGCTCTTTTCTTACAAAACAAAATAGAAAATGAAAACCGAAAGGCAATCAGAGAGTTAAAGGTGGTCAATGTGTTTTTCTGCTTTTGACTTACCCTATTTTTTTTGTTCTTTGGTTTCTTTTTATCCCCCACTTATTTTTCCTATCTTTGCTTCTATTTCCTGTTTCTTGCTGTGCTGAAAACTACAAATCCCAGCATGCCACATGCCTTGCTGGTTTGGGGTGGCTCCTTTTTTTTTTTTTTGTTTGTTTGTTTGTTCCACCCTTTACCCACCGTATTATTTTCCCGGGGCAGCCCCCTTATACACAGCACACTAATATAATCAGCCCTGGTTGGGATGCAGTCATACACACACAAAAGGGACTACAACTCCCAGCATGTGTCATCCAGGAGTCTTCAGTCTGTGCTATAACACCAGCATACTGCCTCTGTAGTCTCCTGGGGGTTGTAGTTCACCACACCTCTGTAGGGCATACACCAGTGTTTCCCAACCAGGGTACCTCCAGGTGTTGCAAAATTACAACTCCCAGCATGCCCTGACAGCCTTTAGGCATGATAGGAGTTGTAGTTTTGCAACAGCTGGAGGCACACTGGTTGGGAAACACTGGTGTAACATGATGTGTATGCTGAATAGGCTAGAACAGTGTTTTCCAACCAGTGTGCCTCCAGCTGTTGCAAATCTACAACTCCCAGCATGCCCAAAGTCTGTCAGGGCATGCAGGGAGTTGTAGTTTTGCAACAGCTGGAGGCACACTGGTTATTAAACTATCATACAGACATAACAGGGACTACAACTCCCAGCATGTGTCATTCAGGAGTCCTCCCTTCACATATAGAGATCATTCCCAGTATGAGATTTATTCCCCTGCAGACTATACATCCCCAGCCCGTGCACCTTGTCATCCTCCCCTTCAGATAACACTCTTATCTTATCTGTGTTACTTCTCCTGTGCAGACCAGCATCCTTAGAATACAGAGCAGGGGGAGGGGAGGTGAGGAGCTGTGTACTATCGCTTCTCATGCAGACCTGCGTCCTCAGAAGCAGTGCAGGGGGAGGGGAGGTGAGGAGCTGTGCACCATGGCTTCTCATGCAGACCTGCGTCCTCAGAAGCAGTGCAGGGGGAGGGGAGGAGCTGTGCACTATGGCTTCTCATGCAGACATACTTCCTCAGAAGCAGAGCAGGGGGAGGGGAGGTGAGGAGCTGTGTACTATGGCTTCTCATGCAGACCTCGGGAGGGGGGAGATGAGGGGGCATGGTTTATTTCTCTCATGCAGGCTCAGGCCGCTGTGGACAACAGTAAAAGAGAACCCTCTGAACTACAGAACTTCCTGCCCAACAAACAGGTAAGCAAAACACACACATGCTGCCAAAACATATAACACATGTATACTGCAAAAAAAACTAAACATACAAAGATGCCATATAGTCAAAAAAATTAACCATCGGAGTACCCCTTTAATATCAGTTCCACTGAGGGTGAATCCTCTGATTCTGCGATGGAGGGATGTAATCATCCTGCTCAACCTGTAAACACACCTGACAACTTAGATCTCTCCTATTCATCATCAGTTTGCACCTACTCCTCTATGCAGAAAGGAAAAAACGAGAAGCAGGTCGCAAGCACCATTCCAGCCAAGTGAGGGCCCCGTTATCATTGAAGGAAGAAATAGTGAGGACAATACTGATTTTCAATTTGTCGGCCTAGGTACTGTCGGGGGATCATATGTCAGTACTATCAGGGGATTATTGTTTTCTCACACCAGAAATTTTGACTTATTCACTACTCTTATGGATATTAATAAATTTGCTCGAGACATTGGACTGCGGATCATGCTACAGCAAGTAATGTTAATGTTAGTGATAATGTAGGACATATGCAAATTTCTTCTTTTTCTTATTAATCACTTGGTCTGGCAATTACTGATTTATGTTTTTTGTCCAAGATACAGAACATGAGAAATGGAGTTTATCTTGAGAAGTATGAATCCTGTTTTAAAACTCGGAATCCTACCTTTTACCCTGTTTTATCACGCACCCCTACTCTTGATATTTTTAAGGAGTCAGTGGAAGGTGAATTACGTAAGGGCAGATGAGTCCGGCACTGCTGTCCGAAAAGCCGTCTCCCATTGGGATAAATGTCAGCAGTCAAACAACCTGTGAGCTGTCCTGGGGGTGCAATCCAAATGTAGAAAGCATAGGCAGTAGGTACAGAAAATAAATGAATGCACCCACCCAGAATACTTGATAGCAGAAATCTTTATTCACATACGGCGATAATGTGCAACGAGTAGACGCAGAGGAGTGACCTAGCAGCGACAGGCTGTTCTCCGCGCTCTAAGCGCACTTCCTCGGGCTTCCTATCTGAAGGTGAATTATTTTAATTATCTAGACAATTGTGTCATACACATTTCAATTTGTCTAAATCTGAACTCACTGCATTATAAGAACTCAGGGATATGGAGGATTTAACTATTAGACAGGCTGACAAGGTGGGAGCAGTCGTCTTGTTAGACTAGGGTCTATATCTATATTTCAATGTATCTCTTTTGTCTGATGTTGACACATATAGACCTCTGTCTACCAACGCGAATGCTAACTTTAGTTTTGAGTTAAACGATTTGGTACAATATGGTTTACAATATGGTTTTTTAACACAAAAAAGGCTGATTTCATACTAGTGCCTCATCCCACGATGGCCATATTTCATTTACTGCCTAAAGTACAGAAATACATTACCCCCTCCCCCACCCTCCCATGCAACCGATCGTCGCTGGTATTGGATAATTGAATGAAAATATGTCTGCCTGGGTAGATAATTTACCACAACCTCTTATTCCCACTACTCCTGGCTTCATACAGGATACTAAGCACTTGCTATATACCTTGAATACCATTAGTGGGTGTGATTATTTTTCCTGGGTTACATCTGATGTCTCATCACTGTACTCAGTGATCCTTCATGATAAAGCGTTGTTTGCACTTAAGTGGTTCCTTTTTACACATTCACTTTACCCTCGTGAGCTGCAGGAGTGCTTCGTCAAGGTTATTGATTATCTTTTTTTCTCATAATATTTTTATGTTTTGAAGGTGTGTATTACCTGCAGATCACTGGGGCAGCTATGGGGGCCAAATTTTCCCTGTCGCAAATATATACATGAGTTGGTGGGAGATGAGATTTATATTTTCAGATAACAATCCTTTTAAACACTCTATTTCCCATTATGGGCGATATATAGACGATCTGCTGTTTGTCTGGTAGTCGGACGAGCAGCAGATATAGTCTTTTGCATCCTATTTAAATTCAGACAATTTACATTTTACTGTCAATTATCATGCTGGCACTGTTGACTTCCTCAATTTAACACTCAGGGGTGATTCCAGAGCAAGTAAAATTGTATCTACTACTTATAGAAAAGAGACCTCAGTCAATTCTTCTTTATATGCGAATTTGTGTCATCCATTTCATGTTATAAAAAACGTGCCCATTGGGGAAGCTATACGCGTCCGTCGCAATTGTTCCGAATCTTCTGATTTTATCAAGGAAATGGATGACATGAATAGCAGACTAACTAATCTGGGATATCCAGCTTGATCTCTCAAATGAGTATCTGATATTGTTAGCAAGAAGGATAGGAGCCAACTTATTAAACCTAGACCCTCTAGACGTGATACATCCTTCAATAGTTATAAAGAAAGGTGATGTTTTGTACTCAATAGAGTACTAATTTCAGTGAAATATGTAAAATTGTTCATAAATGCATTCCATTTTTCTCACTGATCCTGTATTTTCCGCTCCTATGTCTGGAGGTTATAGATGTGTGGCTAGACATGCCCCTACACTAGGACAATTATTTTCTCCTAGTCTATTCTCAAGTTCCACTTACAAGTGTGATAATTCTGTTTGCATTTGTTGTACCAGAATGTTGGCAGGAGGTAGTTTTACATCATATGCTACTGGTTCAACACACAACATAAAACAATATACTAATTGTAATACCTCGTATGTTGTTTACTTGAGTTCATGCATTGAGTCAGGATCAGGAAGCATTTGTCCAACATCCCTCATTTCAACACCCACCATATTTCAGCTGTATCATCCCATTGTGCGCAGAAACATGCAGGTGGTACTTCCACATTACAGATTAGCATAGAACGGGTCTCTCTTCCTCCAGAAATGATTGTTTTTTGGATCATGACTCTTGCTTCTGGAACTCTAAAGGGCTTAAATGAAAGGCAGGACGTCTTATTACATTATTCATTATGTATTTATAAAAAATTATAAAATATATATTGCAAACATTTTTTACATATTCATCATGATTATTGATTCCCATGTCTTGATGTTCATATATTTTTTGGTAAATTTTTGTGTTCCTCTCTTCATTGTATATCATCATTATGAGTCTTTGTCTGGATTACATTGTATTATATATACATTGTATATACATTTTTCTATTATATTGCCAGACACACTCTCTTTTTGATGATATGATATGTAATGTCTTTTTCGCCTTTTATATTTATTTATGTTATTGTCTTCAGTCTTTGGTATGTCAACGGTTTAATGACCTGGCATAGATGTGCCCCACCTCCTCCGGATCATTTCCTGTATATAAGTTGGAGATGTTCATTAGTTTTGTTATATGACTAAGGGCGGTACACGTCTGAAACGCATCATTATTCTTGTTCAACTACCTGTGTTGCTGACTTTTAACCATTAAAACAGGACTCTGCATATTTCCATGCTGGTATTTCTTTCTTTATCTTGGATATTGGTGTTACCATACATCTGCCGCACTGTGGACGGGATGCTTTGCCGGTGAGCTGATCTATCTATTCCCTTAAAGGTAGAAAGGAGAAGACTGTAGCACTCCAGTAAGATGAAAGTGAATGTGGCTTTATTCCCATTCAAACATCAAGGCAACGTTTCAGCTGCACGCAGACAGCCTTTATCATGCCTGCGTGCAGCTGAAACGTTGCCTTGATGTTTGAATTGGAATAAAGTCACATTCACTTTCATCTTACTGGAGTGCTACAGTCTTCTCCTTTCTACATTGTGAAGTGTCTCCCGTGACCTGGGATTCCGGCCGTGTGCACCCACCTTCTACTTTTATCTCACAGAGTGCTGCTCCTTATCCCTTGTTTTTTTATTCCCTTAAAGGGGTACTCTGGTGCTTAGACATCTTATCCCCTATCCAAAGGATAGGGTAGAAGATGCCTGATTGCGGGGGACCGCTGGGGACCCCCGTGATCTGTCACGTCCCCTCCTGTAGGCTTGCATTGAGGGGGGGCAGATCGGCAGTAATCAGACCCGGAGCGAACACGCTCCGGGGACTGATTTTAATGGGGTGAGGCGTGCAAGATCACGGGGGTCCTCAATGGCGGGACCCCCGTGATCAGGCTTCTTATCCCTTATCCTTTGGACAGGGGATAAGATGTCTAAGTGCCGGAGTACCCCTTTAACTGTGAAGCCTAACTTTTATTAAAGTAATGCTGTACGTACAATGTCTGACCATGCAATTATAGTGGCTGAAGAGTTTATAAATATGGCTTTCTGTGAAAAGCAAGGCTTGGTGTTTCCTCATTTGATAACATATTCTTTTTTCAAAAATATGATGGGAGTTTCCATAGGTGCCCGACACTCCCCGTCTTTTTGTGAGGAGAAATACATATTTTCCACCACCAATTTGTTTGCGGCACACACACAGTGGTATGGGAGGTTCATGTAAAACCTTCTCCTTATTTGGTGGGGGCAACGTCTCCCCTATACCACTGCTTGTTGAATACATGAACAATAATGTCTTAACGTTGAAATTCACATTTCAATGGGGTAGTGTCGGGCTCAAGATCGAAACATCCATGTATCCTAATCCATGTATCGTAAGCCCGTATCAAGCAACAAAGTGTTAGGAGCAGATAGTCACCCCTCACACACAATAAGATTAATTCCCATGGGTGAGCTGACTCACTTAATTGTTCTTATATGCCTACATACAAAATAGAGGCAGATGTGTTATAAAGTAGACTTTCAAATAGAGAGTTTACAAGTAAGCAACTAGAGGCAGAGCAGAAAAAAATTGTGGTAAAGAAAACATTTTATGTTTTACTCTTATTTGCTGGATATGTTTTGCCTTTTTTTTTATGTCTGAGAAGTTTTTGTGCTATATCTTCTTAGGCTTGGAAGAGTTAAGCCTTTCACCCTATTGCAGTTGGGGTGTGGCTATAAAACCCCAGCTCAGCCTGTATTCTGAGCTGGTGATTTGTGCTATTTTGACCATGTCATATTGTTACGCCTAGCGCTCCGGGTCCCCGCTCCTCCCCGGAGCGCTCACGGCGTCTTTCTCCCTGCAGCGCCCCGGTCAGTCCCGCTGACCCGGAGCGCTGCACTGTCATGGCCGTCGGGGATGCGATTCGCACAGCGGGACGCGCCCGCTTGCGAGTCGCATCCCAGGTCACTTACCCGTCCCGGTCCCCTGCTGTCATGTGCTGGCGAGCGCGGCTCCGCTCTCTAGGGCGCGCGCGCGCCAGCTCTCTGAGACTTAAAGGGCCAGTGCACCAATGATTGGTGCCTGGCCCAATTAGCTTAATTGGCTTCCACCTGCTCCCTGGCTATATCTGATCTCCTCCCTTGCACTCCCTGGCTGGATCTTGTTGCCTTGTGCCAGTGAAAGCGTTTAGTGTGTCCAAAGCCTGTGTACCTGAACTTCTGCTATCCATCCAGACTACGAACCTTGCCGCCTGCCCCCGACCTTCTGCTACGTCTGACCTTGCCTCTGCCTTGTCCTTCTGTCCCACGCCTTCTCAGCAGTCAGTGAGGTTGAGCCGTTGCTAGTGGATACGACCTGGTTGCTACTGCCGCAGCAAGACCATCCCGCTTTGCGGCGGGCTCTGGTGAAAACCAGTAGCCTCTTAGAACCGGTCCACTAGCACGGTCCACGCCAATCCCTCGCTGACACAGCGGATCCACAACCCGTAAGCCGAATCGTGACAGTAGATCCGGCCATGGATCCCGCTGAGGTGCCGCTGCCAAGTCTCGCTGATCTTCCCACGGTGGTCGCTCAGCAATCGCAGCAGATTGCCCAACAAGGACAGCAGCTGTCGCAGTTGACCGCCATGTTACAGCAACTTCTGCCTCTGCTACAGCAGCAACCATCTCCTCCGCCAGCTCCTGCACCTCCTCCGCAGCGAGTGGCCGCTCCTAACCTCCGCTTGTCCCTGCCGGACAAATTTGATGGGGACTCTAAACTCTGCCGTGGATTTTTGTCTCAGTGTTCCCTGCATATGGAGATGTTGTCGGACTTGTTTCCTTCAGAACGGTCTAAGGTGGCGTTCGTAGTAAGCCTTCTTTCAGGAAAGGCCTTGTCTTGGGCCACACCGCTCTGGGACCGCAATGATCCTGCCACAGCCACAGTCCAGGCCTTCTTCGCTGAACTCCGGAGTGTCTTCGAGGAGCCAGCCCGAGCTTCTTCTGCCGAGACTGCCCTGTTGAACCTGGTCCAGGGTAATTCTTCAGTGGGCGAGTACGCCATCCAATTTCGTACTCTTGCTTCCGAGTTATCATGGAATAACGAGGCTCTCTGCGCGACCTTTAAAAAAGGCCTATCCAGTCGCATCAAGGATGTGCTGGCCGCACGAGAGATTCCTGCCAACCTCCAAGAACTCATCCATTTGGCTACCCGCATTGACATGCGTTTTTCTGAGCGACACCAAGAGCTCCGCCAGGAAAAAGACTTAGATCTCTGGGCACCTCTCCCACAGCATCCTTTGCAGTCTACGCCTGGGCCTCCCGCCGAGGAGGCCATGCAAGTGGATCGGTCTCGCCTGACCCAGGAAGAAAGGAATCGCCGTAGAGAAGAAAATCTCTGTCTGTACTGTGCCAGTACCGAGCATTTCTTGGTGGATTGCCCTATCCGTCCTCCACGCCTGGGAAACGCACGCACGCACCCAGCTCACGTGGGTGTGGCGTCTCTTGGCTCTAAGTCTGCTTCTCCACGTCTCACGGTGCCCGTGCGGATCTCTTCTTCAGCCAACTCCTCCCTCTCAGCCGTGGCCTGCTTGGACTCTGGTGCCTCTGGAAATTTTATATTGGAGTCCTTTGTGAATAAATTCAGCATCCCGGTGACCCGTCTCGTCAAGCCGCTCTACATTTCCGCGGTCAACGGAGCCAGATTGGACTGCACCGTGCGTTACCGCACAGAACCCCTCCTCATGTCTATTGGACCCCACCTCGAGAGGATTGAGCTCTTCGTTCTCCCCGGCTGTACTTCTGAGGTCCTCCTCGGTCTGCCATGGCTCCGGCTTCATTCGCCCACCCTTGATTGGACCACCGGGGAGATCAAGTACTGGGACTCTGCCTGCCACAGGAAGTGCCTCTCCCCCCCTTCCAGTCCCGTCAGGCAAGCCTCTGTGCCTCCTCATGGCTCCCGTCCTTGTGTCTCCCTGCCCCGTGCCAAGCTTCACCCTCTGCCCTCCCTCCCCATTCCAACTCCTGCTGTACTACCTGCCGTTGAGGAAACCCTCCATTCTTTCCCGGTGTCCTCATCCCAGGGGAGGCAGTCACCGGACAAAAAAAAGGGGAGACCTAAGGGGGGGGGTACTGTTACGCCTAGCGCTCCGGGTCCCCGCTCCTCCCCGGAGCACTCACGGCGTCTTTCTCCCTGCAGCGCCCCGGTCAGTCCCGCTGACAGGGAGCGCTGCACTGTCATGGCCGTCGGGGATGCGATTCGCACAGCGGGACGCGCCCGCTTGCGAGTCGCATCCCAGGTCACTTACCCGTCCCGGTCCCCTGCTGTCATGTGCTGGCGAGCGCGGCTCCGCTCTCTAGGGCGCGCGCGCGCCAGCTCTCTGAGACTTAAAGGGCCAGTGCACCAATGATTGGTGCCTGGCCCAATTAGCTTAATTGGCTTCCACCTGCTCCCTGGCTATATCTGATCTCCTCCCTTGCACTCCCTGGCTGGATCTTGTTGCCTTGTGCCAGTGAAAGCGTTTAGTGTGTCCAAAGCCTGTGTACCTGAACTTCTGCTATCCATCCAGACTACGAACCTTGCCGCCTGCCCCCGACCTTCTGCTACGTCTGACCTTGCCTCTGCCTTGTCCTTCTGTCCCACGCCTTCTCAGCAGTCAGTGAGGTTGAGCCGTTGCTAGTGGATACGACCTGGTTGCTACTGCCGCAGCAAGACCATCCCGCTTTGCGGCGGGCTCTGGTGAAAACCAGTAGCCTCTTAGAACCGGTCCACTAGCACGGTCCACGCCAATCCCTCGCTGACACAGCGGATCCACAACCCGTAAGCCGAATCGTGACACATATCTTGCACCTTGTATTTATCTTTAGCATGTTTTATGATATATTTTAGTTTGTAGTACATTTGTTGGTTTTTAGGATTTGTTTGTCCTTTCTGTCTTTACCTTGTGATCTTAGTCTGTGTTCACACTGTAGCATCCTGACCTGTGTCCCTCCACATTGTCGAGTTGGTTTTGAATATATCATGTCTTGTATCTTGAACAATATCCTGTCTAGTAGCCTGACCTCTGTTCCTTCACATTGTGGAGTTTGGTTTCACCTTTTTTTATTCATGATTGTTTATGATTGCTGATCTTTAGAGTTTATAGTACATGTGCTGATCATAGAGTACATGATCACTGATCTAGTGTTTCCTCTGTGCTTTACCATTGGTCTATAGTGTTCTCTGTGCTTGCTTACTGATCTGAGTCATTTGAACTAGTATAAGTTTATGTTAGTGTTTCGTGTATTATATTTTTGTTTCCTTCTAGGCCAGTATCCTGATCACACGCTGTAGTGTGCTCGCTGGCTAGAAGTCTATTTGGAGTTATTATTGCTGTCTACTCCTTTTGTGGATCGGGTGTCCAGTTTGTTTCTGTTCTGTGTTCAAGTGTGAACAGAGTTCTATGCTCCTGATCAGTTTAGTGTTTAACATTCAGTTCATCTGTTCATCCCCTGCATATTCTGGTTTCTGCTGTATACTTATTCCATACCTTGTCTTGTTCATTTATTCATACCTGCCATTTATCTTGGTTCCAGTTCTGAACTGTATGTTAGTTCACTATATCCTGCTCGGTTTGCCTGTATATATTCTGTCTTGTATACCTGCTTGTTTGGTAGTTTTCCCATTATGTTTCTGGCCTGTGACCAAACTATGTATATCATTATTTGTTTTTATGCCCACTGCACTTTAGCTCAAGTAGGGACCGGCACGGTTGTTGTCGATCCGCCATTTAGGGCGGATGGGCAAGTAGGCAGGGAGAATGTTATTAGGGACAGCTTAGGGCTCAATCTCCCTGTCATGACATAAACTACTTGGTCCAGTGCTGATTCACGTATGGACTGCACAGAGGTGAATTGGATTCTATAGACTTTTACTGTTGGAATCACTATTATGCTGTCTGAACCTGAACTACAATTTATTCGGGTATCCTTGATGGCTTTTCTGACCTTACTAGCCTTGATTCATATGTACGAAAAGAGATCTGCCAATCGAGGATGGTGGCTCGAGGAAAAACCACCAGGGACTGCCATGGCATGGTTCAGGCAGCATGAAAGTTATGAGAGGTTCCTGTTAATTAGCCTGTCAATTATTAACTCAATGATTGGTGGTCATCACTCAAATGAAATTCCTTTACAACATGTTTCTAGGGAGGTACTTACACTATATAAACTAGGACAAAGGTTTTCAGCTTACTTGAGTATACGGTGTATTGCAATTCTCAGCACAACATTGTAAAGAAAATGGGGTCCAGCCAGCACCGTATAAAAACATCTACATTTGTTAAAAATCCATAAAAATTTCTACTTCGAGGCATTTTAAGAACAGTATGAGGGAGATTTATCAAAACCTGTCCAGAGGAGAAGTTTCTGAGTTGCCCACTAAAAGAAGTGATCTGATTGGTTGCTATGTGCAACTCAGTACCTTTTCCTCTGGACAGGTTTTAATAAATCCCCCCGCTATAAGTACAGATGCAGCATGGGAGATTCCCCCAACTTCCGTTTCTACACAGTACATTTTCCGGTAAAAATGACACCTTATCTTTATTCTGTAGATCCATACGATTAAAATGATACTCTACTTATATAGGTTGGATTTTGTCGTACTTCTGGAAAAAATCATAACTACATGCAGGAAAATGTTTACGTTTAAAATTGTCCTCTTCTGACACCTATAACTTTTTCATTTTTCCGGGTATGGGGCAGTTTTAGGGCTCAGTTTTTGTGCCGTGATCTGATGTTTTTAGCGGTACCATTTTTGCATTGATAGGACTTATTGATCAATATTTATCCATTTTTCATGAAATAAAAAGTGACCAAAAATGCACTATTTTGGACTTTGGAATTTTTTTGCGCGTACGCCATTTACCGTGCGGTTTCATTAATTATATATTTTTATAATTCGGAGATTTCCGCACGTGTGGATACCACATATGTTTATTTTTATTTACACTTTTTTTATGGGAAAAAGGGGATGATTCAAACTTTTATTAGGGGAGGGGTTAAATGATCTTTATTCCCTTTTTTTCACTTTTTTTTTGCAATGTTATAGCTCCCAAAGTGAGCTTTAACACTGCACACACTGATCTTTTACATTGATCACTGGTTTCTCATAGGAAACCAGTGATCAATGATTCTGCCGCTTGACTGCTCATGCCTGGAACTCAGGCTCTGAGCAGTCATTCGGCGATTGGACACCAGGAGGCAAGGTAGGAGACCATCCTCGTGTCCAGCAGTTGTTCGGGATGCCGCGATTTTGCCACAGCGATCCCGAACAGCTCCCTGAGCTAACCGGCGTGGTTTTACTTTCACTTTAGACGCTGCATTCAACTTTGAACGCCACGTCTCAAGGGTTAATAGCGCGCCGCACTGCGATCAGTGCCACGGGTTCCGACCCGCTATGATGCGGGGGCCACGCCATTATAGATCGGGAGTGGACTCATGACGTACATGTACCTTAACCCCTAAAGGACCAAGGACATACCGGTACGTCCTTGGTCCTGCTCCCGTGATATAACGCAGGGTTACACAGTAACCACGCATCATATCACGGCAGGCCCGGCGTCATAGTGAAGCCGGGACCCGCCGCTAATAGCGCTATTAACCCTTTAGCCGCGCGCTCAGAGCTGAGCCACGCGGTTAAAAGTGAAAGTAAAAACTGCCGGTTAGCTCAGTGGGCTGTTCGGGATAGCCGCGGCGAAATCGAGGCATCCCGAACAGCTTGCAGCACAGCCAGAGGATCCCTACCTGCCTCCTCGCTGTCCGATCGCCGAATGACTGCTCAGTGCCTGAGATCCAGGCATGAGCAGTCAAGCGGCAGAATCATCGATCACTGGTTTCCTATGAGAAACCAGTGATCAACGTGAAAGATCAGTGTGTGCAGTGTTATAGGTCCCTATGGGAGCTATAACACTGCAAAAAAAAAGTGAAAAAAAAGTGAATAAAGATCATTTAACCCCTCCCCTATTAAAAGTTTGAATCACCCCCCCCCCTTTTCCCATAAAAAAACACAGTGTAAATAAAAATAAACATATATGATATTACCGCGTGTGGAAATGTCAGAATTATAAAAATATATCGTTAATTAAACCGGTCGGTCAATGGTGTACGCGCAAAAAAATTCCAAAGTCCAAAATAAGTCCTATCAATGTAAAAATAGTACCGTTAATAACTTCAGATCATGGCGCAAAAAATGAGCCCTAAAACTACCCCATACGCAGAAAAATTTAAAAAGTTATAGGGGTCAGAAGATGACAATTTTAAACGTATACATTTTCCTGCATGTAGTTATGATTTTTTCCAAAAGTACGACAAAATCAAACCTATAAAAGTAGGATATCATTTTAATCGTATGGACCTACAGAATAAAGATCAGGTGTAATTTTTACCAAAAAATTTACTACGTAGAAACGGAAGCCCCAAAAAGTTACAAAACAGCGTTTTATTTTTTTTCAATTTTGTCGCACAATGATTTTTTTTTCTGTTTCACCGTAGATTTTTGGGCAAAATGACTGACGTCATTACAAAGTAGAATTGGTGGCACAAAAAATAAGCAATCATATGGATTTGTTAGGTGCAAAATTGAAAGAGTTATGATTTTTTAAAGGCAAGGAGCAAAAAACGAAAATGCAAAAACGGAAAAAACCCCGGTCCTTAAGGGGTTAAGGGGTTAACATACATGTCAGCAGAGCCGCCATTGATGTGTAGTACATTCTGATTACTTATCAGCAATCTAAGAAAAATCATATATCTGGAAAACGCACAGTATAATAAGCATGAATCTTGTTGATATCTCTGCAAGTCCTCTATGTAATTCACTTAAAAGAGGAAGAGGAAAAGGTTATCCAACACTTAGAGGATGGCTTCTTTTTGTACTGCTAAAATTATGGCCTTTTCAGGCAATTTTTTTTAGATTTTTTTTTACTTTATGACTGAAGCAGCAGGTCAACAAAGCGCATCTGATGTTGCTTGTTTTCAGATCTTAAAACTCTTTTTTTTTTTATTAACAACATCTTACAATGAAACAGAATTGTTCATGGTGATGAGTAATATGCTTTGCTTATCCCCATTTCTCAGACTTTCTTCTCCGTATGTCATGACCCCTCAAGATACATAAAGCTATATCCTGATAGTCTAGCTCATTTATGGCTATCTTAAAAAAAAAAAAAACTCTTAGAATGCAGAATAAGTATTAAATCATTATTATATAATGAAAATGGTCTCACACTAACTATCTCTTAAATCTGTATGACAATCATCTTCCAGTCAAAACGGCCATTAAGTGTTTCCTCAACCTCAAAGAGAAAGCAGAAAACATATTTAACAAGCAGTATCCAGAAGCCTCAACAATGAAGCATTAAATAAATGCTTCAGTTTTTATCACAGAATTTCTTTTCAGGAGGTTCTCATTACGGAATCTACGAGAATACAAGGGGGTGGCCGATGTTGACTGATACTCTGCCAGGAATGCCGTCTATGGAGATGGCACATTTCCGAGTGGCCTTAGCGCAAGCATGTCATGCTGGCACCCAAAGTTTGCAGAATGTCTGCACAGAGATTGTGCAGACATTCTGATGCCTTCAAAAAAAAAGCCTTAGAGTGAAGGCTCACATACACTTTTTTGAATAAAACGACTATTTTTATTTGGGACATATTGGTGCAAAAAGACCTCTGACACATCATTTTATGGCTGTAGAAACTATGGGGACATTAATTAAAACCAGTGCAGAGAAAAAGTTGAACAGTTGTCCATAGCAACCAATCAGATGTCTTCCTTCATTTTTTTATAAATGCCTCTGGAAAAGGAAAGAAGCAATTTGATTGGTTGTATGCACCACTCATTCTCTGCACAGGTTTTGATAAATCTTCCCCTATGGTTATAGAGTTATTGGGGGGGGGGGGGGATTTGTGAAAAGGAATAGAGCCTTTTTTGGTGTAGAAAATTAATGATAAATGACCTTTAACCCCTTAAGGACACAGACAATTTTATTTTTGTGTTTGCGTTTTTTTCCTCCTCACCTACTAAAAATCATAACTTTTACATTTCCATCCACAGACCCATGTGAGGGCTTGTTTTTTGTGTGACCAATTGTACTTTGTAATGACATCAAACATTTTACCATAAAATGTACGATTAACCTAAAAAATTATTATTTGTGTGAGGAAATTAAAAAGGTTAGGTTAGGGACTCACTCTGACTAGATGGCCTTGACGTTGCGAGTGGGCTTGTACTTTTTTAACAAAATGTATACTAACAACCTGGTAGTTTTTTTAAATTATGCTGAGAAGCAAGTAAATCAAAATACAAATTGTGGATGTGTTGCTATGTTTCTGTTTCTCTATTTTTGTTTTACATTAGACTGCTAATACTGTTCAATGCTGTGCATAGGTATATCACTGATCAGTATTATTGTCAATCTTCTTCTCTGGTCTGCTCGATGTCAGACCAGAAAGGAAGACACCGGGGAATGGACAGAGGCAGGTGAGGGGACCTCCGTCCGCCATCTTGGCTAATCTGATCTCTGCAACCGCGCCGTGAGCGATAAGATCAGCCATTTAAAGCATCGCATTGCCAAAGATGCTGTGATCTGTATTGATCATGGCATCTGAGGGGTTAATGGTGGACATCAGCGTGATCGCTTGTTGCTAATAGCAGGCGGGACCTGCCGTGTATGGTGCGAGTACCTCTCCAGTGCTCGCCTCATGTATGGAACGTAAATGTACGTCCTGGTGCTTTAAGTTTCAGCGCATCAGGATGTACATTTAAGTCCTATGTCCTTAAGGGGTTAATATGTGTTTTGAACAAAGGGCTGTACTTTTTAATTCTATTGACCACATCAGAGTTCTTTGGGGTAATTTTTGAATCATAAAATGGTTGTATTTTGGCCAGTTACAGTTTAAAAAAATAGACTGCCATACTTTGTGAGAACATGGCCTAAATCCACACAAGGAGACATGGACTTTTCCCAGTCAATTCCCATATCAGAGTCCCCAATTAGGGGTGGGTATACTGCTAGAAAAGTCTAAAGCAAAAGTGAAGCCAGGAAACAAGCTAGGGATCATCACCACAACTGTTAGGAACAAACCAGATTATAAGAAAAAAATATATGGTCATCAGATGGCCCAGGAGTCTAAGCCTGACTTCTTTGGGCCAGCACTGGTTCCATGAAATCTTTACAACAATATACTTGGAGTCAGTGGCCCTGATTTACTATTTTAAACCTGACATGTTTTGCCGGGTTGTTCGCCAGATCCTGGTGATTTGTGCCAGAAATTCTGTTTGCGCCAGAGTTCGCACCAGAACTGAAAAAAAAACGACCAACTCTACATTTTACTGAGAACCTGAAAAAGGGGTGTCACAGCTGGGTAACATGGGCGTGGCTACCAAAAAGGGGCGGGTCCCTGACATTTTCACAAAAAACAACATATTTACTAAGGTTTCCACAGAAAATGTGGTGGATTTGAGCTGAGGAAAACCCTACAGATGAGAGCATGCGTAAAAAAGCAAAATGTAGTGAAAAGTGCAAAATGTAGGGAAACCTGAGTAAATACCATGGGAAAAAATTTGTAGGGAATTAAAACACACAAAGAAAACTGCACTCCACTCTTAGTAAATCAGGGCCAATATCTTGCATATCTAGAATAAACTTTTTAGAGATATTTTCAAACATCCTAAAATGCATCTGTAACTACAGTATAAACCTTTATGCTGCCTTCAATCAAAAAATAAATCACCATCTGTAGATATTGTTACATATCCCCAAACATGCAAATTTTCATTTTACCTGTCTTTTTCTTATTCTCAGTAACGGCTTCTTGACAGCTAAATATCACTTTGGACCCATGGTGCAGAGATGTCTTCTTAGTGAAAGGATGGACAGAAACACCTGTGGGTTTTCGCAGATCTGAAATATGAGGGGAGCTTGCTTTTCTCCAATCTCTTAGAGATAACATATTCTTTAGCCATTTTATATGAGAGAGTTTGTTCCAGACAGCTAAGAGTTGTTTGAGTTGTGACAACTCTAGGAACAGTTTTGTTGGACGGACACAGCTGTAACTCATTGAACTTAAAATCGAACTAACTGAAAAGTTAAAGTGACAGAAGGGTGCAGAAAACAATAATGGAACAAAATACAACTTGATTTGAGATTGTATGAAATATTGGAGGAGTTTGTCTAGTTTTTCTTACAAATGTATAAAGCTTATTATTCACCTTCTATTGCAGAACCATTAAAGCTTCTGCATTTTTTTTAGTAAGGAGTAAACAACATGAAGGAGACAATTCACATATAGAGATGGAAAAGCAACAAGTTTGTGGCCATGTGTAATTGTGTCACCATGAGTAAGTTTATTACAATTGGCAACCTTTACCTAGAACTACCTTATCAACCTTGCTCTATAAAATGTACTTAGATATTTCCTACATGTTTCATCTAGTCTCCTAGACTCATCGGGGTCAGGTAAGAATTACAAAAAGGGCATATAACTCAAATGCAAACAAAGACAAAATGAAAGGGTAAAAACTTCAATGAGCACAATGGTGCTCAGTTAGACCAATGCATTGACACAAAGACTTAACCTTTGTAGCCTATGACAGCCTGAAATTTAGCCATATGATGGCTAAACACATCTATATTATAGTGCAACACAAGAAGAGAAACACAACCGCACATCCACCATTTGTAATTTGATCTACTTGCTTCTCAGCATAATTTAAAAAACTAACAGGTTGTTAGTATACATTTTGATCAAAAAGTACAAGCCCACTCGCCACGTCAAGGCCACCTCGTTAGAGTGGGTCCCTAACCTGACACTGGCATAGCGCCAGGCGGTGACCACTGCCTCCGAGACCCCATGCCCAATGGGGGGAGTGACCCAGTGGCCAGGCAGCCCCACTACTGCCCGACCAAGCCCCTGGCTCTGGGCCACTCCACCCCACAGACAAAGCATCACAGAAACAATGGCCGCCACAGAGATCCACACAAGCATGAAACCTACCATTTGCTCACTGCCAGAGGGCTGGCAGAATGGTAGGAGGAAACCCTTATGCAGTTTCCTGCAAATTTTATTACAATTGGCAACCTTTACCTAGAACTATCTTATCAACCTTGCTCTATAAAATATACTTACGGTAGATATTTCCTACATGTTTCATCTAGTCTCCTAGACTCTTGAGGGTCGGGTTAGAATTACAAAAAGGGCATATAACCCAAAATGCAAACAAAGACTTTCTATGAAAGCCTGAAATTTAGCCATATAATGGCTCAACACATTTATATTATAGAGTGACAAAGGAACAAGATTTGTGTCTGAGTAAAGTGACCTTGTTAATATAAAAAAAAAGAAAACTTTTGATATGTCACAGGCACATGAGCGGTCTGGGTCTGACTGCTCAGATCTCCCCGATCTTTGGTTATAGTAACGCTGAAGTGGACAGAGATTGTAGGGAGCCAGGGAGTGTAGTGCTGCTCCTGGCTATATATGGAGTATCGTGGAAGTCTGAACACTCCGACCTCGACCAATCAAAACTTTTGACATGTCCCTGTGGCATGTCAAGAGTTCTTTTTTATAGTGACAGGGACATTTGAGAGGATTTTTCTGACTGTTACTTTTAGGTAAAAACAGGAAATATACTTCCCTCCTCCTTTCGCCTCATGAGAAAATATCAACACATGTCTCACTGGTGTGTAGTATTCTCAACAGAGACATTGCTTACAAACAGACTGAGCATGATGGATTTGTGTATTTTTTTATTTTAATAAGACAATTTATAGACTCTAGAATAACACAAAAGAGGTAGATTTTGTGTTGAGTTTTTTTTTTTTTTTTTTTATAAATTCTTTAAATTATTACATGGAATAATAATCACACGGTATGCGTTCCATTTCCATTTTCATATTAAAGAAATGCTTACTCTCCTTTATTCTGTTTTTTTATTTTTAGATAGGTGCTAAAGTTGTTTCCAGTGTTTTTTTTTTTTTTTTTGTGGGAGATGCATAATATTTTAAAAGCTTTTACCTGCTCTTAACGCTTTGCAAGCCAATAACCAAGAAAATTCCACGAGGAAAACTAATGAAGATGACAAAAGCCACAAATGTTTGCAATTTCTTCTCAATTGTACACTGTTATTGCCACTTTATTAAAAAATTGGTGGAGTTTAGCTACTTGTTTGTGGCCTCACTTGGCCCAGCTACTTTACTACAATTTACTTGAGAAATTTGCATAATTTTTGGTGGAAATTTACAACGGTCTTTTGTTAATCCCTTATCTCTAGACATCATGATTTTAAATTGTCATAGAATGCTTTGGTTACTTCTAATTATTCTTTCCATTTAGAGCAGAGATGCAGACCTTGACTCTATTCTATATAACCCACATACGTTTACATGTGCTGATGGTTTAGAAAGAGTGTACATTAAAAATATGTGCAGGATTTGAATACATGTATGGCCACCTCATCCCCGCTGATGCCATGGTGCCGCTGCTAAGCAATTTCTTGTATCTGTGTTGGAACAGGGGCCTGCCTGCTCAGCCAATCAGTGACCAAAGCAAAGTTACTGATTAACTGAGGCACTTGTGCCAACATTAGATAATGCTTGCAGTGGGAGCCGATAAAATGTTGCATAAATGTTTTAGATGGAAAATCCCTTTTAAACAAGTGATTCATGTTTGTTTGATTTTTGCCCATATATCTTGCACCCGCCCATCCACTATACCCACAGTGCCACCTGTTTCGTTTAATGTCAGCCACATCCATTATTACTGTAGCTGCATCAGGTGACTGACATTCAGACAACAACCAGCGGTTAATGTGTAACATGAAGGTCTCTGTCCTGGGTCTGCTGACTTCCTGTGAACTACAGGATGACATCTGCACATCAGCCCCCCCCCCCTCCCCCGGCAATTTACAAACCCCTTCTCACCAGCTCTATATGTATACCACTGCTATCTCTATGAGGTCAGGATACATAGTAGTTATACCCTTCCCCTGAGGCTGTGTCCACACGTTGAAATTTTGTCACCTTTTTTCTGAATTTTTGTCATCCAGAAATGATGTTTTCTAGAAATCATGGCAAAATAGCACTATCCTACTGTGGTTATGCTTAGGGTAGTCCATCGATGTTTGATTGCTCAGGGTCTGGCTTCTAAAAACCCAGATGATCAGCACAAAGATTTGTTTTTAGATGTTTTAGTTCTGTTCCCTCCAGAATTTTAAACTCTTTAGGCATTGTTCACACTTTCTTCTGTATTTACACAGTACATGAAGGATATGATGACGTGATCTTACACAATGTAATTGACAGATCGCTCACACAATCATTGACTTATAATGAGTTGTGTTCTCCAACTGAGTTTCTTCACAAATACCCAATTAAAATGACCACTAGCTTTGATCATGTCTCAATTTATAATGACTTTTCATTACTTTTCTAGACCACTGTGCTATGTTTAGTTGATCATGGCTGCCATTCTCTACTTCCTAATCATTACTTAAGGCAGCCAAGAAGTTGTTAACCTGTCATACACTTGTTACTTTGTCTGCACCTCCTAATAGGTGACACTGTTACTTACCTAAATACTTTTCCTGAGCTGTGACTACATTTACAAGCCTCCAGTAAATGACGTTTCCCCTCTTGTATCTGCATTATTTGGTGTTTTTGTCTCGCCTCTGCCGGCTGGATGTCATGTTTCCTGCTGGGCTGGGTACTTAATTAAAACCCTAATTAAAATTGATCTAATCATTAGCATGCACCTGCTCTGGCTTTGCCTTCGCTGTGCATTATATTGCCCTGTGAAAGTAGTGTCTTGGTTCTTAAGAAGTCAAGCCCAGATGTCACCGCATCCTGTGACAGACTCACAAACACCTGTATGATACTGATTTGCAATTGTTAGTGACCTGTACACGGAGAACTTGCGGGTCTGTGTGTATCCATATGTCACGCTGCGTCATGCTCCCACTATCACTAATTTAATACCTTTTTAGTAATCACCTCTTTAGGAAAACATTTCTGCGTCTCCCGCTGACACACTTATAATTCCATCAAAAGCACTGTAATGTATGCCACTTACTGATCAGAGCCTGCTTACTGAAAGCAATGTGCTCTCTCAATGCAGATTGCAATATTTCTCTATGGGACATTTAAAATAAGCTTTCTCTGCCTATAAATATAAATCTGCCAAGCCTGGGAAATATTTTGTGGTCTACACTGCTATATTTAGAGTATAGAGTGATAACCTGCCATTAAAAAGGACCCGTTAGCAGGCAGTTATATAGTGGTTTACATGGTGCTGAGTACCCACACACAGATCCATTAGTCCTAAAGTTAACATATCACCATGGATATTACCTTATTGCCCTTCAGTAAAAAGATGACACAAGGCTATCATATTTTTGATATTTTTGTTATGCATGGAATTTGTAAATATATGCAAGATGGAGTGACCATTGATAATACATATAACATTTAAATCATAGGAATGGTAGTTTCATGCAAGATACAAATTTTCATAATGTTGACCATAGCTACTTTATTATTGTTATTCACCTGTAGTAGCCATGGATCTTCTGTTCCCCTGAAACGATTAACACTGGCCTCACCAGATGCAGGACATAAAGGATCATGGGTGTCTTACTTTTGAACCCCACAAAAGAGGTATCTCAGGGTTTGTAGTGTCTGGAATAGCCTGGGTTAATTTGAGGATGGAAGAAAAAGCACAGTAAACAATCGTGGGTTGAAACATAGTAAAATTGAAAATTTGAAACAAAATCACAAAAAAATCTTTAAAAATATGATTAACAAAAACACTTCATTTAAATGGGCACTGTCAGAATCAAAACATTGTATATGTTGTAAATCTTGACAAAACATTAAGCGCTTTATAATCTTTTTACAGAACATAATCCTGTCCGGCTGCAGCATCATCATTGTCCCAGCTGAAACATAGACTGGGCCAAAGTCCAGGAAGTAAGGGAGGGACCAGCACTCCTCTTTGCTCACTCCTGTCCCGTCAGATTGTAGCATGAAAACATAGAGAAGAGGGTTACAAAGCAGGTTGTAGTGATTGAATGAAGATACCCAGCACAGCAAGCAGACTCAGGTAGGAAGTGAATACATGGTGAGTGAGGGCGGACTCAGTGCTTGTCTCGGACATGCCCCTTCCTGAGCGAGAGCGACGAATGGAAGAATGAGTGACCAGCAGAACAGAGGGATTTGTGAGCCAAATACAGAAGCTAAACACTGCACCAAAGAAGAATATGCACCTACTGATTAACACATAGAAGCATTATTTTTTTCCCTGTGATATGACAGGTATTGTACACTTTAAACAGAAGGTTAGTTTCTCATTAAACATCCACTTTAAAGATTTAGCTTTCATCCCCCTAAATTGTGTCTACCGTTTCAAGCACTATGGGTCTCAATTTTACTAAATTTGCAGTTCACTGCCTGTTGTTAGGCTCAGTCTGTCTCTGTGAAGAGATACACCAAGAGAGAAGTAAGGACAATGCTTAGCTTATGCTATGTGCTAGAGATAGTCTGGACTGTGTGCATGCAAGCTGACCCTGTCTACCTCTTCCAGAGTATTCAAACTGTGCCTGGAAGGTAAAATCAAGACTTACCTCTTATTGCTGATGAACAATAAGTTCTGTCCAGCTGCTCCTTTTTTAGCTTTTTGTTATAATCAGCAGTTCACCATTAAGACCAGGGATGCTTTTACTGCTGTTTTCCTTTCTGCTGCATAGCATCTTGCAAAATCATTGCATCCCCCCTCCCATGCAATCTATAGCCATGTACCATAAATCATTCAACAGCACAGCCAATCAGTCCAATTCAGTCCTAATCAGTCCAGTGCATGATAATATGGCATAGCAGAGAGGATTAAGTGCTGTCCAGTGATTTGGCAGACAGGTAAGGGAAAAGAGGTCTCTGTGTATGGCTTACATACAGGTCCCACCTCCTTAAACAAAATTTCTGGGCACCATGGAGGGGACTCTCATGGACTCAATATAAGCAATGAAAGCCCAAAAATGAACTTTAAACCGTCACTTTAACAAAATCGTGCAGCAGTTAAAAAATTCTTTAGAAATTAAAGGTATGTTTTAACAATTTTAATTCCTCAAGCAAAGGTTCTGCTGAAAATATGAATATTCCTATGGGTTTCACATACTCCTACTGATTCTGTCAAAAGGTTATAAAACAAAGAACAAAGCAATGAACATTCACTAGATCTTATAATAAACTTTGTGAAGTTCAAAAATGAAAATATCCAACGAAATACAATTTTTCAAAAAGTAACTTATGGCCAACACCTGTTGTGAACAAATAGATAATATGCTTCCTCTTTCGCTTTATGTGTTACCCTGGTGACGGCGCAGGCATGGATGTGGCTTGTCATGTGACCTCTTGTCACTTCAGTGTTGCTACTTCTAGTTTCCCTCTGCTGCCATTATGTTATAGGTGCTATGCATGGGTGATATTTTCAATGTTCTAGGTGTGTTTTTTCCCCCATTTTTTGTTATTGTTTGCTTTGTTTAACCCTTTAAGGACCAAGCCCATTTTCACCTTAAGGACCAGGCACATTTTATTTTCGCATTTTCGTTTTTTCCTCCTCCGTAAATCTGTAACTCTTTCATATTTCCATCTACAGACCCATATAAGGGCTTGTTTTTTGCGTGACCAATTGTACTTTGTAATGAAACCTTTGATTTTACCGTAAAATATACGGCAAACCCCCTAAAAAATTTTTTAGGGAGGAAATATTAATGAAAACCACAATTTTGCACATTTTGGATGGTTTCATTTTCACACTGTACACTTTACGGTAAAAATGACATGTAGTCTTTATTCTGAGGGTCAATAATATTAAAATGATACCCATGGCTATATACTTTTATATTTTTGTACCGCTTAAAAAAAATCTAAAACTTTTTGTACAAAATCAGTAATCTAAAATCGCGAGCGGCGATACCAAATATATAAAACTGCACGCGGCAATACCAAATATGTTTATTTAAAAAATTACGCTTTTGGGGGATAAAATGGGAAAAACTGACAATTTTTATTTATATTGGGGGAGGGGATTTTTAATTTTTTTTTACTTTTACATTTTTCTACTTTTTTTTTACACTTTTTCTGTTTCCATAGGGGATTATCTATAGCAATCCTTTGATTGCTAATACTGTTCAGTGCTATGTATAGGACATAGCACTGATCAGTATTATCAGCTATCTCTTACTCTGGTATGCTCGATCTCAGACCAGAGCAGGAGATGCCGGGAGACGGCCGGAGCAAAGTGAGGTGACCTCCGGCCGCCATTACAGATGATTGGATCGCCGCGGCAGCGATGCGGGCGATCCGATCATCTATTTTATTATGCGCATTGCCGCAGATGCCGTGATCTGTACAGATCACGGCATCTGAGGGGTTAATGGCGGACATCCGCGCGATCGCGGATGTCGGCCATTACCGGCGGGTCCCAGGCTGCTGATAGCAACCGGAACCTGCCATGTATGATGCGAGCGGTCATGCACAGGACATAAATGTATGTCCTGGTGTGGGAAGTCCCGCCAAACCAGGACGTACATTTACGTCTGTGGTCGTTAAGAGGTTAAGGCAGATTGGGACATTTTTCTCATATATACCTCTATTGTTTTATATTTTATTGCTTAAAAAATGCACGTTTAAAGTATCGCTGTCATTTAAAAAAAAAAATTTTGACATGTCATAGAAGTTATGATCAGTCGGGGTCTGTGTACACTGGTGGGTGGAACAACCATAAGTTAAAATCCACCATGAATCTGCAACATATAGATGCACTTTAAGGCTATGCTCACGCACCATTTTTTGAGCCTTTTTTTTAGCCACTTTTCTGTTCACACTCAGCTGTTTACAGCTCACAATGAGGCTAAAAAAAGGTGTGTGAACAGAGCCTTTGTTTCCAGTGACAGTTTCCCTTTCATACAATGTATCTATTTCCCTTTTTTTTCAACATGTTCTTTTTATTTTAGGACCCAAACTGCAGATTGTAGCAGGCTTGCATTCGACAGCTCTATTACATTATGCTTGTTTTTATTATGTTTTTTCAGTGTTTCCATAGTAATAATCATACAATTTAGCTCTATCGTGCTGTCTGCATATTCACCTGTAATTAGGAGATAATTGTAAGCCTATTATTCGGGACTTATGTTTAGGACTGACTAACAATGGGTTACTTCTAATAAAGGGGAGTGTTGTACTTTGTGTTTGTACAGGGCATGATAAATATTCACAGCATTGCATCATCTGCATTGTTAATATATTTATATAGTAAACAAGGAGCAACATGCTCTGTTTTTCAGATAAAGCATATTACCAATCGAGTCAACTCGCAGAGGCATCACATTGGGAGAATCTCCTCAGCCTGCATTGTAATGAAGGAGTTCTGCTAAGGCCAGTCTTAGTGTAATACAGGTGCATTATTTCTACTCATATTAAAGGGTACCTCTCATCAAAAAAACTTTTGATATATTATAGATTAATGTATGCAGAATAACTTTACAATTGCATGTTATTAAAAAATATGCTTCTTTCTATTTAATTTTCCACTTTGAAGAAATGACCACTAGGGGTCTCCCTATCAGTCCTGGCAGCAAGCATTTCAGACTCATGCTGGAGTCCTAAACACTACGAGCTGCCAGTCTGCTTTGTTCACAAAGGAGAACACTCAGAGCTGCTAGCCTGCTTTGTTCACAGCCTGTTTGGCTGTGAACAAAGCAGGCTGGCAGCTCTGAGTGTTTAGGACTCCAGCATGAGTCAGAATTGCTTGCTGACAGGACTGATCGGGAAAAATACAATAGAAAGAAGCATATTTTTCATTAACATGCTATTGGAAAGTTATTCAACATTCATTAATCTAAAATATATCAAAAGTTTATTTGATGAGAGGTACCCTTTAATGTCACGGACAACCACTAGTTTTAATGTCCAAAACAATGCTGTCAGTACAAGTCATTAGATCTGCCATTGGGCCATTAATGCAATGTATACTGCTATATGCAATTGTAGAAATAGATGCCATAATCATATGAAATTTCTTTCAATGTTCCTTATTACTCACCCCTCTAGGGCAATTCCCATGTCATTATAGTCATGTAGTCCCCATTCTAGCCCAAAAGATCCAATATTATACTAAAAGTTGTAAAAAAAAGCAGCACATTTCTCTTGGTGGAACAACTGCTGGGTGGGAATTGTGTACAAACATATTCTCATGGCTCAATACAACACAGAATGTATGGAGTGAAGTCATAAGATGGTTCTGTGCATGAGCCCTAAAGTCACTAGGGGAAGTCACGAGTATGAATGGAATTTCATCAGGGCCGGATTAAGAGCATCATGGGCCTGGTGCTGAAGATTGAGATGGGCCTTTTTATTGAAGTATATAAAATGAAAACGCAACACAAAGCAATTTTGTTACGTTTTATGCACATTAAATTACCAGGATAGCTGAATATATGTTAGTGTATGAAAACTTTGCATATATTTATAGAATCTGTTCCTTAGCTTAAAAAAAAAAGAAACAACTCACTTTTATGGGGGCCCGGAGTGTCAAAGAGGTGTGGTAGAGGGGCTGCTATGCCCCCCAGACTGTAACATCTCTCTGATGTGACGTCACATCTGCTGCTTCTTTGGTTAACACGCAGGGCTTGCTTACCAGCTGATGCGTTGACATCCTGTGCATGTGCCATGAATAGGGATTGTGGTTCACAAGTGGTAAGTCTGAGTTCACACCTGTCAGACTGCTCATCCATCACAATCCCCAATCACAGCGCATAGGGGATGCATGCGTCAAAGAAGGTTCGGAGAAGTGTTGCAGCCCTGTAGCCACACCTCTTTCACACTCAATGCACCACTAAAAAATGTTATTTTTGTTTAGTGAAATAAAGCATCAAACAACATCTATGAAGATATGCAAAGTATCCATACACCAGCATCTTTTTTGGCTATCCTAGCAATTTCATATGCATAAGGCTTCTTTCACACAGCTATTAGGACACTGCAGTATGACGGCCCCCGTGGGAATAGCGGGAGAAAAATGAATACTGCTAGTCCTGCTACAAAATAACGGCGCCCGACTGACCCCATTATAGTAAATGGCAAGGTGACAATTTCTCACCTAGCTTTTTCATGCTCCTGAATGGCATATCTGCTTATCAAAGCTCAGCTATAATAGACATATTTGGCTATAACATATAGTTAAAGCTGTTCATACTAGCTGAGCTATGATAAGCAGATATGCCATTCAGGATCATGATAAAGCTAGGGGAGAAATTGTCATCTAGCTTTTCTGGGCTCCTGAATGGCATATCTGATTATCATAGCATTGACAGCTTTGACTATGTATTATAGGCAAATCTGTCTATTATAGCTGAGCTATTATAAGCAGATATGCCATTCAGGAGCCCAGAAAAACTAGGTGACAATGTCTCACCTAGCTTTTTCAAGCTCCTAAATGGCATATCTGATTATAATAGCTAAGCTACTATAAGCAGACATGTCATTCAAGAGCATGGAAAAGCTAGGTGAGACATTCTCACCTAGCTTTTCTGTGCACCTGAATGGCAAGTCAGTTCATGCCTGGCGGACTAGTGGTACCTTTGGGGGAAACTCCAGAGGCAGAGAGTAATGTGCGCCGGCGGCGGGACCTCAGGCAGGTGGCAGCCACACAGTAGTTTTTTAAACTTGGCGGGCGCTGGCCAAATGGGGGAGGGGGAGAGGAGTCTCCTCTCAGTGCCCCTAATAATGCTCCTCTTTAGTGCCCTAGGGAGTAGGTTAGTGTGTTGGAGAAAGGGTAGGGGGATGGGTGGTGGTGGGTAGGTAATTTCCCATCCCCTATTAGTGTTAATACCCCATTAGGTAGGTGGCAGTTAATGCCCCATTAGGTAGGTAGTAGGTTATGCCCCTGGTAGGTGGCAGGTAATGCTCCCAGTAGGTAGTGCCCCCTGTTGATAGATAGATAGATAGATAGATAGATAGATAGATAGATAGGTAATGCCCCCCAGTAGATAGTGGCCCTAGTAGGTAGTGGTCCCTGGTAGGTTGTGCCCTCAGGTAGGTAATGCCCCCAGTATACAGTGACCCCAGTAGATAGTTCCCACATATAGTTCATGCAGGTAGGTAGTGTCCCCCAGGTAGGTAATGCCCCCAGTTGACTAATAATGCCCCCAATTAGGTAATAATGCCCCCAGCTAGTTAATAATACCCCTCACATAAGTAATGCTCCTCACATAGGTAATGCTCCAGTAGGCTAAACATGCACTAGTTAGTAAATAATGCCCCCACTTGGTAAAAATTGCCCCCACATAGATTTTCTAAAAATAATAATAAAAATCCACTGCGCTGAGGCCAGGCGGTCAGCAGCCTCCATAGCGGCGCGGGACTTCTCTGGCAGGCTGCGTGATGAAATGACATCACCACGGGGCCTGCTGCGCAATGTACGCTCTTGTACATACATTGCGTACACTATTTGCGTAATGTACGTATAGGAGCCGGAAAATGCTATAGCCTGTACGTACATTGGGTAAGATTTATCAAAACCTGTTCCGAGGAAAAGTTGCTGAGTTGCCCCTAGCAACCAATCCGATCGCTTCTTTCATTTTTAAAGAGACCTGTGAAAAATGAAAGAAGCGATCTGATTGGTTGCTATGGGCAACTCAGCAACTTTACCTCTGCACAGGTTTTGATTTATCACCCCCATTATGTACGCAATTTGCGTACTGTATGTCCAGATGCAGGAGACTGCTGTTTACACAACTCAGCTGCCATAATACACAGTGACAACTAGAGGGAGGACAAGTAGCCCATCACATTTGAGGTTTTAGGAGCCTGGGAAAGTTGGGTGACTGGCAGTACACAGTGCAGAGCTCACAGTACTTCCCCAGCTTTATGGACTGCCTGTCACCCAGCTTTCCCAGTCTCCTGAACGGAATGTCTGTATGGTGAAGCAGCCATATTGGAGAGATGAAGTAACAGATGTCACACTAGTATTCTGCCATTCAGGAGTCATATAAAGCTAGGGAAATACTAAGAGTACTAGTGTGACATTTGGTACTTCACTACATAAAAACATGTTTTCTTTCCAATGTGGCTACTTCACCAGACAGATATTCTCTTCAGACGTCTGGGAATGCTGGGTGTCAGGCAGTACACATAAAGCTGCACTGTGTCACCTAGCTTCTCCAGTCTCCTGAAGAGAGCCCCCATACGCCCATATAGTGCCCCACACAGGGAATACACTAATACATACACATTACACAGATACAGACACATGCACTTTACATGTGTACAATTTCAACACTAACAGACATACACACACAGGTGATACATAACATATATACACATACATACACAGGTGATACATGACATATATACACATACATGCACAGGTGATACATGACATTTATACACATACATACACAGGTGATACATGACATATATACATGCACACATGTGATACATGACATATATGACATATATACACATACATACAAACACATACACAGTTAGGTGATACATGACATATACACACACACACACACACACATTACTTTTAGGCAGGATTAGACAGCTCCAGTGGGTTCCACATCTGCAGACTCTTTACTTCACCTCTACTCCTAGCTCCACTGTGCAGCCTGCAGCCCTCCCCTCCTCCTATTCCCGACTGCCGACATTTATACAGCAGGAGGCCGGGGATCTTACTGAGGGATGGGGAGGGGTCCGGGAGAGAGGAGAGGGTCCCAGGAGCCAGGAGAAGGGCCCAGGAAAGAGGAGAGTTTCCCAGGAGAGAGGACAGGGGCCCAGGTCTTCCTGCCTGTACATGTGGGGAAGTGCTGAGCCCCAGTGCAGAGACCAGGCAGGGCAGAGGGAGGTTACAGGCCTCACGATCAGTGGAGCATAAGAGGAAAGTGACAGCCGGCAGCCACGGGCCCCTGTATATAGTGCACCTGGGCCCTTGACAGCAGTACTGCCTGAACTGCCCTGATGGCGCCCCCTACGCTACCCTGACGTCACGTGGGGCACGCAGGTCACGCAACCAAGTCACCACCAGGGCCGTAGGTAAGCCTATGGGCCGGCCTGGGACATCGCAGGGCCAGCCCTCTTTCACTGTTAATATTGTTGTTGCGGGCTGCCGGGCCTATTTTAACATAGGGGCCTGGAGCTGCCGCTACATCCGCCCCTACGTTAATCCGGCCCTGAATTTCATAAGTTCTTACTAAATATATTTAAGATACAGCCACTGTACCAGGGCTACCTAACCACCTTTTAATTCAGTGTCTGTATGTCTGCCTTAATATACTTACTATATATAGCTACTACAGTATATGGGGTGATTTACTAATCAATTTTCGGGGGAACAAAATAAGGCTACACCTGTATAAGGGGAACACTATGGCTGTATAGGGCACAAAGAGATGCATACCATTTGTGTAAGAATCAGAAAAGGATCCATTTTGCTGTATGGGGGCATGAAAGTGTTCATTATTACTGTGGGGGGGGGGCATGAAAAGAGATATTTTCACTGTGTGGAGGCATGAGAATGGGCCTAATACTGTGTGGGGGCATGAGAAGGGGCCTTATTGCTATGTGGGGGCATGAGAATGGGCCTTACTACTGTGTGGGGGCATGAGAAGGGATCTCATTATGGTGTGGGGACACAAAGGGGACATAAATGGTGTGAGAAGGTACATTACTGTGTGAGGCAAAAACAAGGACACTATTGCTATGCTGGCCGTAAAGGGGGCATCATTATTATTGTTTGGGCCCCAAAGAATGTAAAGTTTGTAAAAAATGTAGAAAAGGTGATGGAAAAGTGAGAGGCCTAAGATGTTGGAAAGTGAACATTAACCACTTAAGGACCAAGGGCGTACAGGTACGCCTTTGCTCCCTGGTACTTAAGGACCAAGGGCACCCCACGCAAATGCCCAGGGGGGTCATCAGACCACCCCATGTCGGCGATCGGCGCAAATCACTAGTGAATTCACACTAGCGATTTGCGCCGATTTCGGGTAATGCGGGTCTATGGTGACCCGGAATATAAGGGGGAGCGTGGTTGTCAAAGACAACTACGATCCCCCTGAAGGGATAGGAGTGATGTGGCAGGGGTGCCACCCCTCCTATCCCTGCTAATGGTCCCCAGAAGCGACGACCAATAGCAGATCAGGGGCGGGGGGGGGGATAACTTTTGGTTTCCCCGTTCTGCCCCCCTGCAATAGGCTGGGCAGGACAGGGAAACTGAAGAGGACCGGGGACTAAATCCACTTACCCATCCGGAGGCTGTGGGCGACGGTGATCGGCGTGCGGCGATGTCATGCGGTTGACTCTCTGGATCGTACGGAAGCCGGTGAGTTGCCTAGCAACATCTGGAGGGCTACAGTCTGAGACCACTATACAGTGGTCTATATACTGTAGCCCTCCAGATCTTGCAAAATTACAACTCCCAGCATGCCCACACAGCAGTTTGCTGTCTGTGCATTCTAGGATTTGTAGTTTTGCAACATCTGGAGGGCCACAGTTTGGAGATCACTGTGCAGTGGGCTCTAAACTGTAGCTCTCCAGATGTTGCAAAACTGCAAATCCCAGCATGCCCAAACAGCAAACATCTGTCTCGGCATGCTGGGAGTTGAAGTTGTGTACCTCCAGCTGTTGCACAACTACATCTCCCAGCATGCCCTTCAGCGATCAGTACATGCTGGGAGTTATAGTTTTGCAACAGCTGGAGGCACACTGGTTGGAAAATACAGAGTTAGGTAACGGAACCTAACTGACGGTTTTCCACCCAGTGTGCCTCCAGCTGTTGCAAGAGTACAACTCCCAGCATGCACGGTCTGTCAGTACATGCAGGGAGTTGGTGTTTTGAAACAGCTAGAGGTTTCCCCCCCATGTGAATGTACAGGGTACATTCACATGGGCAGGTTTACAATGAGTTTCTTGCTTCAAGTTTGAGCTGCGGTAAATTTTTCGCCGCAGCGCAAACTCCTAGCGGGAAACTCACTGTAACCCGCCAGTGCGAATGTACCCTAAAAACACTACACTACACATCATAAAGGGTAAAACACTACATATACACCCCCTTACACTGTCCCCCCCAATAAAAATGAAAACCTTATTGTACGGCAGTGTTTCCAAAATGGAGCCTCCAGCTGTTGCAAAACAAGCAACTCCAAGCATTTCCGGATAGCCACTGACTGTCCAGGCATGCTGGAAGTTTAGCAACAGCTGGAGGCACCATGTTTGGGAATCACTGGGGTAGAATACCCCTATGTCCACCCCTATGCAATCCCTAATTTAGTCCTCAAATGCGCATGGCGCTCTCTCACTTCAGAGCCCTGTCCTATTTCAAGGAAAAAGTTAGGGCCACATATGGGGTATCGCCGTACTCGGGAGAAATTGCACTGCAAATTTTGGGGGGCTTTTTCTCCTTTTACCCCTTAAGAGAAGGAAAAGTTGGGGTCTACACCAGCCTGTTAGTGTAAAAAAGGTAAAAGGAAAAAAAGACCCCCAAAATTTGTAACGCAATTTCTTCTGAGTACGGAAATACCCCATGTGTGGCCATAAAATGCTCTGCGGGCGCACAGCAAGGCTCAGGAGTGAGAACGCACTATGTACATTTGAGGCCTAAATTAGTGTTTTGCACAGGGGTGGCTGATTTTAAAGCGGTTCTGACATAAACTCAAAAGAATAAATACCGACATGTGACCCCATTTTGGAAACTTCACCCCTCACGGAACGTAACAAGGGGTATAGTGAGCCTTATCACCCCACAGGTGTTTCACAAATTTTCATTAAAGCTAGATGGGAAAATGAGGAAAAAAAATTTTTTTCCCTAAAATGCTGGTGTTACCAGAATTTTTTCATTTTGACAAGGGAAAATAGGAAAAAAGTCCACCAAAATTTGTAACCCCATATGTAGATGTAAAGTGATCTGCTGGAGAACTACAATGCTCAGAAGAGGAGGAGCGCCATTGGGCTTTTGAAGAGAAAATTTGTCCGGAATTGAAGGCCATGTGTGTTTACAAAGCCCCCCGTGGTGCCAGAACAATTGACCCCCCCCACATGTGACACCATTTTGGAAACTACACCCCTTATGTAATGTAATAAGGGGTGCAGTGAGCATTTACACCCCACCAGTGTCTGACAGATTTTTGGAACAGTGGTCCGTGAAAATGAAAAATTTAATTTTTCATTTTACACAGCCCACTGTTCCAAAGATCTGTCAAACGCCAGTGGGGTGTAAATGCTCACTGGACCCCTTATTTAATTCTGTGAGGGGTCTAGTTTCCAAAATGGGGTTACATGTGGGGGGGATCTACTGTTCTGGCACCATGGGGGGGGGGGGGGTTTGTAAACGCACATGGCCCCGACTTCCATTCCAAACAAATTCTCTCTCCCATAAGCTCAATGGCGCTTCTCCTCTTCTGAGTGCGCCAGCAGAGCACTTTATGTCCACACATGGGGTATTTCCATACTCAGAAGAAATGGGGTTACACATTTAGGGGTAATTTTCACCTATTACCCTTGTAAAAATGTAAAATTTGGGATACAACCAGTATTTTAGTGAATTTCTTTTTTCATTTAAACATCCAACTTTAACAAAAAGATTGTGAAATACCTGTGAGGTGTTAAGGCTCACTGTACCCCTTTTTACATTCCTTGAGGGGTGTAGTTTCCAAATAGTATGCCATGTTGTTGTTTTTTTTGCTGTTGTGGGACCATAGGGGCTTCCTATCTGCGACATGCCCCCCAAAATCCATTTCAGCAAATGTCACTCCTTCTCTTCTGAGCATTGTAGTTCGCCCGCACAGCATTTTACGTCCTAACATGGGGTATTTCCATATCCAGAAGAGATGGGGTTACAAATTTGGGGGGAATTTTCTCCCATTACCCTTTATGAAAATGGTAAATTTTGGGAAAAAAAACTGCACTTTAGTGAAATAAATTTTTTTCTTTTACACATCTGACTTTAACGAAAAGTCTTCAAACACCTGTTGGGTGTTAAGGTTCACTGGACCCCTTGTTACGTGCCTTGAGGGGTGTCGTGTCCAAAATGGTATGCCATGTGTTTTTTTTCTGCTGTTCTGGCACCATAGGGGCTTTCTAAATGTGAAATCCCCCCCAAAAAACATTTCAGAAAAACTCACTCTCCAAAATCCCATTGTCGCTCCTTCCCTTCTGAGCCCTCTACTGCACCCACAGAGCATTTGACATACACATATGAGGTATTTCCTTACTCGATAGAAATTGGGTTACAAATTTTGAGGGGATTTTTCTCCTTTCACCCCTTGTAAAAATTCAAAAACTGGGTCTACGAGAACATGCGAGTGTAAAAATGAAGATTTAGAATTTTCTCTTTCATTTTGCTGCTATTCCTGTGAAACACCCAAAGAGTTAACACACTTACTGAATGTCATTTTGAATACTTTGAGGGGTGCAGTTTTTATAATGGATTCATTTGTGGGGTATTTCTAAGAAGAAAGCCCTTAAAATCCACTTCAAACCTGAACTGGTCCAATTTTGAAAATTTTGTGAAAAATTGGAAAATTGCTGCTAAACTTTGAAGCCCTCTGATGTCTTCCAAAAGTAAAAACAGGGCAACTTTATGATGCAAACATAAAGTAGACATATTGTATTTGTGAATCAAAATATAATTTATTTAGAATGTTTTCCTTACAAGCAGAGAGCTTCAAAGTTAGAAAAATGCTAAATTTTCATTTTTTTCATAACATTTTTGCATTTTTCACCAAGAAATGATGCAAGTATTAACAACATTTTACCACTAACATAAAGCAGAATATGTCACAAAAAAGGTAAAAGCATCCCAGAGTTATTAATGCTTAAAGTGACAGTGGACAGATGTGCGAAAAATTTGTGGCATGTAAGTCCCAAATATATAGATGAGTAACACATGTTGTAAAGTAAATTATGCAGAGACAAGTTGTTACTGGAAACAGTCATCAGTCCAGGTAGAAATGACAGAAACAAAATATTTTAATCAAAGTCATGTTTGGTGTTATTATTTAGTCACTACTATGTAGTGGTAATGATGTAATTGTAATGGTGTAATGGCACTAATTTGTGATCATGGTTTGTCGGTATTATTCGCCCTTTGTATAGTATCATTCTAGGCTTTTTTCAGTAATAGTATGATAGTAACATGTCTGGTGATAATAGATGCTCTCTATATACTGAACTTATTTGGCAACAATTTAGAGGTTTGTGATATATATATATATATATATATATAGAGAGAGAGAGAGAGAGAGAGAGAGAGAGAGAGAGAGAGAGAGAGAGAGAGAGAGAGAGAGCGTATATATATATATATATATATATATATATATGCAGATATGCAATTAGTTTTAATGAATGGTGTTTAAAATAATCACAGCCCTCACGGAATGTAATAAGTAATAAGGGGTGCAGTGAGCATTTACACCCCACTGGTGTCTGACAGATTTTTGAAACAGTGGTCTGTGAAAATGAAAAATGTTGTCAAAACGCCAGTGGGGTGTAAATGTTCACTACACCCCTTATTAAATTCTGTGAGGGGTGTAGTTTCCAAAATGGGGTCACATGTGGGGGGGGCACTGTTCTGGCACCACGGAGGGCTTTGTAAACTCACATGGCCCCAGACTTCTATTCTAACTTCAAAAGCTCAATGGTGCACCTTCTCTTCTGAGCATTGTAGTGCGCCAGGAGAGCACTTGACGTCCACACATGGGAGGCATTTTCTCCTATTACCCCTTGTAAAAATGTAAAATTTGGGGAAAAACTAGCATTTTTTTTTTTGGAATGTCTATTTTCCTCACAAGCAGAGAGATTCAAAGTTAGAAAAATGTAAAATGTTCAAATTTTTTTATTACATTTTGGAATTTTTCACCAAGAAATGATGCAAGTATCGACGGAAATTTACCACTATGTTGAAGTAGAATATGTCGAGAAAAAACAATATTGAAATAGAATTCATAAGTAAAAGCATCCCAGAGTTATTAATGCTTAAAGTGACAGTGGTCAGATGTGCAAAAAATGCTCTGGTCCTTGAGCTGAAAATGGGCTTGGTCCGAAGGGGTTAAACAAACTTCTAACATGCCACAGTGATATATTCGAAGTTTGTATCAGTGGAGGTCCGAGTGCTGAAACTCCCACCGATTGCTAGAATGAAGAGGCAAAAGTATGTGGCTTTTGCCCCTTCATCTCTGCTCTGGGCACTTAAGGTAGCAAAGCAAAAAGTATCAGAGTCACCATAGACTTTCATGACGTAATGCCAATACTCCCTGCTCTAGCTACT